>NW_024719604.1:2407404-2599904 GCF_018991925.1 Homarus americanus
TTGTTATCACAGATTGCTTCAACAGTGGAGGTAACCAGGCCCTATGTTATGGTGATATAACTCAACGTCTCCCTCTGTTCAAGCCTCTTTCCACCCATCTTGAATAAAAGTACACAGTACACGTACCTGTAATACAGTCCAGAAAAGAGAAGCACAGCTGAACATCATGCTGGAGATTCAATCAGACTGAATCCGTTGTTGTTGTTGTGGGACGGCAGCTGCCTTGTGGCTACAACAGAGAATCCACACAATTAGTTTTACAATTTTGGTAAAAATTCAGCAAAAATTTGTTTTTTGTTTTTAAATTTATTTACCAAAATTCCGTAAGGGCGGAATTCCGTAATCAGAGATTCCATTAAGGCAGGGCTGCCTGTACTGTTTAACTTGTAGTACAGTATGCAGAAGCATTTCATTGCAGAGAATGAACTCTCGGGCCATGCTGGATCTTGATTAGGTATAAAGGAATGAAACGAGAAAGTTAAATAATTTTTTCTTGTTATTTTCCCGGGTGTTTCACATGGGATTGGCTTAAATTGACCAAGTACTTGAGTTAAATAAGATACATATGGTGTACCTGTAACTGTATTAACCCCTTTTGTGTTATTTGTTACTGACAAACTCGGTGAAGGATGAAATTAATTAATGATCATTCTGTTTTATTTTCAGAATGCTTACGAGTTAATTATGGTGAAGGGATCAATTCTTCCCTGTCGCTTCTTGACAGCCATTGACCTCTTGTACCCAGACCATTTGGAAGGTGTTAGTCGAGCCTTGTGGATGGAGGTTTGGAATAAGGTGAAGAAAATAATAAGATAAGACATTGACAAGTTATTTGTAAACCGTAACATATCTTGAGGTGGTTGAAGTTTGGCTACTCAAGCATAATGATAAAGAAATAGATAAAACAACATGGGCTGAGTAATAATAGATATTAAACCATACATGTACGTGGCAGATTATATACTGCAGTGTAGCAAGATCACTGAAGCAATTATAGTATACATTGCAAATTGCAATTGGAGCTACAGTAGTGTAAATCTTTGTTTGTAGACTTGGTTGACCATGCATAGCCTTAAAATGGGTCTGTCCATCTGGGTGTCAGTAAACTTTTTCCTGTTTGGATCATAGCTCTTGTATCAATACAAATATTTACATGAAACTTAACCCCTTCACTACTGGGACCACTTTTAATATTTTATTTGGCTCTTGCCAGATGATTTTATTCATCACAGAGAGGACCCAGTACACACCAGGTTAACATATATCATCGTTACACAAAGAATAGAATACCATTTTGGAGACTACTGTAAGAACACAAATTTGGCTGATTGGCAGCAAAATTTGCTCTTCTTTCAGTGTTTGGTCCTTAATTATTGAACTGCAGTACTGATTTCAGTGGATGGGTGTATTATATATTAGAGTTTGTTATAATTGCCAAAGTTTGTGACTGCCACCTACAAGAATGAAAACATATAAAAAGAATCACAACTTAAAAAAATGACTTTCATAATACTGTATGTACAGTATTTTAATCCTTTTGCTGCAACCTTGTGAAGATTGCATTTTTGTGTAATTATTACCACTATATAGCAAGCATTGTGAAGATCTTGTTTTGGGAGTAATTATTATCAATAGACTGTATAATTAATACCGTAAAGGTCACAAAACTCCCTTTAACTATGAGTTGATTGCAAAAAAAATTTGTGTTGCCATCTGTGAGTAGCAGTCATTACATCCTCGCAGCTGAGTTTTACACACTTCACCTTTATTTGAACCTATAATAGGTAAATTATTTATAACTTGGCATGTTGGTACGTACAGTAAGTCCTCGTTTAACGTTGACCCCGACAACGCTGTTTCATTATAACGTCGCTTCTCTTTAGATACCCATGATTCCGACAACATCCCGACCGATTTGTTATAACGTCGTCACAGGCTACTTTGTATGGCGCATCACTCTTTCCCATCTTGGCGCGCTACACTCTCTCGCAGAGCATCACAGCGTCCCCAGTCTTTGTTAGGCTTCCACAGTCTACGTGCCTGCTTCAGTGTTTTTGCTCTAAATACTGTACTGTAACCATTCAAAATGGCTTCCAAGCGCCCATCAAGTGTTACTGATGCTAGTGATGTGAAGAAGCAACACAAGACCATTCATCTTGCTTCAAAAATAGAGGTTTTAAACCCACCACACACTCACTCCACCTCCGCCCATCAGTGAGCACAATACAAAATGATGTACCTGTAGTTTATTTATCTTTTTGGATGTATAATATATACAGGTACTATTTTCTATTGAAAATTCCATTGAATTTCTGTACATGTAATGTATTTTATGGGGCAAAGGAAGGCTGGGGAACATAGCGTATTTCATCTATTTCTTATAGGGAAAATTGATTGTGTTAACGTTGTGTTTTTCGAGAACGTAACCACGACGTTAAGTGAGGGCTTACTGTATATCATATTGTACAAGCAGGTAAATTTGGTAATAATGTACAGTAATGTATTTCATTATGTTTTTAAAGATAAAAGCTAATATGCTTGTACAATATTGTTTTTCAGTATCTGGTTTTTCTGAAATTAATTGTCTAGCTTCTTATAATTTACAGTATATGTATGAGTGTGTGTGACACACACAAACTACAGTATAGTATTATCTCCGTTAGCTGGAATTGCTCTTAACTGGAACTCTCCAATAGCCAGAATTTAAATTTTCTCATTAAATCATTCCCAAAACTGCATTTCTCCGGAAAATTTCAGGTTTGGGTTCAATTTTCCGAGAGGCACATTTTTTGGATAATTCCGAGAAAATTTTCCTGGTTCCCCGAAAATTCCGGGGATGGGGGATTTTTCCGGTTTTGAGAGATGAAGAAAACATTTTACTGTATATGTACCAGATTTTTTTCTTACTGCATGAATAATACTTTAGCTGTGCATACGAGATACTTTTAATGGACTTTTCATGCAGGATATTGAAATTTTCAATTTTTATCTCATTGAAAAGGAATTAGAAGATACCAAATAAACATTAGCAGGTTTTATGAAAACCAACACCAGTAAATAACAGAAGTCCAGCTTTCAGATAGTACAGTACAGTATTGCCTACTGCTAGGAGATGTTTCACAATCCCAAGACACAGAAGGTCCTCCTTTATACAGAAGATGTTCCTAATATGTGTAATATTTTCAAAAGATACGTTGATGATGATACAGTACTTACTTTGTTCCTACACCTAAATACCTCCAGACTCACATTTTTTTGGCTTGGGCCAGGTAGTTCAGAACTCTCTCTTATGTGGTGGGGGTCCAGCGGAAGCCATTGTGTAGAAAGAAAAAAATCACTGGTTCCTGGGCACGAGTGAATATATGCGGAGACGTGAGACTGACGCGGCGGCGGAGAGCGGGGGTGGCAAGGATGCCTAGACCAATCACAGCGTGTGGCGGAGGGGATGCGTGGGTGGTAAGGATATGTGGCCCAATCACAGTCTGCGACGTCACCAGCGCGAGTCTGACGTCAGTGCCGAGCACCTCACCCTGCTACTTGCCGCGTACATGATGGAATTTATAGTGTAAATAAAAATTATCTCTTCTGACAGGTGCTGCATAAAAAATATCCGCGTAAAACCAGGCTATACTGTACATAAATAGACTGTAGCTCACACACACACACACACTTCATCCTTGACCACCGAAGGGTCAAGACGTGCTTGGCTCTGCTCTGGCAGCAGCCAGGTCAACTGTTATGTTGACCCATACCAACTCCCTCCCCTGAACCCCTCCTCCCCACCAGAATATCAACAAGTTCTCGCCAGAAGTTACTATTTCATTTAGGAAAAGAATGGAACCAGTATTGAATAGTGGTGAACAGTGCTTAAGTCAGTGAAAAACAACTCGGCAGTAACAGCTGAGTCGTACCCATGCTAACCTTCACACAGTGAGGTCCCAGGTACCCAGTAATAACTGCCCCTGAGACTCAACAACACTAGCTATGTGTTAATCCGTCCACGATAGGGAGGCCTGGGACCACACCTCACTCACTTGAGTGAGTGAGGTCCTGTGACACCAGACCACGCGGTGTCCCCATGATGCTACGACACAACGTAGTGAATGAGTTGCTACAGCATCATGTGAGGTCTCTCATAACACCATCAGTGAGGGAATTACTACACCACATCAGGCCCCTCATAACACCATCTGTGAGGGAATTACTACACCACATCAGGCCCCTCATACACCATCTGTGAGGGAATTACTACACCACATAAGGCCCCTCATAACACCATCTGTGAGGGAATTACTACACCACGTGAGGTCCCTCATAACACCATCTGTGAGGGAATTACTACAACACATCAGGCCCCTCATAACACCATCTGTGAGGGAATTACTACACCACATCAGGCCCCTCATAACACCATCTGTGAGGGAATTACTACACCACATCAGGCCCTCATAACACCATCTGTGAGGGAATTACTACACCACATCAGGCCCCTCATAACACCATCTGTGAGGGAATTACTACACCACATCAGGCCCCTCATAACACCATCTGTGAGGGAATTACTACACCACATCAGGCCCCTCATACACCATCTGTGAGGGAATTACTACACCACGTGAGGTCCCTCATAACACCATCTGTGAGGGAATTACTACAACACGTGAGGCCCCTCATAACACCATCTGTGAGGGAATTACTACAACACGTGAGGTCCTCATAACACCATCTGTGAGGGAATTACTACACCACATCAGGCCCCTCATACCACCATCTGTGAGGGAATTGCTACACCACGTGAGGTCCCTCATAACACCATCAGTGAGGCAATTACTACACCGCATCAGGCCCCTCATAACACCATCTGTGAGGGAATTACTACACCACATCAGGCCCCTCATAACACCATCTGTGAGGGAATTACTACACCACATCAGGCCCCTCATAACACCATCTGTGAAGGAATTACTACACCACATCAGGCCCCCTCATAACACCATCTGTGAGGGAATTACTACAATCACATCAGGCCCCTCATAACACCATCTGTATGAATTACTACACACCACATCAGGCCCTCATACATCTGTGAGGGAATTATTACACCACATCAGGCCCTCGCTATAACAATTCATCTGTGAGGGAATTCATTACACCACATCAGGCCCTTTCTTGCACACACCATGGCATGACGCCATCTACTACTACTACTACTACTACTACTAATATTACTACTTAAGCGTCACTGGAATCGAAAAGGACTTGATCATCCAGCTTTGGTAAAATGATATGAGTTATTAGATGTCACCTAGGTTGGTGAGTTTTGAGGTGACTAAAGTGGCCACAGCAGGACCCAAGAGCGCCTTCAACATTCAAGCACATGTGGAGGCTGCACACACGTATCTGGCGGACAGCAAAGATCATGTTAGTGGTGCCACGTGATGGTCTAAAACCACTTTGAAATTCTGGGAGGAAGTTTTCCGCCTCAGGAAGACATCTGTTTAGAAGGACTCGGGCAATAATCTTGCCAGCTACAGAGAGATCCCGCGGTAGTTGCCACAGTCTGACCAGTCTCCCTTGTTCTTATAAATATTGACAATGGAGGCATCTTTAAAGCAGCACGTTTATTTTAGACGAGTACAGTACATTGATTGCCAGGTTATTTTTTATCAAATTAGTCCTGGTGTATTCTTTTGATCTGGCCGAGGGTCTCTGCAGTGTTTTCGTCATGACAGTGTCGAGAGTATCCCATTCGGCACTGGGAATTGGGTTGTTTGTTGTCAGGTTGCTTATCTGCCCGTGTTCGAGGTGCTCTCTGAAAGCAGGTGCTACCGCTGGATCCCTCTGACGCTTAGTGTTAAAACCTCTTCTGGAAGCTTGCTGCCTTCGCCGTTTTGGGGGCGACGTGAAGTGAGAGCTTGGCTCAGACAAGTCGATGATCAATGTCACAGTGGTCGGAGCCACGCATGGCACAGGTGATGAGGACATCTCGGCGATCTCTTTCTTTGACAATGATGTAGTCAATAAGATGCCAGTATTTGGATCATGGGTGTTGTCACGAACCCTTGAACTTGTCGGCCTGCCTAAACAAGGTATTGGTGATAGTGAGGTTGTGAGCAGCACACTTGCTGAGGAGGAGTAGGCCGTTGGGATTACACTTGCCTAGTCCATTTCTCCCTTTGGTTCCCTGCCAACTCTTGCATGGAAGTCACCAAGGAGCACTACCTCGTCTTCTCTAAGGATAGAGGTTAGCACTCTGTCGAGGTCGGCATAAAAGGCCTCCTTGATATCTTCCTCTGCAACCAGTGTTGGGGCGTATGCACTGATGAAAAAGGCATGGCATGAGTGATTCAGTGGGACTTGGAGCATCATGAGGTGCTCGTTTATCCCTATAGGCATTTCAGTTAGCCTGTGTAGGATGCATTGGTGGATGACAAATCCAACTACATAAATGCTGTTTCTCTCCACAGCCGGCTTATCCTTCCAGAAGAAGGTATAGCTGTTCTGTAGAGTTGGCCCTCGTCTGGGAGCCGCGACTCACTGATGGCTGCTATGTCGTTGTTATACCTAACCAGCTCTTTTGTCACAAGGGCAGTTCTTCTTTCAGGACTCTCATTTGTGCCAGTATCCAGAAGGGTCCTGACATTCCATGCAGCATCCATAAGAGGTTGTATAGTTTGTTTTTGTTTGGATCTGTGATATTGGTTGTGTTTTTAACTGCATAAGGATAACCTTATTGGGTGAGGTTGCCAAGTCTGCCATAGATTTTTTTTATTTATTGTAATGGGGTCTATTCTAGCATAAAATTGTGTGTAACCTTAAAAAATTAAAAAATATTGAAATTTAAGCCACTTTATTCGAGCACACATTGAAAAAGTAGGAAAATGTTTAGTAACATCTCGATTTCCATTCACATTTTCCTTGTACTATGGTGCTCACTAATATGTATTATATACCAAAATAAAGAACAAAGTTTGTAGAATATTGTGGTATAAGGAAAAATAATATAACTAACAAACTCATGGAATAATTAAAGGGCCTAGCAGGGCACCATCCTCTTGCTCTAATGGCCAGAGCCACACTGGCTTCATGCTGCACTGCCATGCACACAATGACCAAGACCGTCTTGGGAAAGGTGATAAGCCCCACACAAAGAAAACTACGTCTGTCAAATGGCATCTATAGTTCAGTCTGTTTCACAGAATAGTTTTGAGTTATTTAAAAGTATAGCTCATTCGGCTCGAGGCTGAGAGGGTTAATTATTGGATTCCAAATCCCAGCTCTACTTATGTTTTTTGTTGAGAAAATTTTTTTGTTTGTGTTGCCAACATCTGAAATTGAATAATTCTCTAACTAAAAGAAGATGTCATATCACATTATTTATGGATGATATATTACACAGGATGAAGATTTTACAGCACCAGAAGTATTAGCACGAGCTGGGCAGACTGCAGGTCTGACAGAGAAGCAATTGACAAATGTCCAACAACATATGACACAGCAGATTACAAAAGATCGCCTGAGAACATACACTGATGAAGCCATCCTACATGGGGTAAGCATTCATAGAGTTCTCTAACTGATCAGTCCTGTATGTGTATTAGGATTTGTAATTATTTTTATTTCTTTTAATTTATTTTTTTTTGTTTTTAAAGTTCACTGCTTGTTTGAGGGAAAGCATATTGTTTTGTCTGTCCAGGTCCTTATTCAGAATTCAATTTCATGTTGCATAAGGATTTCTCTTCATATAAATATCATCATCATCATTGTTTTGTTGTCATCTTCTTTCACACTTGCAAGCGATGGCTGGGATTACGTGATGGCAGCTCTACTGTACATGCTGCCATGGTCTCTTGTAGCCTCTCTCATCAGGTGCTTATCTCTTGGGTCATTTTCTACAACCTCTTCCTATGCCATTCTTGGACTGTCCCTAGTTCTCTCCCCCTCTACAGTCAAAACCATTCTTCTCTTGACCCAGTTGGTCTTCTCCAGTCTCTCCACAGCACTGAACCTTCTCTCTCTGCCTGTATGCAATATCTTGCCAATACACTACATTCAAACCTCAGCTGCCCTCTTAGTTCTGAACTGGTTTTCCGGTCTTTCAATGTCACTTTACACATCCATCTCACCATTCTCATTTCAGCTTGATCAAGCCTATGTCTGTATACTCTTTAACTGCCCTTGTTTCAATGCCATACAACATCACATTTCTCATGATGGTTTCATACATCTTTCACATGAATACAAGGTCCTCTCTATCAGTAAAGGTAACAGCCCCTTAAACTTCTTCCAGCCACTTATTATACTGCCCATTCTGGGGTCACTAATCCTAAGGGGATAACTTAAATTTACTCTTAATTTTAAGGTCACTGCCACCAGACCCCCTGGACAGAATGTAGCTTGTTTAGGTAGCTGGCAGAGCAAGCCAGGCACTGATGAATGTTTTTCATTTACCACATCAAAAGTGGAAGGAAGAATGAAACATCACTCAGGATCTACCCAATTTATTTCCTAATAAAAAAATATTGCATTCAGTCACAATACAAAAATAGTTGACCTTCATCAAAATAACCACTATTAGGGTCATTACACTTCACACCAATACACGACCTTCTCCAAATGAACTAATTAAAATCTTAATTTTTCACAACAAATCATTGACCTCCTTACCTCGGTCATCATTTCTTACCATATCACCCACAAACATCAAATAGCACCAACATTTACATAGCACCACATATCAGGTACACTCCACACCTACAAGTCTGGAACTCCTCAGTATTATCCAGGTACACATGATAGGTACCCTGCTCATGCTCTACTCTTGCTAGGTAGATGGGACACTTCCCAGGTACTCATACCAGGACTATTCCAGCGTCCGGTATCATGGGGTCGCTTAAGTGGTGACCGAGAAGCATCTCATAAAAGATAGTCATTGTCTTCTCTCCTGGATGTTGATATGTGGGATGTCCAGGGGCCTTAAAGGAGGTTGCAGGGTGACCAACAGCGTTCCCCACAGTAACACGTGGATGCCTCACAGTAGGGCGATGTTGGCTGGGCCGTGCATTCCACCGAATCACTGGGGACTTTACCTACACTCTCGGCGTACACCTGCGTGGGCGAGAAGAGACGCCCGACTGATAATAATGCCTGAGGGGCTTTTATATCACCACACACTATTACAACTGCTAGATAGGCCTCTACCAGTACGATGGGGTGCTACGAGCATTAGGGTACTGACCTGCATGGGTGAGAAGAGACGCCCGACTAATACTATGGCGTGGCGTCTCACCCTGAACTAGGCCTACAGTTTCCAAACTTTAATTTTCACATTGACATTATTCTGGTTCTCACATATACACTTTCTCATCTATTGTGACTTTATGCCTTATAATTACATATCTTAATTCTAAATTACATACTAAAGTAAGAGTCTGGATTGCTCATTTTTGGGGAAATTAATTGGGCTATATCATTAACTCATAACTGTAACCCGGGGCAGAATGGGCGTCAACAAACAAAGAAAAGCCTTGGTTTGTGGTTTCTTGACGTGGGTATCTCCACTTCAATCTGTATCTAGGGATCCTCCCCTCACACGTTGCAATCGTTGAACACATTCATAAGATTCTCTGATCATTGCATTGTCTGGTTATTCATCACATGAGATAACGAGGTGTACTAAGCTCACACTGAGGCATACAGTGAGTTCTGCTATAACGCGTGTTTTGATAACGCGAATTTGCTCTAACGCACGTTTAACGCAATCGATTTTTGCTTACTACACATCTCATGATAGAATTCCCTCTGCTATAACCCAGCTTGATGCACCCTTTTCCCCCATCAAGTTACATTCATATTTTTCAAGGTAAAGTGTTACATTTACTGTATGATTTCATTATTAGATATGAATGTAACATTTATTTAGACTGTGCTATCCTTTGTGTTAGGCTAACTACTAAATTTTTTCGATTTCGAGTAATCTGCACCTAACCCTATTTTCTCCATAAGCCCTGTTCTATTACGCGATTTTCTATAACACGATATTTTACAAGAACAAATTATCGCGTTATAGCAGAACTACCTGTACAAGATATTTTCTTTGAAGTATAGTTTCTGGATCACTTCCAACACTTCACATAGGTCTGATACATTTATCCTTTTTCCAGATCATTGTTCTCTTATATTTTCATCTGATACCTGCGGTAGCTATGTTCACTAATCGTTCACAGATGTAAATAGTATGACCTTCAAACACGATCTACACTTATCCCTTATAGTACACTAGTCTGTATCAATTGGACTTCCCAATCATCATACAGATACCTTGAGTTCTCCTTAATACTATCAGTACATACTCTTAATATTATATGGCCGTACATTGGTACAATTCGTATAAAACAACATACAGCCGGTGAGTTATCCCTTTCGAAAGTTTCCCGTTTTCTACCGTTTTCTGTGAGACTCCATAACCGCGTGGATTTTAATGTTATGCAGCGTAATATGAATTGAAGAGATACTAAGGATGACCATGATGTGCGCAGGTAGTGAATAAGGGTGCTGCTGTCGGGTCTTCTGCATAATGCACAAGAGCGTTGCTCAGGGGATGTGGGGGTACCAATCTCCCAAGCAAAGTCATACCCAATGATGATACGGGCAGCAATCACTTCCCCTTTCCGCGACCCTTTCCCGTTTACGTACAAGAGGTTTTAGTTTGTATTTGTTTAGTTTTGTACATAACTGATATATTTGTTTTATTGTTTGTTTGTTAATATAAATTCTGTAACTAAATCTACTTCACGAATTTAATATACCCCATAGTAATGAGGTGATGATTTTGGTGGGATCTATTCCTTGGACCTATAATACAAAGAGAAGTTGAATTTGTACATTGTTACATCCTAAGAGGCCAAGGGTCATAACAAAACATTCTGAAGTTATTTTGTGTAGTAGTGGTGATCCTTCATGCCCTGAGGAGCCTGGAGCAGTACAGGAATGTTCTGTTGCTGCCCGATCCTTTACCTACACAGCACCCAGATTGTATAATTGGTTCCCTGCATCCATGAAGCAGCTGACTTAGTTTAAGAAACAACTTAAGATCTTTTTTTTTTTTTTTTTTTAAGTTTATGATCCTTAACAGCTACAGTGATGGAGAATTACAGGGTTTAGGAAGAATCTTAACTTGAGGCTATATGTGTGATATGGTCAAACTGTCACTTTTTGTGATCTTTTATTGTAGGGGTCCTGGGGTCCAGACACCCCCTTTTTCATTAGAAAATTTGAATAATTGTTTTTCTTTAATGCAGTACAGTACAGTATTGTACTCAGGTATTTTTGTATAGTAAAATGTAATTACTATTGACCTCAGAATATCTCTTAATATCAAGTGCACATGGCTTCAAAATGGCCTGAAAATGCCCATGATATATTGGTCAGATTTAAAGAGAAAAAAAATTCTGGGGGGGGGGGGCTTACAGAGCTCTCCTGGCTGGGCTCACTGTGCTCACCATGTTACCCCACCCCCAACTTCTTGGACCTCCCTTCCTTTTGATGTTCGTGGATCTGCCCCTGTAGAACAGTAGTTTATTATATATTTTATTTTTTGTTATTATTCTCAAGTCTTTTGAGTTTGTAGTGTTTCAAGCCAAGTGAGCAGTGGAGCAAATCATTCTTGAATAAGTAATCTTGTTGCAAATTATTTACCCTTAAGCCCCGGGTTTGGGTGCTGCTAACAGTACCCCCCCCCCTCCCCGCGGGGATAAATTGAGAAAAAATCAACATTTCCAAAAATAATAAAAAATATAAATAAAATAGTAATAAAAATTTACAGGAAAATGGGCGGGGCGCGCTGGTCAGACGTTCTGGAACGTCACCCGGGGCCTAAAGGTTAAAGCTATGTTGTAACGATACTGTCCTTTGTGTTTAATATTTACCTTCTCATCCCGCAGTATATCCCAAGAGAGAGTATTTCGTATGAAGCCTTAAAGTGATATGAACAGAATCCAGCAATATTTCTTTGTCCCTGTGATCATGTTAATGTCTGTTTGGGGTGAATACAGTTACCCTTTATCATAGCACAAGATATTTTCTTCTCAGGCATTTGGATCACCAACTATAGTGGCCCACACTGGAGGAGAACCAATGCTTTTCTTTGGTTCTGATCGATTCCCTGTCCTGGCTCAAGAGATTGGAGAGAAATGGTTGGGACCACAACCTGATGCACCTCACCCAAAGTTATGAAAATCTGTTATTTTGAGGATTACCTGTACAGGTACATAATGATAACACCGCAAGAGTGATTAATATCAAATTGAAATTATAAAAATGTTTATTCATTTAAATGTATAATTCTAAAAATAATTACAAACATTTTTATAATCACTGCATGAATTTTGTTTTTTACATCCTGGTGAACAAATATTTTTCAGGCAAGGGAGAGGTGGGTGAGTGTACACACTTATTTGTGGTGGAATGCTCTGTTGTTAGAATCATTTTATAGTGTCAGAAGTCATTTGTATCATTGTAAGTACCTGGTGGGTGGTGTTTATAATGCAAACGAGCTGAGCGAGTGAACCACTGTATGGAGTAAATGAGCGTGTGCACGAGTGCTGTCTTCTACTGGCGTGAGTGACGTGTGCACTAGTGCTGTCACCTAGCGGTGTGAATGAAGTTGGATGTCTGAATAGTTGGATGACATAGCACGAGGTTTCGTGCTCATGTGTATTATCCTGTGAGACAGATTGTTTCCTGCTGCACCACTGTACAGACCTCTCCCAGTAAACTGCATCTGTGAAGACTGTTTCATTGAGTCGTCAGTAACCAAGTAGAACTTGAACATGGCGCAGTGAGTAGGATCCAGTGCTCGTCTATAAGTGGCTTGTTTCTACGTATTCAAGATGTAGAAGCAACTGGAACAGCTGACGGTACTCCTGTTGCAGCAGGCAGAGATGGCTAAGCAAGCCCAGGAAGAATACCAGCGTAGGGAAGAATGCATGAGCCACATCCTGGAGCATGTGGTCTCTCAACAGGAGCCAAGTCACCACAGCACAACGACTACAAATGGCGCCACCAGCAGCAGTGCTCCATGGCAGACCAAGTTTCCCTTCGGCGCTGCACCCGACCTGCACTTGTCTTCCTCAGCTTCACTACTGGAGTTTGATGCCTGTTCCACAAGTTTAAGGGGTACTTGACGTTGACGAAGATCTCCTCCACGCCCCTAGCCGAGCAGAACCTATGTCTGTGCTGGACGACGAGTGAATTCGAATCCTTTACTACGGAATTGATATAGCTGGCGACACAAGAGCTGGAGCCTGTCCTCAATGTGATGGAGGCGTATCTTCGGGGACAGCGTAACATCATCGTGGACCGGAGGGACTTCTACTTAAGAGTTCAAGAACCGGGTGAAACATTTGACGACTTCCTGTGTGCTGTGAAGGAAATAGCAAATTTCTGTGACTTTTGTGAGTCTTGTATAGACAATAGTCTTAGAGACCAGATTGTTGTCGGTACTCGTAATGAGGAAGCAATGAAACGTATGCTTGAGGAGAAAGACCTGAAATTGCAAAGTGCTATCAACGTATGCCGAGCTTCAAAAAATGCTAATGTGAGCAGTACAGTGATTCGAGGCTCGGCAATTCATACGTTGGCCAAGTGTCTCGGTACAAGCAAAACCGGAGTGCCAGTGTAGATTCCCCTCAGTCGTCCATTTATTCCATTGCTCCCTCATGTTATTCTTAAAGGGCTTATTAATGCTGACACCGGGAATTACTGCCAGCTGTGTGTTGAGCACCTTTGCTAGCCTTTTGGTGTTTTCAGTCCTGTGAGCACTAAACTGATCCCATACTAGCAGTGAATTCTTTGGTAGCAGGCCACCAGGACGCTTGGACCACACTATATCCAACCATACCTTGACACCTTCTCCATCCATCCATCCCTTGGGTTGTACAATGACATGAATTCCATTGGCAGTTATTCCTTCGGTAATGTTTTTCTCTTGAAAATTAACAGAGGCGTTAGTTTGGTCCCGTCGGCACGGCAAGCTAAAACTACCGTGTAGTGAGTCTTCGTGTCCAGTGGTTTTAACAATCACAGATTTCATCCCTTTTACATTTACACTTTTATTAGATGGCACATCAAAGGTTAAAGATACCTCATCCATATTCCCAATTTGACTGAGTTCGGGACAACTCTGTTTTCTAACATTAATAATAAATTTATGGAAACCTAATATTTTCTCTTCGTATTCTGCAGGCATTTTCTGAGCTAACTTTGTTGTTGTTCGCAAACTTAAGCCATTTCGTTTCATGAAGCGAAAACACCAACAAGCAGTTCCTTTGAAATCATCCACCCCAAGTCAAACCCAAGTTTCTTTGGTCTAATATCCATGTTTTCAAGTTTTCTTCTAAGTCTGGCCATTTTGGTGGCACTGTACGAAGATTATGCTTCTGTTTATTCGCTTTTTTTAATTCTTCCTCCTGCTTCCTCTACTGGCGAATCATCTTCTCAGTAGGTGGTGATCCGAAGTTTCTCTCTGTTGCCCTGTTTCCATGTTCTTTGGCATATTGCACTACTTCAAGTTTAAATGCAATATTATATTTATGTCCCCTTGATACACCTGCCATAGATGAGGGAGATAATTTGTAGAGTGACGACGATATGTTTTCACATGTGCACACTTACATAGACGCAGTCTCACTTTTTTTTTACCATTAATGGTGAGCTACTTAAAACAACCAAATTAATTTTACTACAGCTACAACTAAGGTCTTATTTTCTTCAGTTTTATATGTAGAACCACTCAGTCACTGGTTTTGTAAACATTAATGAAAGCAATGCCGTCTCGTCTCCTCGTGTGTTTTAATATTCTATGCCTTATTAATGAATTGTATTGTTCATTTGCGCACAAACATTAATTCAATCAAAAGAAATTAAGTAATAAACAATGATTGTGCACGTCTGACGTTGGTGGGTCGCTCAAACCTGTCGAAATTCGAGTTTCCGCCGTCGAAATTTGAAATTGTGTAGTTTTTTCTTCCAAATAAGAAACGTCAAATAAAAACTCGCAAAATTTGAGAACCTACTGTAGGGTAAATAAGGCAAAATTTAGCCAAACATCGAAAGTACCAGACTCAAATTAATTTTCTCCACAGGAAGTTGTATTTAAATTTGGACGATTTAAATTTTGCAAGGTTTTTACAGTCTAAATAGGTGTCCAAATATGAGAGCCTACATTTGAAGAAACAAACATTCCTGCACTTTGAGACCAGCAGACATTCTTTTGCAATTCCTAAATAGATGGCGCTGCTGCACCACTGCCATTAGTAAACAAACCGCACAGCAGCAAGGGTTGTGTAGCTGCAGCCGTTTATTTTTTACCTACTGAATAAGTAAATAATCATATTTTTGGCAGTATATCAACAATATTAGTTAAATCAATAGTTTTATAGTACAGTATTACCCCGCCTAATGCGGTTTCACTTAACGCGTTTTATCATATACGCGGTGCCTCGCCAGAGCTGAACTTTCACTTAACACGGATTTTTTCCACATATACCGGTGAGTGTCCGGCTCGAGACGCTATTTTTAGATTTGCCCCACCCGCCACCCTGCCTGACTGCCTGTTTTAGCTCATAAAATTCATACAAATTACCCGGCCAGAATATAATTTACATTGCTGGAATTCTTATAATTTGGTGATCATTTTGAATATAAACATCATATATTTTGCATTAGACATACAAATTTTAGATAAAAATTATTCTCAGAGTAACTATGTTATCTTTTGTGCAAAATATATGACATTTATATTCAAAATATTCCTGGTCTTACAAGGAATCCAGCAATGTCAATTATATTATCCTAACTTTAGTTTGAGGTATTATTTATTACAATTTAGTGGTTATCCCACACATCTCCTTGGGACGGTTGGTGGGGGGGTGGGGGGGAGGGAGGGACCGACCGACCATCTGTTACCCCGTGAAGAATTATTTTTTTTTTTTATTAACTGAAGATATTTGTTTTAGCTCATAAAATTCATACAAATTACCCAGTCTGAATATAATTTACATTGCTGGAATTCTTATAATTTGATGATCATTTTGAATATAAACATCATATATTTTGCATTAGACATACAAATTTTAGATAAAAATTTTTCTCAAATTAACTATGTTATCTTTTGTGCAAAATATATGACATTTATATTCAAAATATTCCTGGTCTTACAAGGAATCCAGCAATGTCAATTATATTATCCTAACTTTAATCTGAGGTATTATTTAATACTAAATGTTAAAAACTCTGGAAGGGAGGATTGGTGGGGGGTGGGGGGGAGGGTTGGGACTGACCGCGCGGTTGGAAGAGGGGGGGAGGCAAGGTGGGGTACTTTGATTGACAGATAGTGTCGTGAAGATTATTTTTTTTTTATTAACTGAAGATATTTGTTTTAGCTCATAAAATTCATACAAATTACCCGGTCAGAATATAATTTACATTGCTGGAATTCTTATAATTTGGTGATCATTTTGAATATAAACATCATATATTTTGCATTAAACATACAAATTTTAGATAAAAATTTTTCTCTAGGTAACTATGTTATCTTTTGTGCAAAATATATGACATTTATATTCAAAATATTCCTGGTCTTACAAGGAATCCAGCAATGTCAATTGTATTATCCTAACTTTAGTTTGAGGTATTATTTATTAAAATTTAGTGGTTTTCCCCCAAAAATTTCTCTGAGAGGGAAGAGCCGGCAGTGTGTGTGAGAGGGGGAGGGAGTTGAGTCCATTATTTGAATGGACATTAACTTGGCGACTGTATTTCTCTATTTCTCTTAAGTATTAATTGTGTGCATGTACCATCATAAAATTAAGATGTTATTTTTACTACAACATAGGTATGTGCCTTCAAAAAGTGGAGTTTGGGGGTCGGGCCGGTTTCTATTGGAATTAATCCCATATGTTCTGTTGTTCACTTAACGCGGATTTCACTTAACACGGGACCCTCTGGGTTCTATTGACCGCGTTAAGTGGGGTACAACTGTACTTTATAGAGAATACTTGTAATTGCTAGGTACTGTAATGAGGTAACAGTCTTTGTAAGGGGCTGATTTCAAAAACCTCCGCTACAACTCATCAACTAGCATCCTGGAAGACACATGGTAATTTTTCAATGTATATTTTTGTAATAAAAAGTGCATCTTTCAAGCCAAAAAATACGGTAGTACTTATGAGTACAGTATACTTAGGGTCCCATAGGTCTGATGGGGTGTTATGGGCAGTGCAGACAGTTCACAGTAGACCAAACCATTTTTAATAAGGAAGGAAGCAGCACGGCTGCCATTGCAATCAACTGCCTTCACTTCCCCAACTATATAGTTAAGTACACAATCACAGCTGGGTAGACTAAGGATGCCACTTGTGTAAACAGCACCCCATGACCAGGTTAGAGGGCAATGAAGAAAGAGTCATGTAGAAAAAAATCATATATTAAATTGTCACATATACATGTCAGCAGCCACACACTGTACTGTAGTGAGTAAGAATGTGACCAAATTTTCACTGTATAGTACTGTACTTATTTGTTACAATAATAGTAAAAATATCCATTAATATATGATGGACTGGCTGAAAACACTGAACTCTACTCTAGGTATAAAATATTCTCACTTGGGACAACACAGGGGTTGCAATCATGTCTGTAGCTTAAGTTCATCCAGCTTGTGTAGCAGTATGGCAAACTTTTCTTCTACTCTCCTCAGTGGTTCCTGCACTTCTTCCACAATTTCACCCGTGACTACATTAACTTGCCCTCGCTGAGTCCCAACAATGGCTCCACGTACTGACATTTTTACAGAATTAAGATCAGCTAAAGCTACCTTGAGAGCAACACCATCAGTGGCTGCTAAGGCTGCATCTACTAAATATCCACAACGATGTAATGCAGCCACAGTTGTGATAGTGTCCTTCTCCCAACCTGATTTCTGCGTAGATGCTGCCAGGGCCTTCTTGAATTGCTGCATAGCCATGTGACGTGTTTCAGGGTTGGGTTCTGTATTAGCTTGAGTCAGGATGCCATACAGGTACCACAATTCTGGGTGTGTTGGCACCTCACTGGTCAACCGCCCCAGTAGTTCTGAGCATCGTTTATACAGTCCTCGTATTTCACGTCCTTCTGGATCGGTCTTCCCTTCTATTATGGCCTTTACTAAGCGACCAAGAATCTGTGTGTCAACGTGACGTTCCTTCATTGTCAGGATGCGATTGTAAGAATTTAAAGCATGTGACATGTAGCCTAAGGATGTGCTTACAAGCATGAAGTTATCCCATAGTCGCCAAGAGTCTACTTTGCACCGCAATGCTTCCTGCAAAGCTTTCCAGGCACGGTGTTTCTGATCCAATTTCAAGTATGCTTGACTCATGTTATTCCAAACTTCAAAACTATCTGGCTCCAATACACTACATCTTCTATATGCCTGAGCACATTTTTCCCAATGTTCTACCTGCAAGGCACAATAGGCAAGTCTTTGCCAAACAGGGAATTGCAGTTTGTTGATTTCAATACTTTTCTCATAATGCAAAATAGCATTACTATAGTCCTTTCTTACATAGTAAAAATTCCCCAAACTTCTCTGGGCCCTTCCACTCTTGTGGCCAGACAACTCCCAAGCTTTTTTATAATGCTCAATATTATCTGTGGCATCACCTAACATACACCAAAGTTTGGGAGTTTCTCTTTTCTCCAGCTGACCTCTTACTATTTCTGCAGAGCGTTGACGCATTTGTAGCTCGTTATAACATGTGATGACGTCCTCCCAAAGCTGGAGGCGTTCAAATACCTCAAGAGCAGTCTTGACACAGCCTAATCGCATGAGCATTTTAGCTAACTCTTGTTGTAGTTCCCACTGAGGGAGAACTAATGAAGCAGAGAAGAGCTTCAGCCTCTCATACCTAGAGGGCTCTGTTCGATTCACAGCTGATACCAGTTCTTCCACCTGATTCAGTGAACGTTCCATTGCTCTTGACTCGGTGGCCTCTACGCGAGACCTTAGGAGTAAAGCCGACATCTGTAAGCACCAGTTCTTGGGATGCTGAAGGAGTGCCGCAAGATATGCTTTAGTCTCTTGATCAAGTTGCAAATCTGCCGCCGACGATCGTCTCTTATAAGTGATTGTGGACAGAATTACCGACTGTTCAATAGGCCTTAAATCTGGTATAACATCTTGATCCTGTTCTTTGAATTTGAATCGATTAAGTCGGGTATCATCATTGAGAACGACATCTTTGGGGAGGTCAGACGGAAGAAGGTTGTGTCCAGGGAGCTCACTGTTCATCAGTGGTTGTCCTTTATACTGTACCTTAGCCACCAACTGGGGTCGGTCCTCCTCCTGCCACTTTGTTCTTTTCCCTAGGGCGCCCGATAATTCAATTTCTATCTCCAAAGCTTGTGCTGCTTTCTGAAAATGGTCACCAGCTCGCCCAACATCATAATAATGCAAGTGAAGGTATCCAGCCTCAAGATGGTAGAGAGCCATCAGGTCTCTTGAAATACTGATATTAACCAGCTGTTGATTGTTTTCCACCTCGTTAAGAGCCTGTAAGAGTACTTCATACAGCTGAGGCGACCGTTCATCAGCAACTCTCTGGTGCAGGAGAGAACAGCGGAAACACCACCAGTCCACACTCAAGCACGTTGACAGGGATGATCGAAGGTCTATTAGAATAAGACGGGCCAGCACCAGATACTCAGGCCCGTACAGCAAACTGTAAACTCCTTCAGCATCCCCCACTAGTGACTGTAATGCCTCCTCTCTTACCTCCTCATCACTCCAGCCCTCAGGCTCTAAGCCTGGCAGTAAAGAATTTGGTGATGGACCAATAAGTGGTCCAGTGAAGTTATTCTGTGTGAAGAGCTGAAGAGATGATAAGCCAATGCAGAGGACAACATGTTGCTTATCAGGTGTTCCATCACTAAGATAGGCTGACAGAACCTGATGGTAGTGATCCGTGATGGAGATTCCAGCAGCCCTCCGTTTTTTACTCCCACTACCAAGTGCAGCCTGACACTCGGGCTCCTGTAATGCAGCTACGTAACTTCCAACAGCAACAAGTGCTGACACACTTCCCCAAACTTCTGCACCTGAAAAAATAAATAACATAAAATAAACAGAGAGAGAGAGAGAATTAAAATATCTTTAGTTTATAAAGATGAATCAATGTCTTCTGCCAACAAATACATTTTCATAAACTATCAATCTTGAACTCACAAAATGGTCTGAAATCCCATTATACAGTACAGTATAGCCAAAACTGGGCTGGGGAAAATCATGTTATACAACTGGCCAAGTTTAGGTCAACACCCAGGGTATGATAACTCAACAACGGCAGCTGCAAGTAACCAAGGCTAGATAACCTTCTCCACATTAATCAGATACCATCAAATGTGCACACCCTCAATCACTCAGTCAGCTACAAAAAGAAACTATCAACAACAATCCAGCTCCACTGTCAGCCAGATACTCTTGAGAGAAGGAACAATATGTGGGTTCCCAGTTAAGGCTTGGCTATAAAATTAGGTTTCAGGATTAATCCGCTAGCTGTACTGTACTAACAGCTCTCCTTGTAAACCCATGTCACAGTACACTATACCCTTGTTAACTCAACAAAAAGGGGCTCTCTGACTCACTCGAATTACCGAAAAATCTGAATTAACCGAGTTTGGAATATCTTGACACTATTCAACAATTTCCAAATTTTTGTGTTTGATTATGCCCAATTTAAACAAGTAATATTGTTGGCAATTTTATCTATTAAAATACTCGAAAAATATAAATTTCAGACAGAAACATTATAAAGGAAAAGTGTCCAAGAGTTGTCTAAACTACAAATTCCAAAATTTTAAATCCTAAGCTTATATGGAGGACTTCACAGCTGCTTCTCCCAGTCTCAGAAACAATAATTTTGCCCACAGCAAGTGTTAGGTTAGTTTAGTTTAAGGTAAGGTAAGGTTAACTTAACTGAACTCTTAAATACAAGGAGTCCCCGACTTACGAACGGGGTTAGATTTGAAATTTACAGTACAGTACTTTATTTACCTGATGACATATTTGTTACTTTCATTTATTGAATTTTGTCATTCTATTTCTTCTTTTGTCTTAAATTAAGTGATTTTAAATGTATATAAGGACTTCCACTATGATATAGTGGAATTTTAAACATTGTTCTGTAAGTACGGTATACATACAGCATGTGTTCCAATTTACGTACAAGTCCGACTTACAAACATCCTCAGGAATGGAACTCCTTCATAACCCGGGGACCACCTGTAAACACTTTTTAACACATTTGCCATTTTTAAATTAGTTTTCTATGAAAAATCAGCGGCTGTGAAGTCGTAAATAAGTTACTAAATCCTAAAATTCACTACATGACTGAAACGATAATAATACCTAATTCAGATTCATGGATGATAGAGAGTGGTAGTAATTCTCGACAGGAGCTGCCATGCACAGGCCAACCGGCCTATTGCAGACTCCTTATTTTCTTATGTTCTTATTTCTTGTGCAAATTAGCGGTTTTTGCAAAAATTAACATTTTCATTTTTAGGCAGTAGATATTTTGCCATGACCAGCCAAGTTCCAACTAATGCTATTGGTAAAATTGCAGATTACAGCAACCAAAGAATCTGAAGAAAAAAAAGTGTTACCTAACCTAATGTAATACAGTACAGGTATAAGAATATGACCATAGAAAAAAGTTCTATCAATTGAGTGTCGTGAATTTCTGGAATTTTGTGATTGCTGTTTACTGCACTGTGAGTGTGCTCTGATTAGCTAATCATCCATTGTCGGCAAACATCACAAGAACAATATGTGACCGTGACTGGCGGTAATTGGCATTTATTTTGCTGTAAGTCGATCATTATGTAGCCATAAACATACCTAACCAGAAGGAGTTGTTCGATTTTGGTCATTTTTTCCCACATATTATTATTATAAAAGAGGCAACATTTACTAGAGCCTAATAGAACCTGGCCTAACCAACCAAAGAAACCTACCTAACCTTGCGTAACTTCTTAGCCGGTCATATTAAACAGAAAGTGCTTAGCGAATCACAGTGCACTTACGATCACGGTAAAATATCCACTACATCATTTTTAACAGACATCGCTAATTTGCACAAAAATGAAGGTCAAATTTGAGTAAAACACAAAAAAAATGGTAATTATTCGTTTTAGCAAACTCTCACATTTTTTCACGGGGTATTTGATTTTGTATGTGTTTTGTTCAAATCTGACCTTCGTTTCCTTGGTAAATGCATTGTTTAAATAAAAGAAAAAATGCAAGTCATCCTTGATCAAAAACAGCTATTTCCATCAAAAACATCCAAATACATCAGAAACATCTAGTCCCTTAACTTTCACTAAATTAACCCATCTTATCCAAACCTAACCCCTGGCAGTGTGACACGCCTCATGGCTCCAGACAGCTCGTGGTGGGTGGAGATTTAATGATCTACTTTCATAGGCGTTCCTCACTTGTGTGATCTTGCTGAAAGAAACACGTTTCCAAGAGGCTTCAAGGATTGAGGAATGTATGAGGTAGAAATTGCCTAAAAGTAAGTACTTCTATGCGATTTGAAGATGTGGTAAACCGAATAATAACCCCCCAAAAATATTCTCACACCAAAGGAACCAACCTACCTAACTAAACCTAACCTAACCTACAAGGAGGAGACAAGTGACTGAGTAGAGTATAACCTCAGGAAAACATGGCGGGAACCTGCGGACAGGCAATGGACGAATATTAACCGAAATTTTTTTTTATCATGCGGTTAATATATTAACTCTCCACCAGGTATGTCCTACAGCACATTCCTAAAAGCAAGTACTGTTGCTACCATTTTTTTTTTACTGTCTCGCAGCTGGTCCGACTAATTACCCAAATGTAGCCAAATGTAACTGCAATGAAGTCAAATAATGGTCCTACATGAATAAATCACTGCCAATCACTTCTCGACTAGTATTTGGTGTCACAAAGTCACAAAAAATTGGTATACTTAATTTAATCTGAGTTAATAGATCAAGTGCCTGTACCTAACCTAACACAACACAACACAACACAACTCAGATTAAATTAAGTTTACCAATTTTTTGTGACTTTGTGACACCAAATACTAGTCGAGAAGTGATTGGCAGTGATTTATTCATGTAGGACCATTATTTGACTTCATTGTGGCTACATTAGTCGGACCCTCTCACAGCTTGACTTTGAAATACTAACATCAATCCACCAAACAATCCAATAATATTTCCATACCTTCAATGTTTGATTCATGATTTTGAATGGCATACTCAGAGGATAGATATTTTCGCTCTAATTCATGGAGTACTGCCATCACCAACCAGGCCAACTCGTTAACGTCAGACCACGTTAGTCAACAAGACGTGTGTGAGGTGCCAACACTGGTACTCCCCAGAACCATTTACTCCTGCGTATATACAGTAAACTATATGTAACTCCTTTATAACTGAAGAGCTTGTAATTACCATGTTTTATGTCGAACTTCATATGATAGCTTCTTGTTTAGGAAATTTGATATAAGGATGGTGAGAAGGTGAAGGGGGGGGGGGTGGGGACCTCGCTCATGGTGAGTGTTGGGAATGTTGCTTAAAATGATCATTAAAAACGCGTCATCACTAGTCACCGTTACCTGTATTTTTTTAAATGGCCTCCCCGCTCCCCTTATAGCCACACCATTACTCAAACTATCCAACCAGGAGCGAACTCGTAACAATGGTTTTAAATTAGACAAATTTAGATTTAGGCGTGAAATAGGTAAACATTGGTTTGGAAACAGAGTAGTGAATGAATGGAACAAGTTACCAAATATCATCATTAACTCGAATACGCTGGATAGCTTCAAACATAGGTTGGATGGATATATGAGCAATAGGGGTTGGGTGTAAACGGGACTGCCCAGTATGGGCCAATAGGCCCGCTGCAGTTTCCTCCATTCTTATGTTCTTATGAGCATATATATATATATATATATATATATATATATATATATATATATATATATATATATATATATATATATATGTGTGTGTGTGTGTGTGTACTACAATAATTATATCATAGGTGTGTGTGTATACTGGAAAAAAATATCTTATTAATTTTCGTTTTCATCGGGTAGAGGCTATTGTTTTTGTTTGAGATAATTGTGAAAAAGGAACATAAAACTGATTATTTTGCAAATTAAACACTAATTTTATTTTATATAACGTTTATTTTTAAATTTATGCTAATTTTGTCTTGAAGAACTGGAAAAAATGTCAGTGTAATACTTTTACTGTATGGTAAGGGAGGCCGAGCAGTCAGCTGGGAGAGTAAATATATTTGGGCGGGTAACTGTGAGGTGTTGGAGGGGAGGGTGAGTTACCGTGGAATAGAATATACAGTATATAGAGAGTGTTGAGGATTTCTGGCGGTGTCTGTTGATTGCTCCAGCTGTTAATAGGTGATGGTGGCCTTGGGGTGTTAACATAACATAAGAAGGAAGGAAACTGCAGCGGGCCTATTGACCCATACTGGGCAGTCCCGTTTACACCCAACCCCTATTGCTCATATAAGCATTCAACCTTTGTTTGAAGCTATTCAGCGTATTCGAGTTAATGATGATATTTGGTAACTTGTTCCATTCATTCACTACTCTGTTTCCAAACCAATGTTTACCTATTTCACGCCTAAATCTAAATTTGTCTAATTTAAAACCATTGTTACGAGTTCGCTCCTGGTTGGATAGTTTGAGTACCCTTGTAATGTCCCCTTTGTTTAGCCCTGACTTCCATTTAGACACCTCTATCAGGTCGCCCCTCACTCTACGTCTCTCGAGGGAGTGCAAATTAAGATGCTTTAACCTGTCTCTATACTCAAGGTTCCTAATGCCCGGGATTAGTCTTGTCATTCTTCTCTGAATTCTTTCCAATGATTCTATATCCATTCTGTAATACGGTGACCAGAACTGAACTGCGTAATCCAGGTGTGGTCTCACAAGAGCAAGATACAGTTTTAGGATGACCTCGCTAGTCTTGTAACTAACACTCCTTTGTATGAACCCAAGTACGTTATTAGCCTTGTTACGAGCAAAAACACATTGTTTACTTGGCTTAAGGTTCCTACTTATCATTACTCCTAAGCATTTGGTGGGCACAATCATGAGTCATTCTTAGCTTGGTTAAGTTAAAACTGTTGTATATATATATATTTTTTTTCTTTTCTATTCAGATGTGGTACTTTGTAACTGTTCTAGTCTTCATTTCCTGAGGAATAATGTCTGAAGGAACAATGTCGATGACTCCCCCTCTGACTCCCCCGGTGGAGAAGGGGGAGGTCATGATGGACAGTGACAGCCTTGACTACATGGATTTCTTCATCAGTGAGCTTAATACATCTCCAGCCAAGGAAGAAAGAGGTAATGTCTCTGTTGTGTAGGTTGTACAGTATATAATATGGTGTTGAGAAGAGGTTCCCCTTACAGTACATGGCTTTAAAGATAAGTGCCTTACAGTAGGTTATTACTGTACTGAATATATACAAGTTGGAGGAATGATTTATTGGTGAGATGATGGAAACGCAATAAAGATGGTATGATAATCTTGTTTAGTCACGCTTAACCCTTTTTGCCGGCCGATGACGCTATTTGCATCACTAAGCGGACCGTTAGAAGTGAGATGTATCGCCTGACCCTGAGCCCTCACACTGACACATAAGATATTATCTTTCCACACTCATTTCCAGCCATCCCATATACTACTACTTTGTTCTTTTATCACTTAATCAGATACAGTATCTTTATAACCCAATAAAATAAGAAGACAAAAATTGCATAATTTTATCCGTAAATGTTAAATACAAAATATACTCAAAGAAATATCTAGTACACGTAAGTATAAATAAAAAGTTTGTGATGATCGGACAACGTCCATTTCGGTTAACGTCACGTTTCCAAGAACGTATCTAGGACGTTAACCGGCGCATGACTGTATAATAACTAGGTGGGGAGAAGCTCAAACTACATGGCATTTCATCATAGTGCAAAAAGTAAGATTGACTGGGAGTGAATACACTGATTGATTACAAGTTATTGATAATTTTTTGCGCTGGTTGGGACTGGGCTGTTCTTATAGCGATCAGTTTGTGCTCGTATGGGCTGGATGCAGTTGTTGATACCGGAGTCAGTAAAATCAGTTATAATTTCGTTACACAATTTTTCTTTTTTTTTTATCAAAATAATCCTGAATATACCTCCTGCCCTCTCCTGCCATCCGCCATGTTGTGTAAGCGGCGCGAGCAGGGTGCGCACAAGGTCGCCCAGTCATCAAAACATTACCGAGTTCTTCACCCGCCACCCACCACAGCTGGCCCAAGTCAGTGATAGTGATAATTATAGTGAGGATATGGACTTATATGGACTTTGAGGGGTTTGACAAAGAGGCCCTGCAAGCCTCTGTGGTGGATAGTGATACAAGTGATACAGGTGATACAGGTGAGGGCCAATAATCTGCCCTCTGCCTCGGAACCAACCCCCCATCCCCGTGTGTCCAGCCATCTCTTCTACTAATGTAAGTGTTAAAAAACCTAATATTATTGATATTTCTCTTAATTATTAATTGTGTGTGCATACCATCATAAAATTAAGAAGTTATTTTTACTACAACGTAGGTATTGTGTCTGAAAAAGTGGAGTTTGGGGAACGGCCCGGTCTCTATTTCAATTAATCCCATATGTTATGTTGTTCACTTTACGTGTTTCTCACTTTACGCGGTACCCTGTGGGTTGAATTAACCGCGTAAAGTGAGGGTTCACTGTACAACAATTTTTGTTCATTAAATTTGAAACATCAATCTTTGGTAATTAAAATTGAAACAAAAGAAAACTACAAAAACAAAACACTTTACCTAACCTTCTGATGTTCAAGAGATGTTACTCATTTTTTTAATAATTTACGGTTAAAATACTGTTATATTACAATGATATTCTATTCATACTGTGCTTGATATAATACATTCACGGAAATGTAATATTTTTGCTGAAATGACGTACGTATTACAGTGGAAAGTGGGATAAAATCATGACGAAAACAATGACTTTCGCTTTCTTTCGTTGTTCAACTCCCCCCTCCCCCCCCTCCCCCCCTCCCCATAGATTTGCTTTTTGCAGACTGGAGTCTGCCCCAATTTATTTGAGGTCCTTCTGTAGTTTGTTGGCTTCTAGTGTTTGGTAAGGTTGAATTTTTCCTTCTTAAGTGGGTTGTTTGTTTCCATATTATATAGAAATTCTGTTATTGATCTCTAGTCTGCTCTGTAGACAAAACACTTAGTGATACTCCAATTCATCTGCTTTAGGCCTACAAGTGCTACAGAGGTGCAGCTTTGGGAGTCAGCAAGCCTCTTCTTAAGAGTCAGCTAGCCTCTTCTTAGTCAGCTAGCCTCTTCTCAGAGTCAGCTACCCTCTTCTTAGTGCTTAAAGGTCGTTATTTATGTCCTTGAATTGGATTGTCTTCTCTGACTCCCTTGTGTTATTGACAGAATCAGATGATAATTATTAGTTCATTGTTGCTAGGTGAGGTGAGGTGAGGTGAGGAAATGAAGAACCGAGTGTCCCATCCATAGTGGGAACTATGATAGACTGATCCTTTATTATTGTAACTACAGTATTATTATTATTATTGTTGTTTCTATTATTTTATTACAACTATTGTTATTATTATTTACTTATTATTTTATTATTGTTATTATTATTATTATTACAGACAAGTTCAGAGAATGAAGTAACCTATCCCAAGGCCTTGACTTGGTGATTTTGAAGGTTCATAAACTTTTAAAGCAATCACTTATGGTGATCCTTCCAGACTGTGTAACCTACCAGTACTTGAGGAGGATGCCAAGCACCTTGTCTAGTGCAGGCTGGTCAGGGGCAAGTTACTTGTCTCCTCTTTTTGGCTATAAAAGTAGTTTTCATACATGACTATTTTATATTTGTAATGAAGAATGTATGTTGTATAACTGTGTGTTCAGTTCTTTAAATTCACAGTCGTATGCTAATAGAAGTAC
The DNA here is from genome assembly GCF_018991925.1 of Homarus americanus. Lineage (NCBI taxonomy): Eukaryota > Metazoa > Arthropoda > Malacostraca > Decapoda > Nephropidae > Homarus > Homarus americanus. The sequence goes on from NW_024719604.1 coordinate 2,435,518, forward strand.
ATTATGTTAATCAGTATTGATGTTTAATGTATGTGTGTTTTCTTCACTTGTTTTCTCTGACAGTATGTTCCTTGGCTACAAATGATGGCCCACTGTTATTTTCCTGCATGGGAGAGGTTCGTTGGACCGAGAACATCAGCAACATGTCTTGTGTCGGTCAAGAAGTCTTGGCACAGCTCCTTCGGCATATAAATCCCTGTCCCACAGCTCTTCTCTCCTCTGAAGTTATATTCAACTTACCGTGCACACAAGACAACCTGCACCTCAATCTCGCCCACTTTTTTACTGCCGTCAGGTATGTATACATATCCTTCATTTAACGATCATTCACTTAGCAATATTTTGGTTTAATAATACAGTGGTGCCTCGACTAATGAGCGGTTCAATTTACGAGATTACAGTTTACGAGTTAGCTCCCTTAAGGATTTTCAGTTCGACTAACGAGTAAAACTTCTATTTACGACAGCCTTACGAGAAACAGCTTTGGTGCGCCCATCAGCTGATCGACTGAGCGACTAGTCCGCCAATACAGTAATCAGTTCTATGTTTACATTTGTTTCTAGTGGAGTAAATATCAAGAACGTTGTGCTCGTGAATATTTTTGCATTTTTTATATTAAGATTATTGGTCATTCTGAAATTTAGTTGACATATTGATAATATACAGTGCAGAAATTATTAAGAAATACAGAGAAGGCATTAGAACCAATGCACTCTGTAAAGAATATGGCATGTCATCATTGACTGCCTCTACAAAACAGCTGTTTGCGATGCCGCTGTGTAAACAAAGCCACCGGGAATTCTACATACACATATCAAATTTAGTGTTAAAATATTTTACTGTACAGTACAGTACTGTATTTTGTTTATATTCAGTGTTTTGTTAATTCCATTACCAGTATACAGTACTTTGTATGTACTTTTTCTGTGAGTTGGAACCAATTACCCAATATCCCATTGATTCTGTTAATGATATTTTCAGTTAACAACTGACTCTGTGGAACCAATTGTGTTTGGACCACTGTATAACATTTTTAAGAACCATTCTTGTTTAACAATGGTCATTTTTCAGTTTAGTGATGTTCGACTCACCGGGAAAAATCCGGGAGGGAAGTCTAAAAGTCAGAATTCTGTACTCCAAGTGCGCATAATTACAATAAACCCTCGATAACTCGGCATTTCATATAACTCAGCATGGATACGGTCTCAGAATGTATTAGTGTAACTCGGGAAATGCAGAGATATAAAATTATCTGGGAAATTTTTTTATATCTGGCTGCCTGCATCACTTACCATGCCTCTGTGTCACCTACCATACCTCTGTGTCACCTACCATACCTCTGTGTCACCTACCATACCTCTGTGTCACCTACCATGCCTCTGTGTCACCTACCATGCCTCTGTGTCACCTACCATGCCTCTGTGTCACCTACCATACCTCTGTGTCACCTACCATACCTCTGTGTCACCTACCATGCCTCTGTGTCATACCTCTGTGTCACCTACCATGCCTCTGTGTCACCTATCATGCCTCCACCTACCATGCCTCTGTGTCACCTATCATACCTCTGTGTCACTTATCATGCATCTGTGTCACCTACCATGCCTCTGTGTCACCTATCATACCTGTGTCTGCCTCTGTGTCACCTACCATGCCTCTGTGTCACCTACCATGCCTCTGTGTCACCTACCATGCCTCTGTGTCACCTACCATGCCTCTGTCACCTATCATGCATCTGTGTCACCTACCATGCCTCTGTGTCACCTATCATACCTGTGTCACCTACCATGCCTCTGTGTCACCTACCATGCCTCTGTCACCTATCATGCATCTGTCACCTACCATGCCTCTGTGTCACCTATCATACCTGTGTCACCTACCATGCCTCTGTGTCACCTACCATGCCTCTGTCACCTATCATACCTCTGTGTCACCTATCATGCATCTGTGTCACCCACTATAATGATCATTCTTCTGAGGCTGAAAATCAGGAACATTTTCTGAAAATAAAAACAAAATCTGGAAAATCTGTCCAAATTTTTATTTCTGGGTCTGAGAGCAAATGTCGATTATAAATTAATGCACAATTATCAGAAAATCCAAGAAAATGCCTAGAAAATTACTCCAAACCTTTCTGTTCAGGGCATGGGGACAAGAGGGTTCTGGTCATTATGAAAGATTGCATCATTTTTAGCCTCATCCTCACATGGTTGGTGCGTGGGTGGGAAGACCAACCGCTTGAGAAACGCTTGATTTATCTGCTGAGGTTCTATTTATAACTACTGTGCAAACATAATTTTTTTTAATGTACATCCAATACTAAAGAGTAAAGTAATACAGAAATATATTGATGTAATTCCGAGCCGAGCTAGTGAGTCAGGTGGTGAGGTGATGAGGAAGTAGGTTAGGTCACATGCCAAGACACTTACACAGCACTACTAAACCATTGTCTTATGACATTTTACATTATAATTTATATTTTAAAATTAATTGATACATCATGGCTTGATTTGGCTACTTTTGCACTTAGACAACTGATCAGTGAATAAACCAGGGCTTATGGAGACGCATTATACACTAGTGATGCCACGAAGCTTCGCAATTGCAACCACAAACGAGGGTTGAGAACTGAGAAATTCATTGGTCAGTGGGGCCCTCCAAACCACTGTGTTGTCTTAATGTACAATAGCTACAATAATAGATAAAGTGAACAATGTTTTTAGATCTTTACAGTGATAAACCTTGAGTAACTTGCTTAATTACAGGTGACCCTTTTCACACATGGAGTGTAAAAAAGTAGTACATCCTGTAGCATTGGACAATCTGATGAGCATAAACCTCTTGGTTTATCCCCATTAAAAAGTCATAATTTAGGGCAAAAAAAATTTAAAATAAAAAAATAAATGAAAATTCCTTGTGTTTAACCTGCTCTGAACTTATAATAATTATTGTATTTATTTATTTAATTTTTTTCATATTATGTATGAAATATTGTAAGTGCATGTAAGCGAGTAAAAACAATTTTTTTTGTCTACCTGAAACTATGAGTTGAAAAATAACTGCTCCGTGATAATTCTGGTTCTTCAAGGTCTTAGGAACGGAATCTGTTTTTCCCCATGAGTTATTAATATTGATAAATGATCAATCACTTTACAATGGCTTTTCGAAGTCTCTACTCTCAGTGTATAATGGTCAATACCTGCATACGGTAAGTATTTATTTAACTCAATGAAAACCTTTGTCATTTAATACAGTAGACCTCCAGTTTAACATGAAGTGATTCAACATTACAACTTGAATTAATCCCACTTTTTTCGGTTTAGTTCATCAAATTTGTTTTTACACGGTGTAAGCCCACAACTCCTTGACTAAACTAATAAAAATCTTTGGAAAAAATAGAAACATTTTAAGATTTTTTTTAATAAATTGAAAAACAAAAATATGAAAAATGTGAAACATAGTATAACTAACATGCAGAAGTGTCCGGTTTACTTGGCTGAGAGGTTCTTAAAACAGTGTGTGTGAAACAGAGAAATAAGGTGAACAAATATGAAAACATCAGAAATTATTTTAAACTTTAAGCCCAGTTCCCCCTTTTTCACAATGCCTTAACACATTGAGTTTCAAATATAAACTAACACTTCCTTGGTCTCCTGCACTGGACAATTTTCTGTGTTCATTTTTCACATTTTGTCATTAAGTTGATGTTAAATAAATTTAACTTGAGCTCATCATTTATAATAAAAGATACAGCACAGTACAGCACAGTACAGCTCAGTAAAGCACAGTACAGCACAGTACAGCACAGTACAATACAGTACAGTACAATACAGTACAGTACAATACAGTACAGCACAGCACAGTACAGGTCATAACACCATCTGTGAGGGAATTACTACACCACATCAGGTCCCTCATAACACCATCTGTGAAGGAATTACAACACCACGTCAGGTCCCTCATAACACCATCTATGAGGGAACTACTACACGTCAGGTCCCCCCTAACACCATCTGGGAGGGAGTTACTGCACTACGTGTTTGCTGTTCAACACCTACATTAATCTGTATGTTCACTGTATGTTCCTTTACCTTTCTCTAATGAAGGCTTTTGTTAAACCACCAATGTATGTAATAAGTCATTTATGTCCAATGTATATTTTCAGCCTTCGGGCTGCAGAACTTTTTCAATAAGCCGTCAATTATTATTATTATTATTATTATTTTTATTATTACACCATAGTACAGCACAGCACATTACAGCACAGCACCGTATAGTGTACTTTATATTTATTTTATACGTTTCTCTGCCACATCATTATTTTATATGCATTAGTTAAACCCTTTGTATTTTTTTTTCCATGTGATAATTGACAAAGTTTTCAAGAGTTTTATATCTTCTTGCAGGCAAGGTGTAACACAACTGGAGAGAGGAGCCCAGTCGGGCTTATGTATGACTCAGAGTTGTCACGATGTTCAGTACCCAAAGATCCGACAGGACATTGCGACCTTCTTGAACTGCCTTGTATCCTATGTTCATACCCTGGGGTGTGATGACAATGAAGAGTTTCTTCACTCGGTGGTTGCTGAGGTTTTGGACATGTTGCTCTACCTTGGTCCGTTGCATGAGTTACCAGAGCATGTGACATCTGCAAGTTCTTCTCAGGGGAATAAGGTTAGTTATTTCATTATTAACCCCTTCACTGTAAGGAGGCCAAACAATTTTATTCAGCTCAGAGGGGACCTCGTACACATGGCTCTCTTTTGGGAACAGATAAATTGCATTATTTATTAATTGATGCAGTAGTTCTCCTGTGATATTTGTCTTTAATGATCTATTTTTTCTAATGTGTGGAAAGTAATGATTAAACTAGATTAAAATATCTGAAAAAGATGAATTTTATCAACTTCAACAAATCGTAATATTAGGGTAGTGTAAATTAGTAGCTTCCTCACTATATACAGGCTGTCCCCAAGTTACGAAAGGGCTATGTTCCTGGACCCTGTTCATAAGTCAGAGCACTTTTATTTCCATAGGTTTGATTAAAACACAACCCTGCCAATACAAAACAACAACAATATCCCATATAAAACAAATAATGTAAGCACTGCAATGAAATGATGTTTAACATTATAAAATAAAGTAAAAAAATTAACATTTAATTACCTTGGCCATTTGTAAGTACCAGAAAATGCTATTAGGTCAGAACAGATGAATATATTAGGATCCCGTTCCTAATTACGGGCGTTCATAAGTCTGGGACTGCCTGTATGTGTATCCAATGTTATTTGTGGGTTTGATTTCACGAGTGGCATCTGGAACTGCATAAGTAGGTATTTTACTATAAAACTGTACACAACTGCATAATAAAATTTCTCATGGAACTTGTGCGTCTGATGTACGGTACATTGAACGGTATATCTCAAGCCTCACTCAGTCTTTGCTGTTTACTTGTACTCACAACACTCATGGTTTAATTTTCTCAAATAATATCATGTTATTCTCGCAGCTGTGCCTCCCAAAAGGAGATCTAGTGATGGCAGTAGTAGTTATAATGATGTTTAAATGCTAAGGAAGGATTTTTCTCACAAAAACACTTAAAATTGATGAACTACAATACAGTATTCAGTCGACCCTCGTTAATCCGGATTTCAGATAATTCAGACAAAATCTGAACAAACTTTTTTTTTTTTTTTTTTTTTTTAATGCGAACTTAGCCAAATGCTGGTCCACCCAATCGCTGGGATAAAACACTAGCCGTTAAATATTCCACCACCAGTGTATACATGAAAAATATTTACTATTTACTGCCAGTAAACAATGGAAACGTAAAATATGTACCAATTAGTAATGAAAAGTTGTGCAGTTCCTTCAGCAAATGAAGCTCACCAACTTACAATAGGCTAAATTACCTTACAACGTGTTTTCAGTAGTCTATGTTGAAGTTCTTAGCACAGGCTAACTTATCATATCATATATGGTATCACAGTTCTCATTGATCTACAAAAATACCGGTAATAAAAACCTTTTCGATATTTCACACTTAATATAATACCCGGTAGTCTACTTCAACCTCCTATTGTTTACAACGACGCATGACGCACCACCAGCTGTTGAGTATCAATCAGCTAGACGGTACACGTGTTTTTCGAATCGTTTTCAGTTAAAAAACTGTTTCATCACATGTATATTTTACCTTAGCTGTGCCTGAATGAATGTATTCTCGGAAATAAATAGTAGTTTTGCTGAAACGTGATGTATTTTAATGTAAAATAGGATAAAATACATGACGAAAACAAAAGATTTTACCTAGCCTTCCAATGTTCAAGAGAAGTTACTCAATTTTTTAATAGTTTTTGGTTAAAATACTGTTATATTACAATGGTATTCTATTCATACTGTGCTTGATATAATGCATTCACAGAAATGTAATATTTTTGCTGAAATGATGTACGTATTACAATGGAAAGTGGGATAAAATCGGGACGAAAACAATGACTTTCGCTTTCTTTCGTTCAAAAAATGTTACCGTAATCGTTTTTCAATTGGTTTTCAGTTAAAAAACTGCTGTATTACAATAATATTCTATCCTAATTGACTTGAATAAATACTACGATACCATATTTCTGAATATTTTCATTAAAATCCATCCAAATCATTTTCCTTGTCATCGTCTGCAGCACCAAACAGCTTCTCCCAGTCCTCTCCTTGAACAGGGCTAGAGGGTACGTGTTTTTCGAATAGTTTTCAGTTAAAAAACTGTTACATCACACGTATATTTTACCTAAACTGCGCCTGAATGAATATATTCTCGGAAATAAATAGTAGTTTTGCTGAAACGTGATGTATTTCAATGCAAAATAGGATAAAATACATGACGAAAACAAAAGACTTTACCCATGCTTCCGATGTTCTTGAGATGTTATTCGTTTTTTTACTAGTTTTTGGTTAAAATACTGTTATGCTACAATGATATTCTATTCATACTGTGCTTGATATAATACATTCACGGAAATGTAATATTTTTGCTGAAATTACATACGTAGTACAGTGGAAAGTGGGATAAAATCGTGACGAAAACACTGACTTTGAAATATAATGCAATATTAACCCCTAAATCGGTTAATTCGGACAATCGGCTAAAACGGACACCCTTCCCCCCCTATTAGTCCGAATTAACGAGGGTCGACTGTATAATACAATGAAAGTCATGTACATAATTGCATCATCTGTGCCATTCATCAGCTGACATTTCCTTCCATTTACACCCATATTTACCATTAAAACAACAAGCTTGTAATAAGTGTAAGGATACATAAAATAATTATATATGTTGTGCTAATGAGTGATTTACTTAAAGGTGTGTGTATGTTCTCACTGTTGCTTCTTTACTACACTCTTGTCCGATAAATTATGTCTAATCTTACCTTGCTGTTTATTGATAAAAGGTGTGCTAGGTAAAGCACTGGTTAAGTCTTCTTGCACTCCTTATGCACAATTTGGACAAATTTTGGAGAGAAAAGATTGTTTTCATATGTAAAGAACTCTCACTAGCTGGGTCTAGAAAGATCAGATTGAGCGCACTTTTTGAATGTTTTTATTATTATTATTATTACTGTATTATTATTATTTTTTTTTTTTGTGGGACTTTTATTATATCACTTTAGACAACCATGAAGTATAAAGACAATTTTAGAAAGTTCGCAGAACATATATCATCTTCCACTTCCCTTCATCATTATAATACACTGTTATTGTAGCTACAGTAAACCCTCGATAACTCGGCACATACGGGGCTCTGGCCTTGCCGAATTATCCCAAATTTCCACTTATCGAGGCACTTCTCCGTTCCTACAAAAATACAACAATAAAATTTTTTTTGACCCATATATGTGTACATGTAATTACTAAATGTAAAAAAGTAACACTTACCAACACTGCAGGTGAAGAATGAAGTATCATAGTAGGTGACACAGAGGGATGGTTGGTGATGCAGGCAGCCAGATATACTGAGATTTTCCCAGATAATTACTATACTGTATATCTCGGCATTTCCCGAGTTACACTAGTACATTCCGAAACAGTATCCATGCCAAGTTATATGAAATTCCGTGTTATCAAATGCCGAGTTATGGAGGACTTACTGTACTGTTTGGTTATATAATTCTTTTGTGTTGTTATGGTGATGGTCATTTATTATATTGCTAATTTATGCATTAATTGAAGGTAAGGCTTTCAGAGAGTTGGTTTATGGAGACCAAAGATGGTATTCATGAGGATTTGTGAAACAAGGGATAAGTGCATTTTTATATTACAGTGCCCGTCTGCTGCTTACCACTTACTCCATCTTCATTTAGATGTACGGTGGTGGAGCCTTGTTCTCCTGCACCTTGTAGAGTCAGCCTTTGGTTTTACCCCTCAAGCTGCTTCTCACTCCGTGGATTCTCTCATCTTGGTATCAGAGCCACAGGGACCCCAGGGTGGAGCTTCATCAGAATTAATTGAACACTCGCCCATAGAGGAGTGTATCTCCATGGTAGTGTGGGACCTGATCACCGTCATGCTTCGGAAAGGACTCAAGGTCAGTTCAGAAGGTTTGTGTTGAATCTCAGGTTATGATGATTGTAGTGAAGAACTTTTACAGACTTTCCCACTTTCTTTTTGTCATCTTTTATATTATATTCACATTCAGAACTGGGGCCTTTTCCATCTGATCTGCGAAATATTAAAATACAAAACTCCCGTGTAGGATACACATGCTGTTGTACAGTACGCCCGGATAATTCACAGATTTTTATTTTGTGGTCCTCTCTGATTCACGGATGACACCCTCGATGTATCCTAGTATGTCTGCGGGTATTTTAAAAGTTACCGGCATTTTTGCGGCCGGGACAGGAAGCCATTCGTTCTAGAGACGGTAATTTCCTTTACCTGTACAGTATTGTATATATGTGTGTGTGTGTAGACACCACACACAAAACACATACAGGTAAATAATAATGAGAAAATCCTCTCACAAATAATTAGAAACAAATGTACTGTACAGAATTAAAATTGTTGAGTCTACCCTCAAGTCCACTCCGTGCTTTATTAATGGCAAAGCACGGAGTGTTCCTGGTTTGAGGGATTCCGGCTAATGGAGATATTACTATTTTGCACTTTCTGTATGTGAGATTGAGTGTGTGTATGTGACTAAATAAAAAGATGAAGATTACATATACAGTGGGGGTATCATTTGACACAGGTCTTGCATGCGCAGTCATCGCTTACGCGATTGGTTGAAATGTGACCACAGATATTGCTTACACGGAAAGCGATAGGCTGTGTGGGTTAGCGGTATAGCATTAATTTAATGATCTTTTGCTAATTTAGCCCCAAATTTAGTGATTTTAGTCATTGGACATTATAGGTGCATACCATAAGTAATACAGGTGTAGAGTAATGCCCCAGATACATTTCTGAGTAATAGAGCACTATACAAAACAGTGCTCTAAGGGGTCATTATACCTTTGTGTATACTGTATAGAGATGTGTTTCTGATGATGTTATTTTTTTACCTGTGTATGTGTGGGAGGCATCTGGCTCTGCTCTGACTGAAACTAATCCATCTTTGTATCACTGAAATTATGATTTAGGTGGTGGTGGTGAGGAGGTGATGCATCTATCAGTTTCTTTGGTAACACTGCACCTGCAGCACTGCCAGACACTATTGAACACAAAGTTGAGTACAAGTATAAATGAGCAAAGTTGTATCCCTTCAACATTACATTACATAACATTTTGAAATATGGAGTGAGAAAGATGTGGGTGATCAGAGAGATGGAGTGGAAAGGAGTGGTAACATGCACCAGTGTTGCCAAGTGCCCCTCAACAGTTGATCTTGAACCTGCCACCACACACTTCAGTTAATCTCACACCATTTTCTGTCATACAATAAGAACTACACTTAATATACAGGTGCAGGCTCCCCAAATTCGCGGATCTTTATTTCACAGTCCTCTATCATTTGCGGATGACACTCTGGCTGTACTCAAGAATGTCTGTGGTTACTTTTAAAGTTGCCCGCATTTTTGTGGCTGGGACAGGGAGCCACTTGTTCTAGAGACAGTAATTTCCTTTACCTGTATTGTAAATATATACAATCAGAAACAAATTAAAAAAAAATTGAGTCTACCATCAAGTCCGTGCTTTAATAAATAAAGCACGGACTTGATGGTAGACTGTCACATTTTTTATATATTTTTTCTGATTATATGTGAGAGTATTTTCCCATTACAGTAGGGTCAGGATATATCACGAGATAGGGTCCAACGATGTTCGCTATATACTAAATCTTGATACAGTAGAACGTCAATTTAAAGCGATTCAATTTAAGATTATTGATTTAAAGCGACACCCACAATTAAGGACAATGTTTTAATTTAAAGCGAATCTTTCCTATTTTGCGCGAGTCAATCTGGCGCATCATATTTTAAAATTCGCGCCTAATGTTTTTCTGGGCACGCTACACTGTCCTAAGGGAAAAGCTGTGCTGTACATGTACTCAAAATAATGTACTAAATGATTACTCAAATTTTTGTTGGGTGCAAATTATAGCATGATTAGTATATTCAAATTAATCACTACCTTATAAGAATTGCAGCAATGTTAATTATATTCTCCCATGTCAGTTCAGTGACCATTTATCTGAGAAAAACTTAAAGGCACTCTTAAGGACAGATAAATAAATAAGCACTAGACCTTGGCATCAACTGTCAAACATATTACCTCAACTCCCCCCATCTTCCCAGCCAGTAAACAGACCATTTCGCATCCCTTAATTTTAGCTGTGTTGATTTACGAGTGTTTGTTTTAACACAATACTACAAAAAACAATGTTTTGTTTATTCTAGGAGATGGGCAGAGGTGCATCTGGGTAGACTCAGTCTTTTTAGTATTTTGTGTTTCTCTCAAGTATCAAACTAAATTATTCCAATGAAACAACACTTCGATTTAGTGCAAATTCGGTTTAAAGCGAACCTCTCTTGGAACGTATCTCGCGTTATATCGACTTTCTACTGTATATAATTACATGTAATCAATGGGGAAAATAGGGTTTGGTTCTGGAGGCCAATAAAAGTGACTAAACTTGAATTAATGAGTTTATTTTCTTGCTAACTAAAGCACCAATGAACACTAGACTCGGGAACAACAGACCGTATGACTGATAAATACACACTAGGTAACCTTCACAAACTTTCCCTTGCGGCTGTTAAAACAAATCATCCTCAGAGCCACGGTGAAGGTGGTTTTAGGCTTAAAAGTTTGTATCTTATAAAATGTCACAGACATAAATTCCACTACTGGAATCCTTGCAAGGCAGCGAATAATTTGAGGAAAGACATCATATATTTTTAGTCTTTTAGTACATTTAAGTACAGTACTACAGCTGCTCCCCGACTTACGACGGGGTTAGGGACCCAAATCCAGGTCGTAAGTCGAATTGGTCGTAAGTCGAAAATGCAAAAAAATAATACATAGAAAATCTAAAATGAAATACAGTACAGTAAAAGTAATCAATAATGAAGAATGAATGTAGTGTTACTGTGCACTTACCTTTAATGTAGTCGGCTGAACGCACACGGGGCCCCCATAATTTTCTAATTAAACATGGAGGCTACATTAATTGGATGAAGCAGAGGAGGAGACAGGGCTGGGTGGGTCATCAATGTTGCTTTCTTCAGACAGGTTAACATACAGGGGAAACTTGCTTGTTGAAGGTATTGGATCATCTTTAGGGAGTGAAGAGGCAGCACTGGTGGGGTGTGAGGAGACAGCAATGGGGGACTTCTTAGAATATATGTTCAATTTAGACTGCACATTTTGCTTTTTCTTTTAATTGTAAATCTCCCTGTAGCAAGCAAGTGCATCTTGGATCATTCTCTCAACTTATGCAAAATGCTCAACATTTTGTTCCATTCCGTCAAACATTTGCATCCCCTTATTAATTGTAGCAAATGCCTCTGCCATTTGTTTCATTGAAAACTTTTTGGGGGGTGCAGGTTCTTCTTCTACATTTTGTCTCTCTTCTTCCTCTGCAATTTTCTGTGCTTTCAGTTCAATAAGATCCTCATTACTTAGCTCTTCTGCTACACTTTCAACCAACTGCTCAACATCTTCATTATCAATTTCTAACTCCAGCTGTTGACCCATCTGCACTATCTTGTTGCTAATCTCAGAAATTACTTCATCTTCATTAAATCCTCTGAAACTGTTCACATATCTTTTCAGGACTTTCTTCCATATTCCATTCATGCACTGACCTGTAACCTCATCCCATGCTGCAGCTATGTTTTTTATACATTTCAAAATGTTGTAGTCCTTCCAAAACTCTGAGCATTTTCTCACCTTCAGTAGCAGCAACAGCCTGAGCGAAGGTCATACGTAAATAATTCGCTTTAAAAGCAGCAATAGCACCTTGATCCATGGGTTGGATGACAGAGGTAGTGTTAGGTGGAATGTAGACTACCTTAACATCAGGGTGCAGGTCTTCTAGGTGTGGTGGGTGTCCCGGAGCATTATCCTAAATTAATAAAATCTTGAACACAATCCCTTGTTGCAGACAATACTCCTTGGCTCGTGGAATGAAATAAGTCAGGAACCAATCTTCAAACAGTACTCAGGTCATCCATGCTTTCTTATTACTGCGATAAAACACTGGCAGTGTGTGCTTGCTGACATGTTTAAAAGCCCTTGGGTTCTCTGAATGATATATCATGAAGGGCTTTATCTTGAAACCAGCTACATTCCTCCCCAACGGAAGTGTGATTCGGTCCTTGAATGCCTTGAATCCCGGCATTGTTTTCGCCTCTTTGTGGATGTATGTCCATTCTGGCATGCGATTCCATAATGAGCCAGTTTCATCCACATTAAATGTTTGCTCAGGTAAATAATTTCCCTCCACGATGACACGCTCTAGCTCCTCCTTAAAAGCTTCGGCAGCACCCACATCAGCACTTGCTGCCTCTCCACTCACCTTTACACTATGCAAACTGTAGCGGATCTTAAACCTTTGGAACCACCCATGACTTGCTGTGAAGGTTTGGTCGCACTCATCTCGTGCCTGCTCCTTCAGGCTTTCGAAAAGGCTTTTTGCCTTAGCCTGTAGGATTAGAAGGCTTAAGGGTACACACTTTTGTATCTGATCTTCCATCCATATCACAAGTAATTTTTCCATCTCATGAATAGGACCTTGTCTTTTTTTAGTTATTATTGTTCCCTTTATAGGTGCTGATCCTTTCACTACCTCACGAATATTGTTGATATGGTCGAGTGTGAGAAGCCTAGGTCGCGTGAAATGGTTGCTACAGTTCTTCCATTTTCATGCTGCATTATCTTCATTTACGTCTCAAAAGTAATTGACTGTCTCCTTTTCTTCTGAGCACCACCAGAACTCTCTCCTCTACGCTTGCCAGTCATTCTAAAGTGAATTAGATACGAAAATAATGTCAGTACACAGCGCGATCTGTTGGGGATACAACGACAGCCAAACACCAACTAAGCGCTCTACGGCGTGGGTGCTTAGCCATGCGACGCTCTGGTACAGGACGGAAACGTTTCGGTCTAGAAAATATGCGCGTCATTTGAAAATTTTTTGGTACCGACTGCGGCAGCAGTATGTGTGGGTGGTCGTACCGACTGAGGCGGGTCGTATGTGCGAGTGGTCATAGGTCGAGTATGTCGTAAGTCGAGGAGTAGCTGTATATTGAAAAATGATGATAATTTTGGTAGCCGCGATATAAAAAAATCATTATAAAAAGTCGCGATATATCCCAACCATACTGTATTATTTATTTGTATGTGTTTAGTGTGTGTACACACACACACACACACACATACTATATAGAATACAGGTAAAAGAAATAATTGTCCTAAAGGCAAACACATAAAGGGAATATACATTTCTTTGTACATGAGTAAAAATGTCCCCTCCTCCCTGGTCAGCAATTGTTATTCGCGGATTTGGCGATTCGCTGCTATTTTGAGAACCTAACCCCCTTGTTTTTTTTGGTGGGGGGGGGAGGGCTGTACAGGTACAGTATTACATATGGATGTCACATCTGCGGATGTCAATAATCTGACATCTGATCCGTCACTTAACCTCTAGCTACAGTCACACACCTGCCACACTACATACTGCTCTTCACACCTCACCACCATCATGCCACACACTCACACCATCTCACTACAGCTAGTGTGGTGGCAGTACTCTTTATGCTTCAGCCTTAAGGGGCCTCTGATGTCCCCCAACCAGTTTTTTAAGGGCTTTAATTGTGAAGAGAAGGTTTCAACAAATTACTCAAGCAGTTCTGTACACTTGTATAGAGATCTGGGTTTTCAACCTATAGACTTAGGTTGATAATATGTGAGTTTGTTGATCCTTGCCGAGTTATGAAATAGAATTTAACGATCAGTTGTGCATTTTTATACCTGGATTAGTTGTGTGACATTTTCAGAAGAGTGTGAGTGACTTGTACCAAGTGGCAGGATTTTCCTGTACTTGTTCACTGGAGATGGGACTGATGACACTCCACCTCTTGGACCACAGACATGCTCATCATGGCAAGAAGGTAAGATAACATTTTACTTGACACCTTGATGTTAGAGATACAGTATTGCATCATCCCACGCCTTTATGCATGGTACAGCATACCATTCAAGCCTATTCCAAGCAGAGGTGGTTGGGTACTGGCCAGGACATTTATTGGCTGCTACCTAACTGAAAAAATCTTTTTAACACTGTTATGATGGAACTACTTCCTCAGTTTTAGGGAAGTCTTTTGTCACAAGATGGTGCTGGCCGTCAGTGTCTGGGGTATATAACTCACCAGTATGTGGAGCCCTGTGATTGGGAGGTGGAAAATCTGATGTGCTCCAGTGTCAGTTACTGAGTATAGTCAGGGAAGTCAACATCTGGTCTCCTGTCTCCTAAACCATAAGTATCGAGTGTTAGTGAACTCTTATTGCTCCAGAGTTATTATATTTTATAAGGTGATGATTAGGATTTAGTGATTATGTATTATAATGTGATGGTTAGGATTTAATGTTCATTTATTATTACTTGAGTTTTCTGATTTCTTTTGTTGTATATATTTTGTATAAAATTCTATCAGCTTTAGTTATACTTTTGTAAATAAATAGTAAGTTTGAACTTTTAAGGTAATTTTCCTTCTTAAACGGGTTGAAGAATTTGTATTGGCAGGGGCGGGTTAAAAACTCGCTTTGTATCGTAACAACACTCTCAGGGTTTTCATACGCAAAATTGCCTATGATCTAAATTAATGCTTTAGGGTTTTCATACGTAAATTTGTGCTTGAAATAAAAAAAAAATAAAATAAAATTGTTTGTGCATGAACACTAGACACACAAGAGGCACATCTGGCAATGTCACGATCTGGCAACTATGTAGCCTGCCCTCCAAGGTCGTCACACCAGGTCTCCCTTGTGTGTTTAAAGGACCCAAGATACAGTATAATGTTGATCTACATTTCTCACACATTTTCTTGCGGCTTGTGCTGATTTCTCGTTCATCACAGTAATTTCCTTTATTCATAACAGTGCTGTGAGGGTTTTGAACCACTCCTTGTGTTGGCGAGGGTGGAGGGGTGGAAAAACATATAAAGTGCTAGGAGATTGCACCATGTGGCGATAGTGTGGTCTCCTGATGCCTCTCCATGGTGAAATATTAATTTTTTTCACAGTTTTTCTTCTATAACTATACTTTCCTAAATATGTACACTTTATAATGGAATAATGTTCATATTGTAATCACATCAAATAATGAAGGTATAAAGTGATGTATAAACATTTTCATAAAGTGTAAAAAAAAATGTGTACTACTGGCATTTACGTATAGAAATAATTATTTTATTGTGGTTACTTATATAAAACTGTTTGTAGATAATTTATTTATAATTTTAATACAACAAATCCCACTTTTTTATCTCAATTAGCAAGCTTGTTATGACTCATTATGTACAATTATCTCTCGTGTGGTGCAGTCATGTGTGGTGGGGTGAGTAACAGACCCGAGTGCGTGAGCGGCTGCCCAAACCAAAGAGTATTAATATGGTTCGTTTGGCATTTTTGAATCTCTAAGGTTAGTTCCTCTTCTACTACCTGTCTTAATTAGGTAGTGGTTCCCAAATTGGGATGCTCTGTTCACAGGAATGCTATGTTGTGTGAGGACTTGGAGCCTTTGGTGCCTTCTACTGTCTATTGCTGTCCTAAATATACAGACTTGTCCTAGACTAACACTACATTGGAATTAAAAGATTAATCCTGATATCCTGTTTACTGGCTGAAGCAGCTCTGGTTCTCCATCGTCTGGGTACTGGATGGTGAGAGTGGTGTAACTCCCCTGATGTGCTGAGCCAATAGTAGAGGCTTAAGGAACAAATATTGTGTATGAGCAACAAAAACTCTCAAACCTTCTCACTTTTCACAATTCCTGTATAAAGGTGAAAGATTTTCTAATTTTCATTTTTATATGACTCTTAGATTCCCAGTCACAAGTTTGTATCTCTATACACTTGGTTTTTATCCACAGACGTGTGGGCTATACAGATAATCCTCGGATAACACGATACATATGTTCGTAAAATGTATCGTCCTAACCAAAAATGTGTGAAGTGATTTATTTTTATTTATTTATTTATTTATTATTATTATTTTTTTTACAGGGAATAGCCCATTGACACAGGCCATCGACCCACATCGGGGCCTAGGGGGTGAAAAAATAAGAATAGAAAGAAATAAAAAATAGGAAAGGAAAAGGTTATATTAATCTACACCGCGGAGATGCCGGAAAACCAGCTTTTTAAAGTGAGACAGATTGTATGAGTGTGGAAACACAGAAGGCAGAGCATTCAACAGTTTGGCTGTGTGAGGACAGAAGGATGTACTATAACGGGTTACTCTAGAGGATATCAGAGACATGAAATAGCAAAATATTCTGACTCGGTAACATTCATTCTTTCCTTAGAACTGGATACATACCACCAGCTGTGGCTTGATTTTGTACTGGAGGAAATCATAAAGGAAGGAGCTAATCTGGTTATCAGAACCATTTACACTTCCTGACATTAATGTTGTATTGCACCATAATTTTTGTTCTTTTCAGAATTACTGGGAGCAAATAAAGCGCAGGCTATTAGTTCTCCTGAAAGTCTACAGTGAGTCCTCTACCCCATCCACACAAACGTCTTCCAGTACCTCCTCACCATCGTCCACCTCCATGTTGTCCTCAGAGCAAAATTTCCAAGTCATTCAGTACCCAGCAGCCATTGTTAAGGGAGCTCAACTTCCTCATATATGGTGGATCTTCTATAACTTCTCTCAACTTTATGGGTACGATATGAATGGAAAGAAAATAATGGAGAAATCAGTAAGTTGGTTTTATTTTTATATATACAGTGGGGTATGCTATAACGAATCTAATTGGTTCTAGAACCTTGTTCGTTATAGCATTCGTTCGTTATAGGATTAATCCGTTCCAGGCCCCCAAATACAACCACTTAACACTGAAAAATGTAATATAAAATTGTAAAAATTGTAAAAAAGTGCATAAATATGCATCTAAACCCCTGAAATAAAGAATATCATTAATATTTGTAATAAAAAAACAATAAATTAGTAAAAAAAAAAAAAATTTTTTTTTTTTTTAAAATAATGTTCGTTGTAGGAGTTTCGTTCGTTATAGCATTCTCAATTTTATAGGTAAAACCGTTCGTTATAGGAATATTCGTAGTAGGATCCGTTCGTTATAGCATACCCCACTGTACAGTGGTCCCTCGGTTAACGAACACAATTCGTTCCACAAAGTCGTTCGTTAACCAAAAATTTCGTTAACTGAATCCATTATTTCAATGGGATATTGGGTAATTGGTTCCAGCTCACAAAGTAAAGCTAAAAATGCATAAAGTCAGAAACACTCCTAAAATTCCCCTAAATTGCCCTTAAATCACTATACAATATATACTTGTATATATATATATATGCAAGTAAATCACTGTAGGTGCGCGTGATCTAGGTATATGCTGATAACCACAAGGAAGGAAGAAAACACGAAGTTCCCAAGCGCTTTCGTGTAATTCACATCTTCAGGGGTGAGTACAGACTAAAGAGAAGTACAAAACAAGGTGTATATATACAGAGGAGGGTGAGACCAGGTCCACAATGGTCAGGTATTAGGTAATGACCCTAATAACCTTTAAATAGCACGGCAACGGTCGGTAGTCAGGTCAGAGGGTAAGGTGACCCAACCTTCTCACCTGGTTACAAATCTTCTTAATTACAAAATTGTCCAGTTTGTACATGCCATTACTCAAATTCATGTTGAATGCTTCGGTATGTTTAATGAGACTAGATTCTATGATGTTCCTACTATCAATTGAATTACAAGGTAATATTGAGGAGGCATTATCCCAGTCAATGCAATGCTTGTTATCCCTCAAATGAACAAACAGAGCATTGGATTCCTGGCCTGTCCTAACACTATAATGCCTGAACATTACTAAGAAATCTTTTTATAGAACTGATCCCAAGCCCACCCATGACCATAAGAATCTCTTAGTATTACCGTTTCACAAAAATTTCTCTCAAATTCCTTTACAACTAAAAACCTGGAACATCAATGTGGCATTTAAATACTCATGCACTGTTAAACAAATGTTAGAAATATGGCCTATTAAGAACACTTGTTTCATTCTCTTGGCTACAAAATGGGATTCAATTCTGTGTTTATAATTCTTGGCATATTTATATTTTCACAGATTGAAATTAAAAGTGAGACAAAGCTACTAAGAACGCTAATCAAGTTATCTCTCGGTGAACCCAAAAGTGGATCCCAACCAACAGAAGCCGAGCTGCGATTTTATGTGCGATGTTGTTTCAGTCTAAGTCAACTGTGGGGGGGAGAGAAGAGCAGTGAGTGGGCTGTAGCTCTTTGGGATTATTTTTCCAAGCACCTTGATTCATCTTTTCTCCTCCCCGGTGCAGGTCTGGAAGGACTGGCGTGTGTTAGGTTAGTGAATATCATTATTTGTAGATAGGTGCTGTACCTTTGGTGATATTAAGTGATAGAGAACAGTATGTCAGGGGAGAATAGAGGAAATGAGTTTAAATATTAAGAAAAGAATCCAGTATTGAGATGACATATGGAATCATAGTCAACATTTCCAGGAATTTTATCAATTAATTACAATGATTGGCAGTTTACTTACACATAGAAACATGTACCAAGATCACCATCACTAACTGGGTGGTTTGGATCTTGGTTTAACTCCTTTTGTGTCTCTATCACCAAAATCACAGTTTACAGTGAGTTTGAATTTATCTATTTATTTTCTGTACATGTGGAACAACAAACTTCATCTGGATTTCCACATCAACTGAATGTTTTATATCACAATAACTTTGCCCAGTTAAGGTGATTTGTTATGTAGACTTCTTTCTCCATTCATTCTTCAACTACTATAGACTTTGCTTGTTTATCTTAGTTATTGTCAAGGTAGTTCATCATTACATAGTTCACATAATATGAATTTTTTTGACATGTGTATTGTTCTTCTCTTATGATGACTTCAGCATACCGTTTAAAAGATGATATAGTGACCAACAATTTGTGAGGATGCTTGTAGTGTATGAGCAGAGAATGCTGACAAAAATGTGCTATATTAATGATCTTTACACAATATTCCCCAAGTAAAGTAGGTAAGGTCTGTTAACTGGACTAGTAGATTAAGCTCACCAAACCATAAGCAAACTAACCTTGGTTATTCTTTATTATATGAGTACGGTTCTACAGGTACACTACCGATTTTCCGGCACCCTTTGGTTCCAAAGCCTTGCTAGATTATCCATTTTGCCGGACCAACCGAGGTCGGTTAATAATAATTCAACAATCCACCTCTGACCCACTAATTATACACCTCCTGTGTCTCTAAAGCACCATGGACTGCTAGAAACTTAAACAAATATTAAATGTAAATTAAATGTGAAAGAGACATAATTTTGAGCAACATTACTGTACAGACTTTGTACTCAAATGTACTACACTAAAGGACTAAAATGTTTGTCTCTTGTGCAAACTATGTGATGTTTATACTTAAATTAATCACTATCTTAAAAGGATTCCAGCAATGCAATTTACCTGTATATTCTGCTAAATCTAGTCAGCAACATTTTATAAGATAAAAACTTTAAGCCTAAAACTACCTTCACCCAGGCTGGGAGGAAGGGAGGGAAGTTAAGTGCCCCTCGTAATTTTGTCTGGACTATAGGAGGTGCCGGACCATCAGCGGTGGACCTGTATTATATTTTACAAGTTAGCCGGATAGTTTAGTATGATATTTGATTTATAACTTTAATCTCACAGAAATCAGTGATTTCTATAAAGGCTTTCCAGTTTCAGAAATTCGCAAAGATTTATAAAGTAGTAATGCAGTTTCACCATGTTCGGGAATTACATACAGCTTCTCCCCGACTTACGACCTACTCGACTTATGACCACCCGCACTTACGACCACCCGCACTTACGACCACCCGCACTTACGACCTGCCACAGTTGTACCAAAATTTTGTCAAATTACGTATTTTTGAGTCCCAACGTCAGTACACAGAGAAAATTTTCGTTTGTAATTCACTTTAAAATGGCTGGCAAGCTTAAAAGTGAGAGTTTTGTGGTGCTGAGGAAAAAAGCGATACCCATTTTTTATTTTCTATGTATTATTTAAGCATTTTCAACTTACGACCTGGATTTGGGTCCCTAACCCCGTCGTAAGTCGGGGAAGAGCTGTATATTCAATGTTCTGTCATTGTTATCTTTACCTGCAACACATTTTGACCTGCACTGGGTCTACTGGTGTCATACTTGGGTACTGACAAATGAGTGACAGATTTTAAGACTTTGTTAAACACTTGATGTTATAATATTTTCAGAGCATATGAGATAAGATTTTATTGTAGCTAATTTCTTGTATAATGAGAACTGTTTGTTTGTATGTATCAGGTGGTGCATCTAGCTGCCTTATGTATACCACCTCACACCACCCACCACTATCTCACACCACCACACTTCCACCACCATGACCTCACATGTGTTAATTGAACAAAGGGACATGCATCATCATATAAGTCCTGCAAAACCTTCCTCGTTCAAAAGGATGTGCTGACCCTAGGGGCTGAGGAGCGCATTTTCTTAAATCTCAGCCTTTTTTTCACACTGGCTCTACATTTGCCAATATAGTGTGTCAGACAACCTCCAATAACTAGAGGCGGAATACAAATAGTCATGCATCCATATTGAAACCTTCCTCATCCAGACTAAGAATGTTAAGCCTAAAGATGTCCAGTCCTTCTAGTTATGCTAGTCTCAACAGATCCCCATCATTGGTCAATGTATTATCTGCACCTCAGATAAATGACTCAAGCCCACTTCTTGAGCCCATTGCTCTCAAAAGGAAGAATGTCTTGGTAAACAAACAGAATCATAGTGAAGAATCTTTAAGGGGGGACACCCCCTCTGAAGGCTCAGCCCACTAGATCATCAATGGGATCCTTGAGGGTTAATTGTGTTGGCTCCTGTCAACACTACCTCCTCAGAGTCACTGACTGATTCACAGTTCCTTCCAAAATGACAGCAGGAGTCAGTCAACCACATGACCTTGATCCTGTGGGTCTAAAGATTTTTGGTAGGTCTAGGTGGGTGATCCTGGATACCAACAGGCCCCCTAAATCTGGGCACACCAAGCCTCTGGCATCACCATTGTCCAATGGGCTACTGAAAACTGCAGGTAAACCAAGTCAGTTCCTCAGTGAAAGTCAAGAACACCCCCCACCTCTCCTCCTCTTGCCCTTTTGCTATTTTGTCTCACCTGTTTTTGTGTTTGTAGAGATGATGGTTGGTGAAGGCCACCACCCTCCTCCTCGTGGTTATCAAGCTGTATATTCTGACCCAATAGGGAGATGGTGGTCATCATGGAAGCAGCCTGTCTTTGTCTCCACCTCCATGAATGTTCCATTCACCACTATCATTACTTCCCAGGAGCCAGGCTGATGTTAATGAAGTGATGGCCAGGATGTATATCCAGGAATCTGTAACTCACCACAATGGCTTGGTACATGTTTAAACAGATGGCTCCAATCCAACGCTGGTGTTGGGTATGGAGCCATCTTCCCTGATTTTAGCTACAGTGGGGACCTCCAGCCTTTGCATCTATTTTTTACTGCAGAGCTCTCTGCCTTTCCCTTAAAGAAATCAGCACCCTTAAGGCTGGGAGTTTTACTATTTTTGGTGCTAATAATAATAAATTTTGGTATATATTACAGTAAAACTGCAAGTGGATGGTTAGAGCAAGTTAGGTCCCGAACTTGCAACTTGGCAGCAATAGGAAAGTCCGAAACATCATGGCAAATTTTTCTCAGGATTGTTGGTAAGTAATTCAAGATTTCATATAAAATTTATTTTTGTATTATGAATAAGGTCTCTGAAAGTTTTTCTGGATAGGAGAAGACATTATTAGTGGGGTGGATGACACATAAGAGTATAATTTATGCTTAGAGAAAAAATAGAGGATTGAAGGATGAAATGCTGTTACAGCTGAGAGGGAGGGATGAGTAACATGTTCCAGAGGCTGGTTACTTTGTATGGTAGAACAGTGTTAAGATAGGTACACTGCTTGACCTGAACCACTCCACTACAATTGTGAGCCACAAGGATTAATCATCATAGTTTCTGTTGACTTTGACCCTCACCTTACCTTGGGGTTGGGAGGACCAGATCACTCATCTCCCCCTTCAGCTATAAAATGGGATTTCATGCTTCATCATCATCACTGTTTTACTGCCATTTTCAACACTTGCATTGGTTACCTGATGGTATGGTGTACCAGTTACCATTGGTTGTCCTTATGTTTTAGACTTTACCACCATTGGTGAGTTGAATTTTTGTTTATATTTGTAAATATATATGAACAGTAAATAAGTGTTGCTTTCACATTCATATGTAGAGAAATGAAGAAATGTTTTCACAGGTACGCACTTACTGTTCATACATTGGCGTTCC
The DNA here is from genome assembly GCF_018991925.1 of Homarus americanus. Lineage (NCBI taxonomy): Eukaryota > Metazoa > Arthropoda > Malacostraca > Decapoda > Nephropidae > Homarus > Homarus americanus. Next base: position 2,458,622 of record NW_024719604.1, read on the forward strand.
CAATCGTCTCGTCTTATTTCTTTACCATTAGTGGTTAGCTACTTCTAGTGTTCCATTTATTAACATTAAATAACATTACTTAAAACATACATACAGGTAATCAATTTTTTTTAAATTATGTTCACTGCAGCTACAACCAGGGTCTTATTTTCTTCAGTTTCAGGTGGATAATTGACATTATGTGTGTAAACACTGACAACAATGCCGTCTCTTATCCTCTTGTGTGTTTTAATATTCTACGTTTTATTAATGAATTGTATTGTTCATTTCGCATATATAAAGATTAATTCAATCAAATTAAATACTCAGTAATAAATAATAATGACTCTAAGATAATGACTGCTCTTGAGTACTGCATGTATACATTGGCGTTCCACCTATCAGTCTCATTTTTCTTTAATATCAGTGGTTACTTCACTGTACCTTAAATAAAATTAATTAAAACATACATATTTTTAAATTATTTTACTGCACTCAACCAGGGTCTTATTTTCTTCAGTTTCAGGTGGATAATTGACATTATGTGTGTAAACACTGACAACAATGCCGTCTCTTATCCTCTTGTGTGTTTTAATATTCTACGTTTTATTAATGAATTGTATTGTTCATTTCGCATATATAAAGATTAATTCAATCAAATTAAATACTCAGTAATAAATAATAATGACTCTTTTTGTACATATTCTTAAAAAGATCATTGACGCGGTATCCTTAAATGCTCACGTATATGTTGGCGTTCCCAGTCCATCTCTTTTTTTTTTTTCTTCTTCTTTTTTTTTCTTTGCCATTAGGGGTTAGCTACTTCTAGGGCTCCATTTATTAACATTAAATAATGTGACTTAAAACAGATATATTAATTTTTTTTTACATTAATTATACTACAGCTACAACCAGGGTCTTATTTTCTTCATTTTCTCGTGTAGAACTATCGTCCCGGACTCCCGGCTGTAAACACAAACGAAAACAATGGCGTCCCTTCTCTTGTGTGACCATATTATTATTCATTTATAGTGTATAAGGTGCATTTAGAAACATTATTAGAATATAGTTTGCAATTTTCATTAATTGTATTGTTTTGGGGGGAAAGAGGATAAAAAGCCACACAAAAGATATGAAAAGATCACACTTGGGAACGCATCTCATTATTATTGCTTTATTTTAATGGTAATTAATATGATTCACAATAAGACGATTCACCTTACACTGCAATATTGGAGGACACATTAACGTCGTTATTTGAGGATTTACTGTACTACAAAAAACAATGTTTTGTTTATTCTAGGAGATGGGCTGAGGTGCATCTGGGTAGACTCTCAGTCTTTTTAGTATTTTGTGTTTCTCTCAAGTACCAAACTAATCATTCCATTTAAACAACACTTCGATTTAGTGGGAATTTGGTTTAAATCGACCTCTCTTGGAACATATCTCGTGTTATATGCACGTTCTACTGTACAGTGTAATTGTAATAAACGAAAATAGATAAACAATAATTCTCATTCTGCACTTAAAATGACAAAATAGTTACGGTACCTGTACCTGTACTTAAATTGGTGATGTTCACCTGAAAAGAGGAAAAATATATCTGTACAGTAAATGAAATAATAAAATAAATATACTTAGGAGGCATATTAAGGGTAAAAAACAAGTGAAATATTACAGAAACACTTGAAATACCGAGGAACGCACCAAACTCCACGAGGACCAGATGTAAACAAAAGGTGTGTCGAACCATGGCTACTAGCGCCGGTGGGTACTAGAGATGTGTTTATAAGCTAGATTAGCATTAGGGTGGTTAATCTTTATGTTAATCTTGATGTTTTAACTTTCCAGTGGGAGTGGTGGAGACCAGTCCAGCAGAATGGCGGCAGGTGAGAGGCCGTATCTACTCTAAGTTTCACGGACGCAAGATGTCGGAGCTTTCACCACTGGGCCTCTATAACTCCAGCACACTCTTCCTCACCCTGGCCAACACAACAGATCTTGTTGGTGTGGTAAATAACTGTGTTTTTCATTTTCATATACTGTACAGTGGAGTCTCATTTTGTGTGGCTATATTATAATGGTATGCGTCGGCTCATCAGAAATCCACCCACACGATGCTCTTTAACGTGCGTTAATATTGCTATATTGTACAGACCTTTCCTCTTGAACAACTTTGGGTAACCAAATTAACCTTCCCCAAAATGACACATAATATCACATAAACTGCATCTCCATTATTAAATAAATATTTTAAGAAATCTCAGGGAGTTAATTATGCGATACTCCACTGTCTCCACCAAATAGTAGAGGTGTAGGAAGGTCTGGGAGACAATGGGGGTCTGAGGCAGGGGGTGAAGGTCTGTTGGATTCAAAGCCTTCAAAATCAACTGCAGACACTTGTAAAGTGACTACAGCTTTATCACCAATCTCCAGAATGGCTGGGTCACTGTCACTGGATTCTTCTTGATCTTCATCACATTGTTGAGGCAGGAAATGGGCGGTGATGAGAGCTTGGCAGTGGGGTTAATATACTCTTGGTAACATTGTCTGTAGGGCTCCACCAAACTGTCTAACTGTGCAGTAAGTCCTTTTATTTTGAGGGCAAATTATAAATCATATTTTTTCCTATTATTTAATACTGTGTTATATGATTTATTATGAAATATACGCCATAATAGGCTGATAATACGAGAATATAATAATGAATAAATTAAAACACCCTGGTGAAAGAGACAACAGCCAGCCAGCACCCCCCCCCTGCACTTTTACATATGGTGTCATCTCTTGTTGTTACTGTTTGTAGTCAATAAACTAAGTTTATAAAGTTTGAAACACTTCTTTTGTTTCTTTCTTTCCTTTTCATCTTTCTTTTTTTGCCCAACCTCTTCACTGCACTCACTTCCTCCCACACCCCTGCCTCTACCACTCCCTCCTCCCACACACTGCCTCTACCACTCCTTCTCCACACACCCCTGTCTCTACCTCTCTCCTCCCTCCCCCCCCAACCTCTTCCTGCCTCCCTTCTCCACACCCCTGCCTCCTACCACTCCTCTCTTTCCCTGCCTCTCCACTCCCTTCCTCCACACCCCTGTCTCTACCCTCTCTCCTCCCCTCCCCCCAACCCCTTCACTGCACTCCCTCCCACACACCTGCCTCTACCCTCCCTCTCCACACACCCTCCTCTACCTCCTTCCTCCCACCCTGTCTCTACCACTCTCTCCTCCCCTCTCCCCAACCTCTTCACTGCCTCCCTTCCTCCCACACACCTGCCTCTACCTCTCCCCCCTCCCCCCCGCTCTTCCTCGCTCCTTCCTCCACACACCCCTGCCTCTACCCTCTCTCCTCCCCCCTCCCCTCCCAACCTCTTCCTGCACTCGCCGTCCCACACACCCTGCCTCTACCCTCTCTCCCTCCCCCCTCCCCCCCAACCTCTTCCTGCCTCCTTCCCTCCACACCTGCCTCTACCCTCTCCTCCCCCCCAACCTCTTCCCACTGCCTCCCTTCCTCCCACACCCCTGCTTCCTACCCTCTCTCCTCCCCCCCAACCTCTTCCTGCTCCCTTCACTCCCCCTGCCTCTACCACTCTCCCCCCTCCCCCTTTCCTTGCCACTCCCTTCCTCCCCACCCCTGCTTCTACCACTCTCTCCTCCCTCCCCCCCCCAACCTCTTCCTGCACTCCTTCCTCACACACACCCCTGCCTCTACCACTCTCCTCCCCCCCAACCTCTTCACTGCACTCCTTCCTCCACACCCCTGCCTCTACCACTCTCTCTCCCTCCCCCCAACCTCTTCACTGCACTCCTTCCTCTCCACACCTGCCTCCTCCTCCTCACACACCCTGCCTCTACCCTCTCCTCCTCCCCCCCCAACCTCTTCACTGCACTCCCTTCCTCACACACCCTGCCTCTACCACTCTCCTCCCCCTCCACCTCCTATTCCCTCCATAATTGTTTAAGTAAATAAGAACAAGAATACGAGATCAGGTTTGAGAAATCATGACAAGAAATATAAAGAAAAGTAGAGAGAAAGAAATAAGAGTACTGTACAGTAATTAAAGAAATAATAGAAAATGGAGATAAGAAAGAATCATTATGTCTGTGGGAAAAAAGTCAAATTCTCCTCATTCTCTCATGTTACTGACCTGACTTGATGCAATATCTGGTCATCCATTGTATATGAACTTCTCTTTTGCAGTGAAGACGGGTTGAGGGATTAGTGGTGTCGTATTACTGACCCGATGCGTTCATCGTCAGGTCACCCATTGTTGGGGTGGGGGATTAGTGGGTCTCGTAATCTGAATAATTTATTTTTTTATGAAATATAATACCTTATTTATTATTAAAATACATACTGTAGTGTTTAATGGGGATGCTGTACAGTGGTCTAATCGGATTTGATATAGGCCCAACGAGAGCTATAGGTAAAAGATCACACCTTGTGTAAACGTGCTGGAGGGGGATGAGGAGCTGGCTGTTGCTACATTCCCAATTTGTTTTTATTTATTCATTACAGTTCCGATATATTATAAAAATAATGTCCAATAACTGAGATGACTGAAATCTTATAAACTTGAGGCTAAATAAGAGAAAGATCACTAAATTAACACTACACCACCCATGCTACCCATGGTTTTCCTTGTAAGCTATAAGTAGGTGTGGTCAATTTAGGGGTGAACTGGCCAATTGAAAATCGAGTAATTTGCAGCAATTTATTGTGTCTTTGGGCTACGTAAAACAATATTCTACATAAATTTTTTTTTTTATAATAAGTCCCACTTACATCAAAATGGATTTTTAAATGTAATATTTAGAATTTATAATATAACCATGCTTGTACACATGTTACTGTTTGCCCAAATTATTATATTTTATTATCCTAGAGTCTATTTGAAAGCAACTACCTACACTCTCTTTGCTTTTGGTTTTGTCATCTAGTAGTCTGTCACATTTGTGCTTTGATGTAACCTCTACTGTACAACATGGCCCGGGCCAAGCCTCTGTGACCATTTTCACACATCTCTCCACACTTTGAGGGAAGGCCACTGCACCTGCATTGGAGTCTCTTTGCTTTTAATTCTACAAAGTTAGGATTTGTCAATGGTGGTTTAAGACTTCCAAACCTGTCAACCAATTCTGACAATTTGGTAGTATTGATGCTTATTGTGAACTTTTCTGAATGAAACGGTCAGTTCCTCAACTGGTCACACCCATGTTAGCTGCCTCTGCTTTAGAATGACTTTGCTAGCCTCGGTTCGAGATTGGTACATTGACTGCAAAGCATTGCTTGCAAACTGTTTGATCGAGCATACTGCCGACCTTCTTGCTACAGGCAACACGATGTCCTCACTACCTTCCTCTGTGTTTTACTAGGCCGTAATTGAACAAAAAGGTGATCAACAATCCACCCACATACAGTGATTAAGCTCACTAAACCACTGGGGAAGATAAGCAACTCAATAATAACACCAATCCCTCAAATTCTTCTTCAGCACTTTGTCTTCTCAATCTGTGTTTGGAAACCAAATCCTGCAGAAACTGTGGCGAGCTGTAGTTAACCAACGGGTCAGGATCGGGATATGTGTCCAATCTCCAAGAGAGCCAATGACTGAGGCACTTCTTCGTTCTTATTGTTTGGGGCAACACGATAAGCATAGGATTGATCTGTAAGAGATCTTTGATATTCTTCCAGACAACGCCAAGGAGGCCAACTGACCTTTAAAGCATTTATTTCCTTTAGTTGTGTTGTTTACCCAGCATGATGCTAAGGACCTGACCACTTGTTGTTGCTCTTTGTAGACCATCGTCTTGGATGAGATGATTTAAGAGGTAGCCTCACTGTATGTAAATCATATACAATCCAAACAAGTCTTCTTCCTAGTTTTTCTCTAAATGCGCCATTACACCCCTCAAGATCCGGGTGTTCACTGCAGTTGAATCTCCACTCAACAGCCCGTGAACTGCCAAGTCTCTCCTCTAAACCACAGCCATGATCGTGCAATGACCCTGCATAGTTTCTTCCTTCACTTCAGTTTTCAAGGGCGAAACAAAACTCACCACCAGGCTCCAGAACAGACAGAGTAGTGTTCTTTCTTTTGATGAGACCTGGAAACTTTCTGTTCACTCCTTCTACTTAAAGCAAAATCCTTTTGTGTCATCTATATATTCTTCCATCAAACAAAAGACAGGAGAGCCTCCCCCGCTTAAATCTTTTCTTATGCTGACTGAAGATTTCATTATTTTTTCTTAGTTTTCTAATTCTATTATGATCTACTGAAGATACATCCCTCGGCCATGAGGCCTGCATCTATCCAAGCTGCAGCGTAATTTCTGCAGCCCAATGGGTCCATGTATGGTATAATACTAGCTAAAGCCAATGTTTTAGCCATTTCTTGTGTTGTATTTTATTTTTGTGAAGGTTCAGATATTCTTTTGAACTATCATCTGATGTTGTTTGTCCACTTTAGAAGAACTATCAAAGAAGTGATAAACATCTTCGACACAGTTCTCTCTTTGGATGGCTTTCACTCTTCTTCTTTTGTTCTCTCTTGATTTAATTTTCTTCTCAAGTAGTATTAGCAATCTGCTTCTTTGTTTCTGAATAACTATTGAACCCATTTTGCATTACTTCCTTTGGCCTTCTGCCTTGTCCTTCTGGTGTTTTATAAATTCAGCCTAAAACAGGATTCTTTTCATTTATGACAACTTAAGCAATCAATGTGGAACTATTTTCTCTTATCTGAAAGGAGAACAGTTGATTCAGAACATAATTGTAGATGGAGCACTTATAACAAATGTCAAACAGAGTATCAAGTGTGCAGAAATCTATTTTCCCACAAGCTTCCTTACTAAGTGATGTTTCAACTGCTTTGTGCTACACTTCGTTAGTTTTAGCCTTCAATTAGTTCTATACCGATTAATCACAGGTGGTTTGAAGAAAAGACTAGCTTTTATCCATTGATGCAAGAAGAGGACTATCATGTCATTTATGAGTTCTTATCTGTATAGTCTTTTCTGTCCTTTGCATTTTTTTTCTCGGTTATAACCCTAATTCATATGTCTTCTACTGTTGAAGTTCTGATACAGGAAGCTCTTTCCCTACCATCTAGCAGGCTCAAGGGTTGATAACTGACTTCTTATTCTTCAATTTTGACATTCTACACTATCTGACAAATAGAAAAAATATTTTCAATGTTTCATAATTCAATTCGTTGTTTGCAAAATATCAATTTGTTTTATCAAAAATGCTGTAACAGTCACATATAATTTCTTAGGAATATAATTGTTTTATACAATGATATAAGTAATCATGACAATCAATATGCCCTACTTTACAATAATTAAATGTAGAATTCTGTCTGGTAGAGTAGGTGCAAGTGCAATGAGAGCAAACCACTGCCTATGATATCTAGAAGGAGAGTGAGCCGGGCGCCTATCCTCACGCTTGGTACAAGCCAAACAAGAATTAAATCCCACACGGAGAGCCTGTCTATGTTCATGTTCTGAGCATGCATATTGGTACAACACAAGCTATAGAACCACAAAATACTCCATAACTTACATGCTTACACGAGATTAGTTAATATCGTATGAATAATTTAATCAAGTCTCTGGCTAATTTGTTGAAATACTGATATTTGAAACTTTAAGGTATAATTGATGTAGGTGAGGGTTATTTCAATTCATTTGCTTGCTAATCTCTTGGCTTAGACATAAAGAGGCACAATATTTTGACTACCAAATTTGATTTTAACATGTTGACAAAATTGACACACCCTAATAAGAATACATTTCATCCAACGTGATTTCATCCAATCGCATAAGCGATAACCGCTCACACGAGACCCGTGTAAAATGAGACCCCACTGCACACTACTCAGTTTTAGAAAGTTCATTGTATAAATTGTTAATCCATGATAGTTTAACCTCCTCACTTATATTTTATATGGTTAACACCAGACAATTTTATTCAGGTGAGGGGGGGACCCTGTACACAAGTGGTTAAGCTGTACTGAACACTAAATGTGAATACTCTATAAGTATTGAATACTCCACTCATAACAGACTTTTGTATGTATTATACTCATCTTAAAGGTTGCTGTGCCCTAATTGGTCTGGTAACACTGCTCAACCCCGTGTCCAGACATACGATTAAACTCAACTCTAGTTGTATACTCCCAACATGCCTGCATATTCCTCTCTCCCCCTCCACCTCCTCCCTCCCACCTCCACACCCTCCACCTCCCTCCTCCACCTCCCTCCCCAACTCATAGCTTGGTGTCTGTTTCGGCCTTAATCACATTCTGGCAGATGACGGCCAGCAAATCAAAATGATGACTACGACCTCACTGTGTCTATACAGTTCTCTGGCTTTGCCCATTACTTTTATTTGTATATTTCCTTGTTAACCTGTAATTGTCAATCTATATATTATTATCATCTTATTATAATTACTAACTTTCTAAATTTATTTGTCTTATGTTCCCATTATATCAGTCTAAGTAAAGATGCAATATTATATCTTGCTACATCAAAGAGTCTTAACAATCTGCTTTATGCCATTGATTGATAGTTATTAACTACAACTAATCCATCAATCCTTCCAATTCGCCTTAATCTATTTTCCCCAAACCTCCTTTATATTCTCTGTCTGTCTGTCCACCAAGTTATCACTTTCTCCTTGTAACACTAAGTCTACCATGGTTCTTTATTGAAGTCCCTAGCACACTGGCCAGATTTACCATCGAGCTTCTACAAAGCCATTATTTCCGTGGACCATCTAATCACATAAACATGTAAAGACCGAAGGTTCACGTTCTCCCAAAATTATGGGATACTCTGGACACCCACGGAAGTGATGGTGTCTTGCGAGGCAAATTACTTGACAGTTTGCTGAAAAATATATACAGTACTGTACTCAACCCTCTTGTACCCTCATGTTTTATAAATTAAATTTATACTTAGCCAATTTATATTATCAACAAAGCATAATATAAATGTAACAAATAAATACTATGTTTTCATTTGACTGCTTACTTTGGGTTCTGTATGACCTGAGAACACACCACCTATTTTATAATGTGTTTGCTCTTGAAGGACAGAGGCTGTCCTAATAACAATATATTGTACATAAATTACCCAGTGTTGTGGGACACCAGTGTGAGAGGAAAGGGTTGCAGTCAAGTAGAGGTCTGCCATCTGTGTTGTTTTGGTGGTTGAAGATTAACGACTGCACTGAGTATGACTGAAAGACGTCGGTACAGTACGTTGTCATACTGTAAGGTGTGATAGCACCTTAATCTGTCACCTATATTTCACCATCCATATTTTTCCCACCCCTTCACCACCTTTCCTCCCACCCAACTTCACAGTATCCTTATCCACCCAGTGCTGCCTCTCTCCTTTTTGTTTTCTATTCAAACTTCTCAGTGTTGCCAGAGATGTAATTACCACAATCAATCAAACTTTCCTCCCTCACCCCTCCTCCTCGTGCCTTTCAAATACTATACCACACTCGGTTCTTTGCAGAATTGTGTTCTGCTTAATAGGAACCTCATTATGCTTCATGTCCATAAATGTAATTACCATATATTATGGCCTGTAAGTCGACTTTTGAAGCTCCAATTTTTTTAAAAACTAAGGATCATCTTATACAACAGTTATAAAATGTCGACCTCTAAGTACACTCCACCACTAGCATCAGATTTTCACTGTACCTTATTGGTACTTCTCAGTCATTTATTTTCCAGCACTCACAAACAAGTTTTATTTAACTGTAGCATTTTTTCAAAAGGGTAACTGTTACTGAACTCGGCCTACAGTCAGTGTTCATACCGATACCTTTCAAACATTAAAATATATTTTGGGAGTTAACTACGGTTTCTTACAAACAAATGCTACTAGAGCAGTTACTTGTAATATTTGTTGTGGATTTTGAAAACGTTAACACAAATGATCAATCCAATATTTACTTTACTTTTAAGCAACTTTTATTTTGTATTGTTTTAGGTGAAATAATATAATCTTTTTTAATCATGTACCAAGAGTCTGTGTGCTTGTTGTCATATATTGCTAGTCCAGTGTTCTACCATACTCTATACTGTCAATATAATGTACAACATGATTTTAATCATGTACCATAATTATAAAGTTTGATAACTTTTTTACTTGCCAATATATTTAATAATAAACTATCAGTGGTAGTAAGTTGTCATTGTTTACATAGTGTACAGTGTATCTTAAATATTTTTACACTTGTTGGAACAGTTGTTGTTTACACCACATTTGTGTGCCCTAGTAATGTTTGTTTGTAATAATACTGTAGTTAACACCAAAAGGTATTTTAACATTTTGAAAATGCTACAATAGGTAAACCTTGTTTGTGAGTGCTGTTAAAAAGTAAATGTTGGCAAGATTAGCTGACACAGAGAAAGGAGCTTTCAAATTGCAGTTTACGGGGTCGACTTAACTGCCAGATATAAGCCTAGATCAAGAATTTCAGTTGAAATAATTAGGTCGACTTGTAGGTCATAATATATGGTATAACATGAAATATTAACAATTTTAAACTAATTAGTATACACACGTTGCCTGACTTGGTCTAGTTCGTCCGGCCACTAGTTTAGCCCCACCAGGCACGGTGGTTATTACCGGTAGGTGCATTGTTTATTGAGTTTGAAAAAGGAAAATGATAGAGTAAATTGATCAGTCAGTAATTAAAGTTTTAGTAATAGGAAGTTTTGTATCAATTCAAGTACAGTTGCTGTGTCGGTATTTGGCCGACATTTTACTGAAAGAAATGGTGGTAGAAATAGTACTATTGTTTGTTGTGGAGTTTGAATATTTAGTAATAAAAGTGCTGAATAAGACTCCATGTGCTTATGGTAGTATAGCTGTTACTGATGTTTGTTGAGGGATTCAAAGCATTTGAGATGTTATGAAGCACTGAGTTATTTACTTGTATTGTTGTATGGAACCATTATTCATAAAACTGTTTCACCATTACCAAATTCTGCCTATTGTTTTTATTTATCATCCAGTGCCACATGAATCTATTCAATCACTCATAACACTAAAAATGGGTTGGGAGGTGGGGGAGGAAGGGGAGGGAAGAGCACGGTAAGACAACTGCAGCACCAGCCAGCAACAACCTGTATATACTGTACTGTGTTTATCCACAAAACAGATCTGCTGTGTTTTCAAGATTTGGCTCTATTCATATATGCACAACACATGTATTCATAATATATTTGTAATAACACTTAGGTAATGAATTATTTTGGAATCCTGACAGTTCTCTACAGGAAAATTTTATCAAATAAGTAGACCCACACAAGATCCACAAGTGTGTGTGAATATTTGTGGCAACTTTACAGTGTGATTAAGCATGAAAACTACAATCAATAGTACAAAGAATCATATACAGTATGTCTGGTTCCCAGTTATGATGCAACAGTGGCATATATTTCTCAACATTATTTTCCCACATTTTACACATTGTTTAAGGCATGTCTGTTAACTCTTCCCAAACAGTGTTACCAGATCACTTGTCCTATATCATGCAGGTTGGTTCAGTACAAACTTCTGCTGTTAACTGTATAGTCCTAGTCTTTGGGCTTTTGGGAAAAGTTTTTAGCATGTTTTTAGACTAATTTTGATTACCGTACATTTCAGAGCAACAAACTAGGTGAACTATTGTATATGGTTCCAACGTCCAGTGTCAGTAAATCACGAATTGTGTGGCGAGGATACTTGGCAACCATGTTGTTGTTGTTAGAGTCTGGGTGTGACATATCTCCAGTTGTTAAAAAATTTAGTCCTATTTTAGCAGCCACCTGCCATGAGTACATAACATCCAGAGATTCCATGCATAGAAGGTATGTGTCAGCTACTTGTTCACAATCATAAGTTCTATTAGTTGCAGTTTTTTGTATGCTCATGGAAAATACCAATCATTAAACACTAATGTCTAGAGATGAATAGATATTTTTTTAATAGTTTTCAAAAATTTGCCCATAAATTGTGGAGAATGAAAACAAGTCTCCCACTGAATGGTTATGAAACTAATTTTGTTCTGTATTTTAGGGACTTGGGGCAACTGATCACAATATATGCTGATGGAGTCCAGGAAGTGTTTGACCAGAGCTTTAACCTGACACTATCGCAACATTCCCTCATATGTAAGTTTTATTTTAAATTTTTTGAGACACTCATAAGAACTACAGTACAGGGGTTTGCTGTAATAGTGGTATGTATGCATTTATGTCAGTGATGTGAAACAGTTTTAATCACCTTTTATTTTCAGTAATATATCTAACTGGGGCAACTGAAGTCTTTATTTCATATACAGGCAATGACCATTATACAGTGAATCAAAATGTGTTTGATTAGTTTAAAAAAAAATAACACCATTTACCATTATGCGATGCCTAAAGATCAGTTTTAAGATGGTCGCTGCCTGAATGCTTTTCCTGCATTGTCTGTCACTGTTATGTAAAAATGATGTGCAATAACTCGTACTGTTCGGAGATATCACGACTCAATATCGGAATGGCGTAACACGTGTGGCCTGTCCTCGGTGACTGCCACACTAAGCAGTTGAACTGTCACATCACCCAGAGGATACTTTACATATAGAAGAGGCTATTGTTTGTACATAATAGTAATATATACTGTACCAGTATATGTGAGGAATAAATGATAATAGTAAGTAAAATACCGTGTTGCCATTTGGCAATCATTTCCCAGGACACAAGACACAGAACAGCTGAGAGATCCCTCACGCTGCTCCTTGCTCCTCCTCCCCACTTTGTCGACTAACTGCTGTCCACATAAGAACTGTTTATTCCCTTATGTTTTTGACCTTATGACATTGGTTTTTTTTGTTTTTGTTTTTGTTTGTGCACATTCTGTATGAACAGTTGTGTATGCATGTAACAGGGTAAAAGAAAATGAAGAAAATTACATATATCTACCCAAAATTACAAGTTGAACAATAATATAGCTCACGGCTCGGCCTCACCCGCTCTGAGTGTATGGGGTGGCAAGTTGGCTGCACAATTGCATGCCATCTGCATGGATAGTATTCCTCATTATTTATTTTTATTTTTTATTTATTTATTTATTTTTAAACTATACCCTCGTTAATTCAACAAAGGGGCTCTGGTTCACTTGAATTATATAAAAAAATCCTGTTCTTAAGAGACGGTGAGTGCTGGCAACATTGTTAGGGAGAACAGGAACGATCAGCTGATACCGCTCTGTACTGTAAACAAGAGATCAGGTATACACTGTGGCGCAATAATTCATGTGGGATTTTTTGGGGGGAGGGGGGGGGGAATTTTGTTATTTTTTTGTACTGTTTTATTAACCCACCACCAAATGAACCAAAATAATATGGGAATTATGGTGAAATTGTATTCTGTTTTTATAAAGTGAGTGCAGGAGGTGAGTTCTCTCCACCCCCACCCCTCCCCTACACACCCAAACAGTTTTTATCTTAATATACAGTCGGCCCTTAACATACTCGGGGGTTAGGTAACAGAGATACCCGCGAGTGCCTTGAAGTGCCTCCTGTATGTGACCCATGTCTCACTGCCATATAGCAGGGTGGGAAGGACCACTGCTTGATATACGTGCAGCTTTGTAGATAATTTCAGCTCCCTACAGCTGAAGACATGATTTTGGAGTCCACCCAACGCTTGAGATGCACATCTGATCCGATGCTGAATCTCTTCATCGATGTCTGCGGTGGTGGACAGGTGGGAGCCAAGATACCGAAAGTGGGCAACATTAGAGAGATGTGCAGATTTTGATGGAGGCGTGATAACGGAAATCGTGATAACCAAGTGCGCTATAACCAAGGGATAACTGTACAGCATTTTTTTTTAACTTATGTATTGGTATTATTTTTAATCAAGCCTCACATGTACTGGTCCTGTATTTGTTATTTTAAGAAAACTTTGGCTACAGGAGGAAGATACACGCACGAGTTTTTTTCTAAATACTCCCTGCTAAAATGGGAGTGCGTCTTACACAGCCGTGCATCTTGCATGACTGTGTGTCTTATATGACCGTGCATCTTATATGACCGTGCATCTTATATGACTGTGGTGTCTTATATGACCGTACATCTTATATGACCGTGCATCTTATATGACTGTGGTGTCTTATATGACCGTGCATCTTATATGACCGTGCATCTTATATGACTGTGGTGTCTTATATGACCGTGCATCTTATATGACTGTGTGTCTTATATGACCGTACATCTTGTATGACTGCGTCTTGTATTCCATAAAATATGGTAAGTAATAAAGTCCGGTATACTTTTTGCTCCACTGATCGTGAGTCTCCTTGACCCAGTTCAATCATAAGATAGAATTCTCAGGATCAGGGCTTTATTTATGACTGGGGGCTGAGGGGAATCAAGGTTACAATTACCAAGCCCAAGTTCTAAAGGGAATCTGTGAGTGTGGTAGGATAAGTACATGAAAGTCCACCTCCATCTTTAACAGAATTTAGCTAATAATTTTTTGGTGTATGGTGAAATCCTTGTGGTTAGGGTAACACCTTTTGTGAAAAAATTTATTGTTTTATAGCACTTAAAATAATAATTATTGACTCCTGACTCATTTTATATTGATTTAACAGATCACATATAGATTAAGAACCCCAGCTTATCTCATCTTAAGATTAACCACACTAGATTGAACCTAACCTAACCCCCGAGGTGGTTTAGGTTATTTAATAGTAAGGTGAAATAAGCTGGGATACCTAACATGTCTTTAATTTTTTGCCTTGTGATATCTTTTTTATATGTACAGTCGGGGTCAAAAGTCTTGAACAATTAGCAATATCTGGCATCTACTTGTGAGTTATATGATTGGGATACACTAATAACACTACTGGTCATCACATATTGTGCCTGAACCACAAAATTGGATAAAAACTCTCCTTAATACCTAAGATCTTCGGGTACTTACATGCCAAATACTGTCACGTGTTCAATACTTTTGACCCCGAGTGTACATACCATAGTAAGAGTTTTTTTTTTTCTGGAGGACAGACGGGTGAGTGATGTAAAACTTTTCCCACACTAGTCCCCCATGAACACCATCCCATACATTGCCTCTCACAGTCATTTGTTCCACCCAAACCTTAGAGTTCTCACGCCTATCTCCTGTCACTCATCTTACTTACTGTACATTTATTGTGACACTAATTATCTCGTCCACTTTTTAAATATCTTCCCATGTGTCCGTGATATTTTCATAACTCGTCTTTCACTTCTGTGTTTTCAGGTGGAGGTTTGAGTGGTGTTCTCCAACATGCCAGTAGTATTGAAATGAAGGCTATTCTTGGTGCCTCAGACACCGCCCTCACTAAGGTTATTGACATCTCTTCAAAACCTCAGTACCTGGCAGGTCAGTATTAGGGAAACAGAATACTATTAAAATTTGCTGTGAGGATATTAACAAAATATGAGGAGTCCTTTTGGATGTAATATTTGAAAAACTGTGTTTGGCTTGTGTGCCTGGATGATTGATGTATTCTTAGCACATTTACCGGTAGTAATGGAATTTGTAAATGTACAAAGGTGATTAATTCTGAACATTCTACATACTGCAAGTAAATAAAGAAAATTCTAGTTACAATTTTAAAAGACAGATCTTCCATTAGAATACATGGAAGGCCCCCCACACACACACACAGACGGTTGATTTTCTTTATAATGTATTGTCTTCCTTTATTTCTGAATATGGTTTCTAGAAAACAGTGTGAGAGAAAGAATTGCCTGTGGGTTTGTTTATAGCTCGTGTTGTTAAGTTTTCATTTCCAATGGTGTTTTAACCTAACCAGTCAATGAAAGCTTCCTGTTCAGATCAGTGGTTTCTTTTTTAAAGTTCTTTTTTCTGTTTTAAAGTTGTGGTAGAATTTAAATAGATTTTCTTCCCAAGTCGATTGTGTTTCTCCACAGACTGGTGTCTGGGTTTAGTCAGATGAACCTGACCTTGGCTGGTGTTTTTATTCTTCAGATGAATTAGAGTAGACACTAGAGCTTCAAATCCTTCATAATAAGTTCAAGGGTGTATACACAGATATAATCTGAGAGAATAAATTATGAATTCTCTCCAGAGAAGTGTTGTGAATGTCACTTTGAGATAACACTTGTGTTACAAGTCTCTTCCTCCTCTTCCATATACCTAACCCATGTGGTCCTACTTCTGGTGCTACTTTCCCTTTCCCAACTTCTGTGTTAAAATCATCCATTATAATCAGACTTTCACTAAACTTTACAGTGTCTTTTGCTTTCTTTAAATCTTAAAACAAAAATTAATAGACTTTTTCTTCACTCCTATTTGTTGATGCATAAACCTGTATTACTACCAAGTCCATGAGTTTATCATTTAGCTTGACTAATAAAACTATTTGACACTGCCCAATATTCTTTTACACTAGTCCTCAACTTTTGGTTTACAAGAATACCAACACCTAAGAACAGAAGAATGGAGGAAAATGCAGTGGGCCTACTGGTCCATACTGGGCAGTCCCGTTTACATCCAACCTCTATCTCTTATATCCATCCAGCCTATATTTGAAGCATATTTTAGGTAATGATGATGTTTAGTAACGTGTTCCACCTACTGGCCTATAGCAGCCTGTATAGTGGATCACCCTACTGGCCTATAGCACCCTGTAAAGTGGACCACCCTACTGGCCTATAGCAGCCTGTATAGTGGATCACCCTACTGGCCTATAGCACCCTGTAAAGTGGACCACTCTACTGGCCTGTAGCACCCTGTAAAGTGGACCACTCTACTGGCCTATAGCAGCCTGTAAAGTGGACCACCCTACTGGCCTATAGCAGCCTGTAAAGTGGACCACCCTACTGGCCTGTAGCAGCCTGTATAGTGGACCACCCTACTGGGCACCCTGTAAAGTGGACCACTCTACTGGCCTATAGCAGCCTGTATAGTGGACCACCCTACTGGCTGGCCTGTATAGTGGACCACCCTACTGGCCTATAGCAGCCTGTATAGTGGACCACCCTACTGGATAGTGGACCACCCTACTGGCCTATAGCAGCCTGTATAGTGGACCACCCTACTGGCCTATAGCAGCCTGTATAGTGGACCACCCTACTGGCCTATAGCAGCCTGTATAGTGGACCACCCTACTGGCCTACTACTGTATTTGGTTAATTGTGACTAACTTCTCAAAGCACTTCATTTGACAGATATCACTGTGAATAAGTTAGGAAGAGAACCCCATTGAGTCTTTTTACTGAAAGAATTTGATTAGATTGTTTATATAATTATTTTAAATTTATGTGTTTAATATTTCAGGGTTAAATACGGAAATTGTGGATGTTATTTGGAGAGAATTTGGTTCGTTCATCAAATCTCACGCTACCACTCTGACACCACCAGCAGTCCTTGGAACAGTTGCTGCTTCTCTCACCTTCTGCTTGGGTCACAATGTTAGTAATCCTACTTCAGGAAACAAAGAAGCTGCTTTGGGACTGTTTACTTATTTTACTACAAATGATGCTGTGAATCCACTGTAAGTAATTTATTTGAAATTATTTTTTCATTGCTTTTGATTTGTATATTCTGTGTAAATAAGTGAGTTATTAAGAAGGCATATGACTGGGTACCACTTGAAATAGTGCAGTAGTCATTTAGAAGGTTAGGGTTCAAGGAGTGTCTTGTTTAAGTGGTTTTGGTTCTGCATGTTGGATTAAATAGTGAAGAATTTGAGGTGAAACTAGGGGTCTGTCACTAGCCCTCTTCTTTTTACCTTGGTGCTAGTGGCGCTAATGTGAGATAATTGAACTTGTTTGCCTTGGGAGATGTTGTAGCTGACAACATAGTGCTGATAGCAGATATTAATGAAAAGGTAGTGGAGAATTTTAAGAAATGGAAGGATGAAATAGAATCAAAGGGTATAAGAGTGAATGTTGACAAAAACAAGAGTAATAATTCTTGGCATGGGTGAAGGATCCTTGGTGGAAAGTGGAAAATGTACTTGGTTATTTTGATACTTTCAGCTTACTCGCACGAAGAACATGAGGTTTTTTTTTTTTTTTTTAATTACAGTTTTGCGCTTTCACTTAACGCGTTTTCGCATATACGCGGTGCCTTGCCAAAGCTGAACTTTCACTTAACGCGGCATTTTTCATCATATACGCGGTGAGTGTCCGGCTCGAGAGCTATTTTTAGATTCGCACCACCCCCCACCCGCCACCCTGCCTGACTGCCTGTTTTAGCTCATAAAATTCATACAAATTACCCAGCCAGAATATAATTTACATTGCTGGAATTCTTATAATTTGGTGATCATTTTGAATATAAACAACATATATTTTGCATTAAACATACAATTTTTAGATAAAAATATTTCTCTAGGTAACTATGTTATCTTTTGTCCAAAATATATGACATTTATATTCAAAATATTCCTGGTCTTACAAGGAATCCAGCAATGTCAATTATATTATCCTAACTTTAGTTTGAGGTATTATTTATTAAAATTTAGTGGTTATCCCACACATCTCCTTGGGACGGTTGGTGGGGGGTGGGGGGGAGGGAGGGACCGACCGACCGACCATCTGTTACCCGTGAAGAATTATTTTTTTTTTTATTAACTGAAGATATTTGTTTTAGCTCATAAAATTCATACAATTACCCGGTCAGAATATAATTTACATTGCTGGAATTCTTATAATTTGGTGATCATTTTGAATATAAACAACATATATTTTGCATTAAACATACAATTTTTAGATAAAAATTGTTCTCTAGGTAACTATGTTATCTTTTGTCCAAAATATATGACATTTATATTCAAAATATTCCTGGTCTTACAAGGAATCCAGCAATGTCAATTATATTATCCTAACTTTAATCTGAGGTATTATTTAATACTAAATGTTATAAACTCTGGAAGGGAGGATTGGTGGGGGGTGGGGGTAGGGTTGGGACTGACCACGCGGTTGGAAGAGGGGGGGAGGCAAGGTGGGGTACTTTGATTGACAGATAGTGTTGAAGAATATTTTTTTTTTTTTATTAACTGAAGATATTTGTTTTAGCTCATAAAATTCATACAAATTATCCGGCCAGAATATAATTTACATTGCTGGAATTCTTACAATTTGCTGATCATTTTGAATATAAACATCATAGATTTTGCATTAGACATACAAATTTTTGATGTAAAGTTTATTCTGAGTAAATATGTTATCTTTTGTGAAAAATATATGACATTTATATTCAAAATATTCCTGGTCTTACAAGGAATCCAGCAATGTCAATTATATTATCCTAACTTTAGTTTGAGGAATTATTTATTACTATACCTGGTTTTCCCCAAAAAATTTCTCAGAGGGAAGAGCCAGTGAGTGTAGTGTGAGAAGAGGGGGAGGGAGTTGAGTCCATTATTTGAATGGACATTAACTTGGCGACTGTATTTCTCTATTTCTCTTAAGTATTAATTGTGTGCATGTACCATCATAAAATTAAGATGTTATTTTTACTACAACATAGTTATTTGTCGTCAAAAAGTGGAGTTTGGGGGTCGGGCTGGGTTCTATTGGAATTAATCCCATATGTTCTGTTATTCACTTAACGCGGTTTTCACTTAACGCGGGACCCTCTGGGTTCAATTGACCGCGTTAAGTGGGGTACAACTGTATTATTATTATTACAGGGATTAGCCCACCCGGGCACACGTCACTGACCCACATCATGGCCTGGGGGGGCGAAAATGTAATAATATTAATAATAATGATAATAATTGGTTCACAGTAAATACAATTTATAATAAAAAATGCAAAATTTAAAATAAAATAATAATAACAATAATAATAATAAAAACAACAACACTGATACTAATAATAATAAAGAAATAGAAAAATGAAAAAAAGACCAATAGTGAGAAATGATATTAAGTATGTATGTTGTGTTGTCAAAGTAAGAGAAACAATTGAGACCCTGCAATTGTGTGTAAATGAGACAGAAAGTCAGATCAGCAACCTGGGACTTGGTCACAATTTTTGTGATGCCATATGGCAGCAGGGTCTACCATTAGACAACACATTATGCTTCCAGTATCTTCCCAGGCGGTAGTACCTCCCTGTTTGGTAGCTGCCTACTACCCACACAGGTGTTACTGCATCATAATTCTCCCCATCATCATTGTAACCAGCAGTGACATGTATATTATGTGATGTTATTTTCAGTAACCTTTACCCAGTTTATTTTATAATTGGTATAGAACATCATTGTGCACTATAAGAAACTTTTTTCTTTTCATCTTCAAAGAACACTTGTATATACTGTTCTTGATTCAAATGCTCATTAAATTTAAGAATACCATTTTGTTGTCTTGGAACAGATCCACTCTGCAGTATGTCTCATCCCTCCTAGAAATACCAGGCAGCATATCCATGTTGAGTGACATTTGTTCAGCATATGAGGGTCATTTAATCTCTGGTTGGTTATCAAGTTTAATAATAATGGGAAACTGTGATGAGGCAATTGCACTCACTCCCAAGATGATGAGTTTGCCCGGAGTAGCAGAAGTTCTCCATCGTCATCCACCTGCATGCCCATTTGCAGCGGCAAAGTGTCTGGCAGAAGGAGTTGCTAAGAA
Source organism: Homarus americanus (assembly GCF_018991925.1). Taxonomy (NCBI): domain Eukaryota; kingdom Metazoa; phylum Arthropoda; class Malacostraca; order Decapoda; family Nephropidae; genus Homarus; species Homarus americanus. Next base: position 2,479,255 of record NW_024719604.1, read on the forward strand.
ATATTCAGAAACACAGGTAATATGATTTTTTTTTTTTGTACATAAATGTAAGAAAGATGAAGAGAAGATTGGTGAATGGATGCTGTACTAAGAAGTAGACTAAGAGAGTAAATGTTATGCACATATAAACGTGAGTATGAAAAATAATGAATAAAGTGTGATTTAGCAATGACACTATATAAGTAGAGCAAGGAATTACAGGCATCCTCCGCGTTACGGAAGCCCGGGTTACGGAATTTCGCTCTTGCGGAATTTGTAAATTATTACCAATAATTTTGCGTTACGGCCCGTAAATCCGCCCTTACGGAAATTGGGGTAAATTTTAACAATTAAAAAAAAATCACTATAAAATTAATTTTTTTTGTTAAAAATGATAATTTGTTTGGTGTGGATTTCTTGGTGTTTGCTACCGCCAAGCGTGGCATTGCCACGCGGAGTCAGTTCATTGTTTACATCCAGTGTTGCGCGCATGTTTCTCGCCCCAGCAGTTTGATTTTACTTTTACAAACATACAGTAAGTACAGTACAGTGCATTACCCTTATTCAAGATGACTGGAAAGAGGCCATCAAGTGGAAGTGACCGCAGTAGTGCAAAAATAATACATAAAAATTCTAAAACGGGTGTCTCTTTTTCTTCTCAGCACCACGAGAACTCTCACTTTTACGCTTGCCAGCCATTTTGAAGGGAATTACAAAAAAAAAAAATTTTCAGTACACAGCGCGATCACTCACGTCGGGACTTGAAAATATGTAATGTGAAAAATATTTTATACGACAGTGGCTGTCGTATGTCCGGGTTGTAAGTCGAATATGTCGTAAGTCGAGGAGAGACTGTACTGTCTGATTTTCTTGAAACAGGCAGATAAGCAATGTTGTCCAGACTCTCCCCCCTCCCTCATTGATTCACTTTTTCAGAATTTCGCTTTTTCCAGATTGATGGTTTACTCCAATTAGTCCGGTGTATTGAGGTACAGTACTACAATATTTAGGTACTCCCATCCCTGAGTTAGGAAAATGTGTCCTTATACAAACTTTCTTTTGTTAGTAACTCTCACAAGGGGCTTCATGAAAAACTAAGTGAGAAGTACGGGAGTTACTGTATGTGAGGGAATCTACACTAATACACTTGCTTTTTGATAGGGAAAGACACAAAAGATCATAGACCGATTGAGCTCTACAGTACTGAACATGTAATTAAGTTGTAATTTTAAACTACCAGTGTGTTACATCCTTACTGTACTGTATTTTGGCAGATCTTCACAACCCGTGTAGCCTTTAGAGATGCAGCCTTACAATACTTCTCTGGGCTAGACAAGGCTTTGGGGATCTTGTTGAAGAAAGTTCCCCCACCAGATCATCTCTCATCAGTCTTAGAAATGGTGGCTGATCTTTTCTTTCATGCACATTCCATTATCTACATTAAGGTAAGTTGTGTGTTCATTATCAGGTAAGTGTGAGATACACTTAGATCATGGAAGCACACTATGGATGATAGTTTGTGACTAGAATGATTGTTTTATAGAGTGATACCAATTCAGAACAACCTGTGAAAATACACACCAAAGCATTTGGGAGGATTTTCCCAGTAATTCCTTGGGGGTCTTATGACTGATGCCAACACTCACTCAGAATGAAAGTTACAGGTCCTAGTTTGCCTGAAAACATGGAATGTGAACAATCATCACTATTCAGCTCTTTATTTCGATTGTGCAAATTGCTTCTCATTTGATAATGTTACAAACCAGTCACCAACTTCCCTGGAGAAATATATGTCTGTCTGACTGATCTGTTTAGAATATAAAGGCATTACTTATTGATAGCTTGGGAGTTTAGATTAGGTTTATTTACACACACACAACAACCCAACACTGGTGTGGGGGTCTGTAGTAGCCATCTTACCTAGAGTCATGGATAACTTATTGCACAAAGTGGTAGTCTATTCTTCCCCCCCCCCTTTTATTTTCCTGGTAGAAGGTGCCTGTAATAGCAATACAGGATAAGTGTTATTCCAACATCTCTGATTGTTCGGTGGATGCTACACATAACTACAGTATGCTCATTTATGATGAGGTTCACAGTGGTTCAAACTCGGGATTGACTTGGCCTGTGCCTGATATTATCTTTTAGGAAATATTGTGTACATATACTTCCCTCATTTGGGTTATCAAATGGGAAGGACAAATCAGAGGGTAGGGCCTGATAGCTGGTGCATTGTGTATGGTGGTTGTCATTGAGAGCAATAAAGGGCATTCCATTTTCCCCATAAATCTGGGTGGCATCACCCACCAATGTGCACACCTTCAACACATGTAAGAGCTGCTCCAAGGATTTTCCCAGGTAATGTTTTGGGCAGACTTCTCTGATTCCATAGAAAGTTGAAAATTGCACTTTATTGAAGAGTATCTATAATACATGCTGGTACAGTATTGTCTTTGTTAATCTTATAGATGCATCCTAAGAGTGACTTGTTTGTTTTGACAGATGTGTCAGATTATGGGTGGAGTTTCTTTTCAGGAGTTTCCATATTATTGTGAAGAAGTTACTGGTGCCTTTTACAGTATTCTTATATATGAGAGAGAGAGAGAGAGATTCCACACCATCATTACTAAACCAGCAAGGTTTCACAAGGTCCACTCTGCTATGAGAGATCTCAAAGACAGTACTGTGCAGTATTCATTTATGTATCAAGCTCCTGCTCTGGGGTCCGCAATATCTGGTCTGATGCAGTGTTGAGGATTTGATGACATCCATTGTGGATATTATGTTTGGATTCTTCCTCTAGGATTCTTTCAATCAGGTATCTTCCTATTGTTGACTTATTGTTGGTGTTAGTTAATTGCAGATTTGCTGTTTTTGTATCGATTATTTTGCAGGAGGGTTTAGTGGTAGTGGAGGCCTTTTCTTAAGACTGGAATAGCTGGAATCAGATGTATGTTTCCTCATCTAAGATGCTACAAGTGATCTCAAAGCTGAAGAAACTTCTGAGATACAGGACTAGTGGATCACTTTTGGGCTAGCAGATTTGGTGTCCCATCCTGAAGTAGTTTTGTCTGAATTCCTTTCAGATATTATTTCTGGTTTAAGTCAGGGAGTGGGTGGAGACACTGTTTCATGTCCTTTTTCTCAGTGCTACATACAGTAGAATCCCAGTTTTCTGGTATCCAGGCAACTGGTAGATTCAACTAACTGGCACCAAAATTAAATAATAATAATAAAAATTCCACCCAAATCAGCTAGTAACGTAAGTCTGAATACCGTGTGTAACAGGAATGAGCTGCCATGTTTATTACTATTACAAACAATAAATTCAATACTGTACATAGCATGTCATAAAATACAAAAGCACATATCTTATGTACAAAAAATAGCTCCTTCCACACTCAAACCAACCTCTGGGCAATGCAACCCAGTTCAGCCAAGCATTCAACCAGCTGACTCACAGACAAGTGGCTGCCACGCTGCACTGTGTGTATGTCATGACGTCATATTGGGAGGGAGCTCGGCCACACAGTTATTGCCAACCACACATGTTCTTCCTTTTTCTTATTTTATAGTTTTATTTTCTATTTCCTTTATAGTTTCATTACAAGTAACAATACAGTACACAAGGCAGCTGGACTGGCGAGTTGGCCACATAGTTTATAGCTAAGGCCTTGGCTACGCAGTAACTGCCTCCACACACGTTCACTTCTCACACAAACACACCCGTTCTTTTAATTTTCTTGTTTTCTATTATATTTTATTTATTTCTAAGCCACATTAGAGTATTGTAATGATCATTCAACAACTTGTATATTTTCATTACATGTAACAATAAACACGGCCACACAGTTATAGCCTACCACCTCCACACACATTTTTCCCACACCTACACACCCATGTTCTTCATTTTTCATATTTTATTGTTTTTTGTTATATTTTCTTTATTTCTAAGCCACATTGTTTGTATAGAGTGGAAGAAGTGTTTGTTTTTCTGAGACACATTTGTGAGGTCAGCCTGTAGCACTGTACTGTACATTGAAGGATTTGTTGGGGAATCCTAAGACTAAGTTTCACCTAACCAGAAAAACTCTTTATCCGGCACCTCTCTATCCCTGTAGGTGCCGTGATAACTGGGATTCCACTATACTGTATTACATATGAAGGTTCTAGTTATACTGGTTACCTTGTTTTGGTGAGGTGGATGTGCAGCTTGATAATGAAAGATAGGAAACCCTGTTTAGAGCTCAGAGGTTGCTGGCTATTGAGGGTATTGCCAAAGTTTTGCATTGAGTTAGAGCAAATTGTGACCTTGAATCTCTCATTTTTAAGCATCATAAACCTTTTTTTTTTTTTTTTTGAGTGTGTGTAAATTGGTGGTAATATGGTACATCCCTCTCTTGGTTGATTTCTTGCTTAATTAAGACAACCCACTTTAACATATAGCTAGTCTCTCTCTCTCTTTTTTTTTTTTTTTTTTTTACTTTCCTGGTTATTGACTAGTTGGGTCCACATTGCTTACTGTACAGACTTCTCTTGATGGTGTACTTGTATTAAGGTTTTATTATATGGGTCTTGAATTTAATATGATTCTATTATTGTTCTCCAAGTTATTTTTACCCCAATAATTATGGTTCTGTTTCAGTCAAGAGTCACCTGTCCTATGCCAGGCCTCATCAGTACACTTCTTCTCCCGAGTGCAGTGTATGAGCCTGAGAAGCCCCTCAACTCACACTTGGCCTTGGCATTAGCTAATACTTTACCAAAGGTAATTTATTGTTGGGCAGTGCATATTGCTTTAACAGATCAGATTTGCATTGGGATTAATTATTAAACATCACAAATTACACCTTTTTGTCTGAACCTGTGGATGTCTCAGCCTGTCTTTAGATATTAATCCTGTAAACATTACTTAGCTTCCTTTCAATTGAATTTTCAGGCAACTTGGTAGTTATCATCTTGATAAAATCTTGAATGGAAGAAAATTTGAATGTTGACTGACCTTGTGTAACCAATCTGGAGTGATCAGGTATTATACAGAAAAAACAATGTGATATGAGCATTGTACAGGCATATCTTATTTAACATGGTTAATGTATTCATGAAAAATGATTAGTTGAACATAAATGTGCAAAATAAAAATCAATGAACTATAGTAATGCATAACATCTAATAATGGGAATTGAATTCCTGACCAAGATTTTTTGGGATATGTAAAGATTAAGAAAACGTTTTACAATGCTTATTACATAATCACATATTAAAGAACCTATCTTTGGCAAGTTTACCTAGAATCAGAAATATAGTTAAGTCTCTAGGCTTTTAGGGGCCCAAGGCGAGACATGATTTGTGCCCCCCTCTTATCTCACGGAAAAATGTCCCCATCCCTCCCCTCCCCTCCCCTCCTCAAAAGGAAAGCAAATCAGTGCTAACAATTTGTTGTTGCTGCAATTTTTTTATTACTTCAGTAATTTACATATCATTAATATTTCTAAAATCTAGGATCTAGAATTTTTGCTTCCTGTCTTTCTTTGAAGCAAAATCATCTACAGTGCCATCACATGACACTTGTTTCCTGACAGCATTATTTATGCTAATGACAGCAAGCCCAGTAAGCCTATCCTGAGCCATCATAGACCTTAGGTATGTTGTGATAAGCTTAAGCTTTAAGAAGCTCCCCTCTGCTGAAGCTACAGTTACAGGCATAGTGACTGCTATCCTCAGGGCTGTCCACATGTTTGGATAAATCTCTTTAATCTGCTTTTCTTGTATATATTAAAGAAGTTCCAATGCTGTCATATTATCAGAGGGTAAGTCTGGTAGATTTCTAATCTCAAATGCCAGTTCTTTTCCATCAATATCCGACTCTCCAGCATAGCTCAGGGTGTCACTCTGCTCCTGACATTGTGTTGTGGTTAATCAATAAATAGTTCTTTGAAGTGAAAGAGAACTCCAAATTTGTCGCTAGCTTCTCCCAGGCTCTGGAATGTTTCATTAAGTGATGTGATGGCAGAGTCTACCACCGCAGTGAAAAAAGAGACTTCTAATCTTCTCAAGGCATCAGAAATTGGCTCATCTGGAGCTCCAAGTCTCTTTTCCTTTAACACAGCCTCTACATTCATTTCCTCGCACATGTCCTTAGCTGATGCTTGTGCTGAGACGAATCCATTCTCATGGTAGCTCGCCAGGGAGGCTTTAGTGTTCTTGAGTAAGCTCATCGCCACATCAAGCTGCATGGTAGTAGACTGCAAGAGTTTGCTCCATGTTGTATTTGTTACAGAATGTTGTACCATATCACGGTGCATATCAAAAAACAGTAAGACCCATCTTCCCCTGCCAGTGACTGGGCCTTTATCCTTGTCACATTATCTGTGACTTAGTTCCTCATATCCAGCAGGGCCTCCCTTACTTTTTTAGTTTGATAGCACACAGCCTCTATAGCTTTGATACGGCTTTTTCACCTTGTATCTGACCATGATTTCATGGAGCTGTCTACCCTGTTCTTCAGTATTGTCCATTGCTGTGTTGCAGCTGAAAACATAGTAAACAGCTTCTGAAGAATTCCAAAGTACCTTCATGCATCTTGGGAGCTTTAAGCTGCATCAGCCACCATCAAGTTCAGGGTATGTGCTCCACAAGGCACAAAGAGTGCATGGGGATTTATAGCCAAAAGCCGTGCTTGCACTCCCTTGTTTTTCCCTTTCATGTTTGATCCATTATCATAGGACTGACCCCCTACACTCAGCAAATGTTATGTTCAAGTTCTTGAGGTCTGCCAATCCTTGACCGATTGTCTCTGTTGCTTCTAAAAAGCCAATAAAATGCTCTTTGACCTCCGGGGTGTCTTCTAGCGTTACAGTCCTCAGGATGACTGACATTTGTTCTTGGTGGCTGATATCAGGTGTGCAATCCAGTATAATTAAATAGTACCTAGACTTTTTTTACCTGTGTAAAGATTTTCTGCAGGTTTTTGCCACTGCTTGACTCGATGAGCTTATTTTGAATTATTTTACCAAGATACAGTGGGGTATGCTATGAATCTAATTGGTTCTAGAACCTTGTTCGTTATAGCATTCGTTCGTTATAGGATTAATCCGTTCCAGGCCCCAAATACAACCACTTAACACTGAAAAATATAATATAAAATTGTAAAAATTGTAAAAAAGTGCATAAATATGCATCTAAACCCCTGAAATAAAGAATATCATTAATATTTGTAATAAAAAAACAATAAATTAGAAAAAAAAAATTAAATAATGTTCGTTGTAGGAGTTTCGTTCGTTATAGCATTCTCAATTTTATAGGTAAAACCGTTCGTTATAGGAATATTCGTAGTAGGATCCGTTCGTTATAGCATACCCCACTGTAGGTGACATGTCTTCCTACTCCACTCTCAATTCGTTCAATGTATTGTTTCAAAATAGGATCACATTTAGCTAAAAGCTCAACTTCTTTCAGGAAGTTCCCATTGTCTGGCTGATACAGAGTATAGTGTGTCAGTGGACCCCCTCAAGGCAAGATTTCTCTCGGCTAACGATTGTATAATACACACTAAACCTGTGAGAACATCCCTCTAGCATCTTCTCTCTGTCTCTATGAGAGAAATTCCTGCCTTATCAATATTTTTCCACATTTTACGGTGATGCTCCAAATCTTTCCACATTCTCATGTGTTTAATGTGCTCTGGGTTATTTTCATGTCCTTTAAGTAAATAGCCAATATTCTTCCAATCAGTTAGTCCCTCTTTTATTAACCTGTAATCTTTCACAGAAAACAGTTTGCAACAAAAGGAGTTGGTGGCATTGTTTTGCTTTGAGTAAACCAACCAGCTTTGCTTAATCTTCTCTCCATTCACTAAAATTTTCTGCATGTGGTAATGATGAAAGCTTCTACTCATATTATCCTGACTTTTGGGAAAAGGAAAATCTGATTCTATCTGAGTGGACATCTCATAATCAGATCAGATTGAAATTCACGCTCAGTCAGCCTCAGGGATTTTGAACTAAATTCCTGAAGGAGGCATCAGGTGAGCCGTTATGGGCTGGGGGCCCTAGGCGGCTGCCTAGTACACATATTCCTTGAGCCGGCCTTGCTCATAAGAGTGAGTGAGTAGCCATGTGAGACAGCGTGCATGCTCCCACACCCATTGTCTTGGTGTCCATTTTTCCTCTCAACTCATCTTGTGTGTGGATTTGCCATTACTTTTTATTAGTACAGTGTTGTCTAAGTAAGAAGTCTTTTAGTACATTTACTGACCTTCAATGAATTTTTCTTCCCATGCTAGATAGTGATTGTTATACTCTGGTTCCTCTGCTCTTGGTGGTGTCACTTATGTTTTCTATGAGATGCTGATAATGAGGGGCATTGTAGAGCTCTGCTGGTGCCAACTGCTGTGGCTGTAATGATCCAGTGGGACTTCCAGCCTTTAGTTTGGACTATTCTCTCTCGGCTCATTTTATGTGATTATAACTACAGTAAATCTAGGAAGTTTATGGCTGACCTGGCCTCCACAATTACCTTGAAAAGTGCCGCAGTGATTATAAATATACAGGTAAGTAAATGTTTTTCATACAAAGTGATAGAATATTCAGTTGATCAAAAGCTTACATACATAGCAATTCTGATGAGTTGACAAAGGAAGTCAATTGGAATGTACTGCCTGCATGACTAGCAAATCACCAACTTAGTTTTGGTGTGATGGGGGAAAATGTGTCTCCTAAACTAAGACAAGACTGGTTACCAAAACTTAATAGAAAACCTTACAGTAAAATAGTAAAGATTGTTGGTGTGGATGGTTGGTGTTGGTGGTGTGGATGGTTGGTGTTGGTGATGTGGATGGTTGGTGTTGGTGATGTGGATGGTTGCTGTTGATGATTTAAATATACATGTTTTTTAATCCTTACTCTAATGGGGTTGTTAATATCCATTGTTAAACTTGTGGTCTGGGAGGTAAAAATTCAGGGCTTGGTATGCCTCTAATTTTTCCTCATAAATTATTAACTTTGGCTTCCATAGATCTGACACTGACAGAGACCTTCAGAAATGTATCCACAATGGAAATCTAATATTTATTGCATAATATTTTTATTAACCTGTTGAAATGTATTTTTAACTATCAAGACACTAGTTATTGGTTACAGATGGTGTGTGCGATGGGGTGCCTGGGCTTGGCTCAAGACCCATACCTGGTACGTTGCGTCAGGAACGTCTTCACACACTACATGTACCGCTTCCCAGTCAAGACCAGTAACAGCTACACATCCACAACACACCCTTTTATTGTAAGTGAATGTGTATATTTCTCCTGTAAATACATTAGGTTGTTTTGTTACATAATGGAATATTGGTTTTATTTAAAGTATTTATAGATAACAGAAATTTTGCTTTGTTTTAGATTTGTCTCCACAATGGGGATGTGCGAGAGGAGGCGATACAAGAATTACGATCCGTGTTTCTGGAGGTCGTGCGTGACAGTTACTTGCGCAGGCGAGGTGTCAGCAATGTACATCTTCAAATGGTAAGTACAGTAAAGTTATCATGAATCCCCAGTTTGTTTAGGGAGCAGCCAGTCTGGTTAAGGGAGAATTCTGATTACAGTATTTGTAAAGATTCATCCCTCATGTAATATCATTATTTCATAGTTTTCTTTCAATTTCTATCACATTTCCTCTTTGCTTCCTTGGCTGACAGTTGTTATTTGAGACATGGTATGTTAGAAGAAAAGATAGTAATACACCCCATCTACAGTATGTCAACAGTGGGACATCTCAAGTAAAGCCCACATATTTCACACCCCTCAAATTTGCAATCACTCATAATGTTTGGTAAATTTTGAAATATGAGACATTTCAAAATATTATGATATATGAGTATACTGTATATTAAATTTTTCGTAATACATACCTGTATTTGGTAAAATTTCAGATTATGAGAGACGTTTATGAACATATATGATGCGCAGGTCGCCAGTAGGCCATGGGATGTGACTGCCCGTCTCAATGTAAACAAGTACTATACACGTCACATGTGTTGGTCACGGGTAGTTGGTGTTGGTTAGTCGTGGAGTGCACATGTATGGTCTATGGCTCAAGCTTTTGCACCTGTTTTTCCATCATTGCTGAGTGTTGAAGCCATTATGTCTGATAACTCTAAATCGAGTTCTGTACTTAGATACATTTAAATTTCAAATTATAGGTCTTTTTTCTGACATTGTCTTATCACTTTTCTCTCTCTCTCTTTTTTTTTTTTTTTTTTAGTCAATTAAGCTCTTCTATTTCCTTATGCTCCACACGGACAGTCAGCAACAAAACTGTCTTCCAATTTAGGAATGAATGCACTGTATCGTGGGACAGGTAACTCGCATTTTACGCGCGTTTGATTTAAGCATTTTGGGGGTAATACAATTGTTCAATTAATACCAAAAGCTAATTTACGCGCACCTATTTTTTTAAATAACACACTCAAGACAGTTTAAATTTGCTGCACGTATTCGCCTGGTCGCCTGACAGTGGAGTCACGTGTGATGCCTGGTGAGGTGCTTGTAAGTTATTACTTTTAAGTCACAATCATACCAACATCAACGATTTTAATATTATTAATAATTATAATAATGTAATAATAAAGATTATTACTACTTATGATGATGATTACCTATGAAGTATTCTGTACAATAACTGTGACCACTTCCAGCAAGCTTCCCGCGTACCGCTTTCTCACTTCACACCCGCACTACTTTTGCTCTGTGTTTTCATTTGTATTGTGTTTATCACGTACCTTTTTAGTGTTAAACGCTGTTTTCCCCATTGAGCATCTGCTTCCTCTCGGGCACCTAAAGCTAAAAGAGCACAAAAAACAATCGCAATGGACGTGTGTCGGAGGTTGGCCACGTGCTTGGTTTAAGTGAGAGCACTGTTCGTACCCTCTGTGGTATATGATGGTTCCCCTAACCTGTACCATTTACATGTTTTCTTATGGTTAAATTATGTTTAATTTACGCATTTTTTAATTAAGTGGTGGTTTTCAAGAACGTAACCCCTGCGTAAAACAAGAGGTGGGTGTACTGACAAGCTCAATGAAAAACTTTTAAACAGTTGGCAGGACTAGAGAACCTACAGTGGTAACATGCTTCAGTATACCCACCAAATAAAGATAACTTTACACCCCTACCAGGACATACATGTACAGTATGATGAAAATATTCCTATAAAGGATAAATTGTAACTTAGTCATGACAATACCTAATTACATTAAATCAACCATCTAACAGAGTGAACTAATGCCGACGGTGGTCCTGCACTGTGAGTACTCTGCCCCCTCTTTAACTAGCCCCACACACAACTAGAGAATTACAAGTGCACTATACCTTTACTTCCTGCCAGTCCCTCACATGAGACTTACACCAACAGGCTTCCTGGTCGGGTATAATCCAAGCTCTAATACAGTAAACCCTTGTTATTTGTGGGGGTTAGGTTCCAAGGAATGGCACGAATTGGCAAAACCGTGAATAGCAACTCTTACTACCTTAGTGCACGACTGTATACCTATACCAAACAACCGACCAGCCACGGCAGCACTCATCCCTTTCTTTAACTTATCTAATAATTCAAATTTCTTTGTCAGGGTCATCACTGACTTCTGCCTTTTATGCTTCTCTCCACTAGCTCTGACACTAGACAGTCTTCTAGGGGCTATTTCACACAGAAATATTAAAGTTTTGAGCACAACACAAGAGATGCTGCATCACAGACAATGTTGAGCACAAACAAGGGAGAGGAGACGCTGCTGGTGGCTCGTTGTGCTGCGGGAGAGGCTCTTAAGCTAGCCACCATCTGCTTATATTTTGCACAAGAGATAAAATTTTTAGCCATTTGTAATAAGTTCTTAATTAAAACTAAAATTTGTATGTCTAATGCGAACTATAGCATGTTTATATTCAAATTAATCACTATCTTATAAAAATTCCAGCAATGTAAATTATATTCTCCCTGGTCACTTTTGTGACATTTTATAAACAAAAAACAAAAACTCAATCTAAAGGACTAATAAACAAATAAATACTTCACTAGACCTTTGGCACAACTGTCGAACGTGTCACTGTCCCCCCCCTTTTCCCAGCCAGGGTTTGGTGGTTATAGTCTTACAGTTTTTATCAGTGTAAGAATGGTTGAATTAGTCATAGTGTGAGGTAAATCATTGATAAAAAGAAGGAAGAGAGTAGGTGAAAGGACAGAACCCTGTGGGACACCACTATTGGTAGAGAAAGAGCGAGAGATCGATCCCTCAACAGCAACTGCCATGGATCGGTCCTCAAGGAAGCTAGAGATTAGAGAACAAAGTGGGGCAGAGAAACCAAAAGAGGGAAGTTTAGAAAGCAAAGTCTCAACCAATCTCAAGGGTTCCCTATATTACATCATGAGTAACTGCTAACTGCAAGTTTTCATCCTGCTCATGACAAATATCTTCCTTTTCAGTTCTTAGATAGATGATTTTCTTTATTTATATCATGAATAGAAGAAGCATTAGGTAAATTCAGGGAATGAGTTGCATGTGTGGGCAAGGCAGCGATTACATCCAGTTGATGATGAAAAGGCACATTACATGCTGGAGTTGCTTTCATCTCTTACAGTAAACCCGTCTGGTAATGCAAGGTTTCATCCCAAGGGCCCCACTTTTATTCCCAAAACAGTATTTCACACGTGATACAGGGTGAAATGTCCCCACTTGGGATAAGGTGAGGGAAAGAACACATGCCTGGTGGTGGTGGCATTTTTAGGTCACAAATAATAACAAACAAATACCTATTACCTCACTCCTGGAGAGAAATAAACTGTCATGGTATCCACCTCCTTCGCCACCATAAAATGGCATTTCTTACTTCAGTCCTTTATTTTTGTCCTTTCAGGTAATTTCCTTGGTGCTGGAACTTTTGAATAAAAGTACGAGTGAGTGGATGGAGGGGGTGTGTTGCACATTATTTCTACCCCTCCTGGAGCTACTACTTACACTGGAGGAGCCAACAACGAAAAGGGTTGCAACTGACCTCCTCCAAAAGTTGCTACAAGAGGTTCGAGATCAAGACACATTTTGCAGGTATGGTTAACTGCAAGTTTTCTGCCAAATTTGAAAGGTAATGGCAATACAATACAGTACTATAAAGGAGAAGCCAAGTTAAGTGAGTCTATAGATGTGTGTGATCAGTTGGAGCCAAGAATGACATGGGGAGAGGTTATATAAGAATGACCTCAGAGATAAGAACCTGACAAGAGGTGCTACAAGAAGCTGCCCAACACGGAGAGCTGCCATTGTGGAAAAAAGCTGTAAGACATTGATGACAATGATTGTTTCTTCTATAATTTGTTATAATTCATAATTCTTTAACACTCTCACACACCATGACACAGAGATAAGTCAATCAAAATCTTGTCCAATTGGCATTGATGTGTATTTTCATTTCTAAAGAGAAAAAAATAGGAGTAATTCCAGTTGACACTTGAAATTTTGGTGTGTCATTCCTTTAGGCCTCATCTTTCATGGTAATCCATCATTAATTAGCTACATGGCAACTGTCCATAGTGCGACGTCATGAAGACTTAAGTGTTCTCTCAGTAGGCAAGCCAGGATGTACAGTGAGTAGGCCCTTAAAAATTTTATGTGGCTGTCCATCTCACCCTCATACCTTCCATGTGTAGTAATATTCCCCTGAAAAGTGTTTATATTGTGTTCAATTGTTTATTTTTGACAAGATTTTATTTACAGTATTCAAATTTATAACCATCATGTGTGTAAGCTATTCAATAATGTTCGTGTGCATACGATAAACGTCTCCTCTATCTGTAGAAGTGATGAAAAGTGTTGTGAAGTGTTTTTATAAGTGTCTACATGAGTGTATTCACATATTGCAGAATAATAAATTGCCATTTAATCTCATTTCATTGAAGGATAAATTTATTTTAGCTATCTTTCATTTCTTTGACGTATAATTATTATTAGACTGTCTTAGGCATATAATTTGATGGGTAAAATGAAGGTATTTAGTTTTATTTTGAAAATTTTGATTTTATTTGTAAGGTTAATGTCGCAATGACATAGGAGGTGAAGATGTATATGCCTAATACAGTATTGTTTTACCATACACTCGTGTGATATTGTAGGCACTAGTTTTATAATTGAAGTCAAGTCATAAGTTATTGATGATTACACTGTATGTTTCGTTCTATGTTCTAACTATGGTTCAAAAAAATACCTCGAGTGCAATGACATGAACTGTACCATGTAATAAAGGTTCTCTTACACTTTATTTAATGTGCAGACTTTTTATACCTACAGTTCTATATTCAGGGAATTAGAGTGACTGTATTGGGTAGGAAAACATTTTGTTGCATAAAATATACTGTGGTAAATTGTGTTAGTTAAATAGAAAATTAATACTGTATTATATGTAATATTACCACATTACATCAGGAAGACTTATTATAAGTATAGGGCATAATGAGTCAATAATGATTTTGGCATGTGTCAAATGTGTGGAAACACCTGAGGAGCTGTGGCACCTCTGCTTTTGCATCAGCTTGATATGACTAAGGCTCCATGTACACCACTAAATGAGTTTTAGACAAAAACCTTAGCTGATGCTGAATGTTACTCACTTCCTCCCATAAAAAGTAGAGTTTGTAAGTTCACAATTTTGAAAGTTATAGAATGCATTCTCTTCAAATTACAAGGGATATGTGTACAAGACCCTTAAATGAAAGAATGTTTGAAAGTTTTGAAATTGAACAAAACACGACCCTGTCCTTGGTGTTGGTAGTTCACCCCCAGACTTTATAGTTGGGGAAAGCAAGTGTTCAAATACAGTGCTGGTCAAGCCATCCCCTTGTATACTGGAAAAAGTCTCAGTCTATGAGTTGTATCCACACTGCTTCTAACTTCAATTTTAGAGGGCAATCTTTGCACCTAATTTTCATGATCTACCAACGTCACCCATTCTGGGCCTGCACAGTACAAGAGTTACCTGGCTGTGGGCTTAACTAGAAATAGGATTTCAGGACCAATCCCCCATGTTTTCACATATTTTGTATGATATTTATGATATAAGGCTCTACATGAGGATGTCAAACACGAATGCTTAGATATTTAAATTATTATTTTTTTTATTAGACAAGGGCACAAAGGTATTCAACAACTGGTTAAGTCTAATAAGAATTCAGGAAATGTGAGAGCTATGTACGGTATGGAAGAAATTTATTATCGTTCAGTGAGCAAACTTATTTAAAAAGCTTTTGTTTATTCAGAAGTAAACTGGTGAGGAGTGTGAGACGACTGGTGATACAACACCTGTCATGGTCGTCGGCAAAATTGTTCCGTGTGTTGGGAGTCATTGGAGTGCTGCACAAACAACTGATTGTCGAGTGTCTCCCACACATAGCTCAAGCTGTTACAGCTACAGAGGAAAAAAGGGGAATAGGACTGGATCACACACTTCGGTGAGCTCTCAACACTTTAAATATTCGTTCATTTCTCAGGCATATAACACAGATACTATTTGTGACATTTAAAAAAAAAATTAGTTTGAATTGTTTGTAAATTTGTCATTTCTTAAATATTTGTGCAGGATTTTACCCCAATATACAGTAATTGCTGTTTATGTACTGGATGATTTGTGCTACAAAGTTTCAGCCCTACATGAAGTTAGTGTCATAATTTGGGAACTTAAAAATACCTGTATCTTAAATGCAGATAAATATTAGTTATCAAATTCTGTTTGTCTCATGCACAAAGTGTTAACAAGTAAGTTTTGCATTACTGTATTGTATTTGTAACACAGATTTTATTAATATTATTAACACTGAAGGATTGTCTAAAGTTCCTGATGAAAATGAAGTAGTTGGCTCAATTTAGGCATAATTTAATGGAATGATTTATTTTAATGACTGAACCCTCTTTTCAGACATGGCTACCAGGCTCTACTGGCCAGCTTAGGTGTGAATGAAGAAGATATAATATTTGCATAGATTTTTTTTAAGTGTGAGGAAGAGTTAGTGCAAAACGCTATTATTTATTATTTTTTTAATTAAACTGTTTCTATTTAAATACTGTACTTTTATTGAAAAAAAATGAAGACCAAACAATGTAAAATATTAACATATCCCATTTTGTTACTGTAGTTGTAGATAAAAAAAATTACTGTTGACAGCCAAATTACAAAGTTTCAGCAGTTATGTTGAACTACAACTTCTAGTAGAGTAAACCCTCAACATTTGCGGGGGTCAAGTTCCTCAAAAACACAGCGAATGTGAAATCTGCGAATGTTAAACATAAGACCTTATGGTAAAAATTGGGACTAGGGGATCCACACCCTCGAAGAGGTAAGTTCTGTTCAGAATTTCGTTCTACACCGACGGTAAAGGGCACATGCAGAGTCAAACTGACAACGGGACAGTTTGATTCAAATGGAGACTCATCAAAAAGAGATGGAAAAGATGTTAACATGAATATTGGCCAACGTTAGTGCTGATGGTTGATGAAGATGAGTTAATATACAATGGGAAAATCAGTTTTGAATGAACACTATAAGAAGTAGTTGAACAAAGTTCATATATCAGGAGTCTTCAATGTATTCATAACTTGAAGTTTTTCATATAATCTAGCTAGGAAGAGAAGGAGAGAGAGATGAGGGTTGTATTTTGAAGGGTCAGCGACAAGTCCATTAGCTACTCGATAAGAGAATGAGATATGGTGGCCAGATGTGGATTTTTTAGCTATAGGATGGCAGTGTGTGAGATGCAGTGAGTGCACGAGGTGGTCTGGTTACGTGTCCGGAGACGACTTCTAACCTATATCAAGCAACTGTGCGTCAGTGACCCAGCTACAGAGTTTAGTGAACGGTGATAACTCACCCAAAATCGTCTGCTACTGTTTTTAAACATGTCATAACAACAGATCTGTCAAGAGTGAATTTGAGCAATTGAATTCAGCCAACTTGGGAAGTTAATCACTTGATTGCTATTATTATAAGAAGCGAGTTAAATACGAGGTTTGATGGATACTGTTTGTGTGTTTGGTATTTACAACTGATAGTGGGACATGTATTTCCAGGTATGACCGAATAAACATTTTCATGTTTTACTGGACGAATCTCATTCAAAACCCAACCTCACCCCAGTCAGGCCGTGAGCCGTTACACTATATATATATTTACTAGGCAGCTATCAAACAGGGAGGTACTACCACCTGGGAAGTTATTAGAAGCATAATGTATTGTCTAATGGTAGACCCTGCTGTCATATGGCATCACAAAACTTGTGACCAAGTCCCAGATCTGACTTTCTGCCTCATTTACACACAATTGCAGGGTCTCAATTGTTTTTCTTACTATTGACAACACAACATACATATATTGTTTCTCACTTGATTTTTTTCCCATTTTTGTATTTCTTTATTATTATTATTATTACAGTGTTGTTATTACAGCTCCTCCGCAATTTACGAAGAAGTTAGGGACCCAAATCCAGATCATAAGTCGAATTGGTCGTAAGTCGAAAATGCAAAAATAATACAGTGGTTCCTCGATTAACAAATACAATTGGTTCCAACTCACAGAAAAAGTACATACAAAGTAAAGTAAAAAAATGCATAAAGTCAGAAACACTCCTAAAAATTCCCTAAATGCCCTTAAATCACTATCTATATATACAGTGAACCCAAACTTTACGCGGTTAATTCAACCCACGGCGGCCCGCGTAAATTGAGAAACGCCTAAAGTGAACAACATAACATATGGGATTAATTGAAATAGAGACCGTTGTAGTAAAAATAACTTCTTAATTTTATGATGGTATGCACACACAATTAATAATTAAGAGAAATATCAATAATATTAGGTTTTTAACACTTACATTAGTAGAAAAGATGGCTGGGCACACGGGGATGGGGGGTTGGTTCCGAGGCAGAGGGCAGATTATTGGCCCTCACCTGTATCACGTGTATCAATTGTATCACTAAGCCAGTCTTCCATGTTGCTTGAAGACTGGGAGAGTGATCAGTTTCTCCTCCATCCTGTGTGAGTGCGAATCTCCGGGGGTCACCATTTGTAGGGTTATGAGATATTGGTTCACATTCAGGATGGGATGGAGAAAGGAAACTCACAATGTGCTCACTGTATACATATTGTATTGGAAGTACAATGCAGCTTGTTGCTGGGTAGGTAGCATGGTAATAAGCGTTGAGTAGAGAGAGCTGGGTGGTGAGGGTGCCCAGAGTGAGGGCACGCGGCTTGAGGGACGCCAAGGTCGCTGGCGGGAGCGGCAGCCGCTTGGCTGGCGCAGAGGAGGAGGAGGAGGTGTTGCTTGCTGGTGGCACTGAGTAGAAAGAAAGGGTGGTCACAGCGGTGTCAGGCCTTATAAGGCGGGGGTAGGCGTGGGTAGATAGTTGACCCCCGTTCCGTGGGTGGCGCTGGAGGCGTAGGCTGGGGAATTCGAGAAGGTTCGGTGCTTGTAGGGGAGGAATCCACTACACCACCACCCTCATGTTCCAAGATAAAAGATTGGTGATTTCTTTGTTTATTTTTATAATATCTCAGACTAAAGTTAGGATAATATAATTTGCATTGCTGAAATCCTTGCAAGACAGAGATTAATTTGAATATAAGCGTCATATATTTTGCTCAAGAGATAAAAAATTTTGCACATCAGTGTACAGTACTGTAGTACATTTTATAAAAAAGTTTTTCAACTGTATTTTTGGGTAGATTTACATTGATTTCTTCATTTATTTTCATCCATTTACATGCACACACCATACTAAAAGAAACATAATAGAAATAAATGACCTTAGTGCAAAGCTGGAGTGCACATGTACTAATTTGATTACGGTACTAAAATTGTTTTGTCTAGTGCAAATTATAGCATGTTTATATTCAAATTAATCAGTATGTTACAAGAATCCCAGCTATGTTAATTATATTCACCCAGGTCATTTCACTGGCTTTTTATAAGAGATAAGCTTAGTCACTTAAGAACTGATAAATATACACGCGTTGGACCTGGGCCTGTGCCAACTGTCAAACGTACTACCTCCCCTCGCCCCACGCCCCCTCGCTCGCTCTCACCCTCTCTCTCCCCCGTCTGCTGGCGTTGCTGGAATCCTTGTAAAACAGTGAATAATTTTAATATAAACGTCATGTATTTTGCACAAGAGATAAAAATTAATCACCTGTATCACATTACAGTAGTGATTTAAGAGTAAAAGTGTATATGTACGTATAAAGTATTCCACTTACACGTAAATATAAATAAAAAGTTTATGTGATGATCGGACAACGTCCATTTCGGTTAACGTATCTAGGACGTTAACCGGCGCATGACTGTACACAGACTACAATTTATAATCAATTCAGCCTATTGTGGGTGGTTGTTGGAGAACTTGGGGGAAGTATCATTTCTGGTCTATTGCGAGTTGCATGTCGGATTCCAACCCAAACTAAACTTCCTGTTTTTGTCTTTCCTGCTGTTAGGGATAATTAATGGGTGTTTATGAGTAATATAATATATTTAAATGATTTATTATAATAGAATATATCCCTGATATCCCCAGGCACCCAATGCAGGCTGGATGTGGCGGAGCTTGTTTGTTCCGACAGCATCCCACCTGCATTGCCAACTCAAGCGGATGGCAGCTCTTATTACTGGCTTCATATCAGAGGGAGGTGGAGTGGAAAGATGTGCCACAGGATGAGAAGCAGCTGCTTTCACCACAGCATCAGCATGCTCATTCCCCTTCTCTGTGAGGAGAAGCATGCTCAAAAAAAAGAAAGAGAGAATGAACCACACAGAAGGGATTAAGTCCTTCCTTTTGTTATAATACTGCCAAACTTGAACTTCAGGAAGAATCCATGGAGCAGCACTAGGGAGCCACAGGAGAAATGCTCACAACCCCTCTTACTGTGAAGGTGTAGCACCCCACGCTGGCTACTGGCAAGGCTCTTTGAGTTAACCAATGTGGCTGCCACATAACCCAGTTGTCAAAAATTATCCTCAGGAAATGGGTCTTTGTGACATACCGCACACGTATACCAGAGCTGTAGATCGGGATCTGGGTAAACACTTTGAAGGCAGCATTTGTGTATCAGTTTAACCACAATTTATTACTTATAAGAAAAATTCAGTGACAAAAAAAAAATTATTTCCCTTAGTGACTCAATGTATTGCAAGAAAGGACTACCTTACCACTTTTTGTGCAACATTTGGAGTGGTGGTAATAATTCACTTTCCCATTGACAGTGATAGAATCAAGTGGTTATCTGTGCTAGGCAAGACCTTGGTGCCAGCCAGGCGAGGGTACAGGGAGAGGATGTTTTTGAAGAGTCCAAGTGGTGTAAAATTAAATTAAAGGGAGGGGACTTACTTATCGTCGGGTGTATCTACAGATCCCTAAACTGTGGCCCACTAAATCAAAGGAACTTAAGAGCCTTAATAGACAACGTGGCGATGCTCAACCCTTGCCACCTCCTTATCATGGAGGACTTTAACTATGGCGACATCGATTGGAGAAACGAGTTCACCCCAAATGACTTGAATAACCCTGCTACTCTTTTTGTAGAAACTGAGAGATAATTTTCTGTTCCAACATGTTAAGAGACCCGACACATTACAGAGGGGAGCCTACACCCAAGCCACTAGACCTCATCATAACAAACGAGGAGGGTATGGTGGCCAAACTGGAACACCTTGCCCCAGTTGGCACCATATATCCAGATCTATCTCGACAACATCAATGCTAGTCGTCAACGTAGCATTAAGGACTTCTTCGCCCGCAACGCACCACAACCACAGCCAGCCCAAGTCAGTGATAGTGACAGTGAGGATATGGACTTTGAGGGGTTTGTCTGGGAGGCCCTGCAAACCTCTACGAGTAGTGAAAGTGATTCACCGGAGGGCAACTAATCTGCCCTCTGCCTCGGAACCAACCCCCCATCCCCGTGTGCTGACCCATCTTTTCTACTAAAGTAAGTGTTAAAAAACCTAATATTATTGATATTTCTCTTAAATATTAATTGTGTGTGCATACCATCATAAAATTAAGATGTTATTTTTACTACAAGGTACGTATTGTGTCGGAAAAAGTGGAGTTCGGGGCTCGGCCCAGTCTCTATTTCAATTAATCCCATATGTTCTGTTATTTCGTTTACACGTTTCTTGTTTTATGCGGACCTCCTCGGGTTCAATTGACCTCGTAAATACAGACTATACTGTACTGTAGTAGGTTGGAAAGGTTTCTTGCCCTAGTTTGAAACCCTTACCTGCAATATAAATCGGGTTCATTACAATATAGGGTTCAATGAGATAGATTTCTGGCCAGTTGGTGGGGGAATGAAGTAATTTAGGTTTTGTATGCAAAAAACAAACAAATAACTGGCTAGATACTCTCCCTGACAACCCTGCACCCGTCCCTGGATCATCAATTGCTTCATTGCGGTCCCATCAGATTAGGAAAAGTGGCTCTGGGTCACAACAAATACCCAAGTATAAGAGCTGCAGTGTGATAGCTGTTTTGGTATCACACTAATTGTTTTAATTAAGTTCTGGAACTCTTGAGTGGCAGAGCTTGATATCAATACTTCTGGGCATTTTCTGTTAATTATTGCTGAAAGGTGGTACCCCCCCCCCCTGTACTGTATATACACAGGTACTATTCGAGAGAATTTATTGTGAATTCTCCCCATGGAAGTGTTGTGAATATCACTTTGATATAACACTTGTGTTGAGTGCCCAGTTTCCTTGTCCAGTGGTTGTAAGTGAACTGCTCCTCTCTAGGGCATGAGAGAGAGTGAAGCGGAGCAAGTGGGTGTCAAGAATGGACCGTGTGAGTAAAAAATGGCGCGGCGGTCTGGACCTCACCGCGTAAATGACCAAATTTACCGTGTAATTAAAACATTTCATTCTGGCAAGGCACCGCGTAAATGACCAAACGCGTAAACAAAAACCGCATAAATCCAGACTATACTGTAAAGTAAAGTAACAAAAAACAATCATGTCCCAAAATAAAAGAAACACTTATGAGGATGTCAATGAAAACTGATATAATTACATTATTCAAAACAGCCACAAAAATACAAGGCTCTGGTTCTAGTGACCTCCCCTGCTCAAATCTTGAAAAATAATTTCATCACATATTTGAATGGCTACCGGTATTTGAATAATAATTTGCCTAGTGAGGAACATGGGAAGAAAGTAAATATTTTTAGTAGAAATATACTGTAATTCTAAAAATTTATCCCAACAAGTCAAGGAGTAGCTGCTCAGCAGTGATTTATATTGGTCAAACAGGACAGCGATGCTTGCTACTCTTTCAGGCGTTTCCTACAAGTCACTTGTCAAATGATCTATGGCCCACATAGTGTTCTTGAGAAATGAAAGTCCCAAGGATGAAGTAATAATTACATTAAAACTGTTTTGGTATTTTATTCCTGAAAGATTATTGATACAACGTCCAGAGTTGTATAAAGTACCGGATTTTGTTACTTAAGTAAAAGTATTGTTACATTGGCAAAATATTACTCAAGTAGAAGTAAAAGTATCCAAAGTTCAATGTACTCAAGTAAAAGTAAATTATATACAAAATTAGTACACTAAAGATAATAAGAGACACACAGCATTTCACAAGTTTATTTGTAAATCTTTCTATTGAGATTAATCAGCAACTGATTATTGAAATTATGGCTGTCCAATCAGGATCTTTTAGGCCTAAATATAAGCGCAGCATGACCTACCGAAAGAGAATACATTCAGCCACTCTTCTCCCTACAATCCATCACAGGGATAGTGAATGGGCTGAAAATATATCCACCCAACACTATGATCACTTTCTTCCTTATCATTGATGTGGACTTACGGTCCACAGACATAATGTAGTCTCTGTTCGCATTAAGTGAGGATACAGACCTATCTGATGGGGGATGACCTGCACTAAACTCTGTAACTGTCCCATCACTAACACCCTTCAACACAGTCCCACTCTCAGGGAGTCACTACCCACTACGTCACCACCTACTTATTCATAATAATTTAGATTTAAATCTTGTACACTACCCAGGCTTTGATGGGTGTTAACTCCCATTGTCCTTCAATCATATCACAAGTCATAGCGTGTCCTGCAAGACACGAGTACCAATATATTAGTGTTTGACTGCACGGTCTTGTAACTAGGCTTGTCGCCCCCTGGGGTGTAATAAATTAATTTAATAATAAATAATAAGCACAACATGACTAAACAGATGCAGGTAGTGGGGTGTTAAGCTTGAGAGAGATAAGTCACATAATATTGGGAAAGACCTCAGTTGCTCCATTCCCTCCCCTGGGCATGCTAAGTAGCTATCAAGCTCCTTCAGTTGAGGAGTTTGTGGATGATTGTTGCCTCCATAGTGACCGAGTCCAACTAAGACTCACCATGAACTGCCCGTCTAATTGGGGTGTAGCTGTGGTGATGTTACTTTTTATTCTAATTGATGAGTGGCTGAATTTTTCGCAGCACGCAACATCTCTGGCAGGTACTGGGGGGGGGTTACTTAGTTATTTAAGCAGAATTTTAAATACACATACAGGCTTCATATCTAAGACCAAGCCCCTGAAGGAAAGATGGGGAGAAGAGAGGGGATTTGATGGGGGAGGGGGGAGAAGAGGGTTACGCCCGTATTATTAAACAACATCTTCCCTTGAAGAGGGTCGTCATGTTTCAACTTGAGTTTTAAACTAAATGAGTCCTGAGGGACGCTGCAGTACAGTACTTAACGGGGTGGTGTGGCGGTAAAATTAACTAATTCCAATAAAATTCATTTATAATATTGGAATTAATTAATTTTACCGCCATATGGGGGGTTTGAAGAGTGCAGCTGGCCAGATACAGCTCACTGCATCAACACGTACATTCACTCCTCACACATGCACACCCATCCTCTTCATTTTTCTTATTTTAGCTCAAAATTAATTTTTTTTTTATTTCTAAGCCACATTAGAATACCCTATACAGTATTGTAATGATGCACACTTGGAGCACAGAATCCCCAGTTTTTCCAACTTCCCTCCCAAGTTTTTTCCCGTGAGTCGAACATTGCTAAACCAAATTTTGACCAATCATTAATTAAAAAAGGGTTTTAGAAATTTTATGTCACTAAACTGAAATATCAAGAAGTGAATGAATGTTAAACGAGGGATACCTTTAAAAAAAATTTCCTGTTGTAAAAGTTTCAAGTCCTGCCGAAACTTCCTTGGACCACACCATTGCTACAACCTGTGCCACTCTACTGAATAAAGTTCACTACCCAGGTACAGTATTGTTCTTTTGAAAACCCTGGGCATCAAGTCAGGGGCATGTCTTTCATATCTAGTGACTTCAGCTGTTGGTAAACTTTACCCTATTCTTTTGTTATAAGTATGAAACCATACAATAATGCCCCCATTTCATTGGAAGAAGAAGAAGTGCTAACACAGACATCTGGGAGTGTCCCTTGTCAATAGGTCAGCGGTCTGGGTTGTGTGTAGTTTAAAGAGATGCATTAGAAGTTACACCTGTCTCCAATCCTCCCTATAGCTGGCTTTTGTGTTAGTGACCTTCCCTCTGTGAAGGGAATCCATGCAAAATTTCTGAAGCAAGATAAACAATAGCACGAATGAGACAAAAATCATCTTCCGTGATCTCTACATTTACTTTTTTGTTATTTTAATTTATTTATGGTTTGTATTAATTTAATTACACATTTAAAGATGTTCTGTATTGATTTATTAAGTAACTATAGGTATGTTTTGTATTTAGTCTGGGAAGTTAGTTTTGGTCAAGTAAGTTGTGAGAAAATCAGCCCCAAGGAATCATCCCCCATTTATAACCAAAAAATTAAGAGAAAATTGCTTTTACTATTTGAATTTTTCCTAAAAGCACAACTTCTTCTGTGGAATGTATGTCTTTCATATAGTGAGGACTGCCTATACAATACTTTTAACAACATTGTTTGGCCATAAGTCTTTCATATAACAAGAATACAATACTAATTGATGAGAAATCCCTACACAGGCATACATATAGCAAGCAGAAGCCAAAGAGCTTAAAAGTCTAAAAATAAATAACAAAAGAACTGCCCAACAGCATTACCCAATTAAGTCTTGATTTAGTGAACAACTGTAACTTTAACAAGACATTAAAACAACACACAGGAGTACATTTACTCTATACAGTATTTGATTATAAAAATTGGTCACAGAGAGCTCAAGAAGCCTTTCACTTGGTTCTTTATATGGACAACAAACTATTGGTTTTTATTGATTTTTCCAACATTACTGGGATACAGTACTGTACAAAGAACCATATTTGTGTAGCATTTCATTTTTGTGCTTAAGTGTTAATTCATGATAGACTGCTTGTACTGTACTGTATCTACAAAATAAAACTCTAAAAGGAAGAAATACAGTAGCTATATACAGAACTGTAAAGGGAAAGAAATTTTTCCCCTGCACTAAGTACAATACTGTACAGTATTTCTAAATTATAGTACAAAACATGAGAAAAGTACATTTCAGTAAGATCAATATCACTGAGCTTGACAAACAGCTCCCTATATACTAGTGATACTTTTTGATAATACAGTACTGTACTTGTGATACTTTTTGTTAACGTTAAGATTCAAAATTTTGTTAATACCCTGTACAATATTTTTTAAATAATTTATTTTCTTTATTTCAGTGTGCAAGTTTTTCATATTACTACAATACAATTAACTCATTTCAGATCTATCACGGTAATTGTTAGTTAATTATCCACTTCCTGTACAACAAAGATTTCTCCAGTTTATCCACAAATTTTTTTTGTGTTGGAAGGTGGCGTCTTTCATTATGGTTATCTGTAGAGGAACAAACAGAATACTGATGAATAACTGCCGTAGCAGCGGAAATATGTTGATTGTTTGGAGGACCACCAATTGCCGAGGCAGTTAAAAGATGAGGACGTAGGACAGCTACTCCCATCTCTTTCATACTCCCCACTGTGTGAACTTGTTGTGATAAACGCAATGTGCCTTTTTTCATGTGCTGCATATCAAGGCACACCTTCTGTGTCGTAAAGTGAAACGCTGCCACATCCCGATGATACTGACTGCCACCCTTGAGAGCCAACAGGGTTTCCTGCAGCGTGGCTTTAAGTTCGAGGATAACGTACTGATCTAAATCCAGAATAAGAACATTTTCTTGGGTGTCTCTGTGGCGGTAAATACAGTCAAGTTCAATAACTCTCTTTACTACAGGCCGAGTTAGCTTAAAAGTCTGTGAAGAACTGAAGAGCTTTTCTTCAAATTCAATACCTATCTCATCACTGTACTTGTCTAGTAAGTACCTAGCCAAAGGTGTAAGGACAGGGCCATATATAGTAAACTTATCTATACCAATGATGTTGTAAAATGATATAAATTCAATAACTTTCAATGTAGAAATAGGATTTTCTACAGGAAGAAGACAAACTGCAGACTTGTTGATGACACTCTTAAGGCTTTCACTCTCATGTACAAAAACAGGTTGTGATGGTTCTGATGAGCCTACTTTGAATTGTATCATATATGGTGTTTTACTTAGCATAAGTTTCTTGCTATCAGCTGTGCATAAAAGGTAAAGAACACCTATGTCCTCTTCAACAGTGTTGTGTCCATGAACTCTTTCTGATGCAAATTCAACACTGCAGGTGCCAGGGGCAGGTGTGCCTTCATAATCAAACCATATTAAACAGCTAAGGTCTGATGGAGATTCAGTGGTTTTGCGTACAGCTGCTATACTTCTGATCTTAGGGTCACCAATACCATTTTGATTATCCCAAAATGAGGAGTAAACTTCAAGGTCTGAAGTAACTTGGACCCAGTCTGTGGGGGCTGTAGATACTTTGTGATGAGTATTGTACCCACAGTGTGGTCTGATATCTTCCGCTTCTGATGGGGCTTTCCCAAATGTGTCGAGGTACTCAAGAGTGTACCTTAACCTTTCATATTCATGCTTATAGAACAAGAAGGCTACAAGACTGACAACCGTTACGATGGTAAGAGCAAGCTGCTGATATTTACGCATTGTTCCATCAACTTGCCGAGGAGTGATGGGATCATGTAGAGGTTGGGAATAGTGACACTTGGATTTTTCACTGAGACTCTGCATCCATCTGTCGGAGGAAGTAATCTATTAGCATTACTGACAGCATATTTATGAGAGAAAAATATGATAACTCCAAATGAAAGATTGACCCATAAATCTTGTATAAATCCAAATGAAAGATTGATCCATAAATCCAGTTTTCCAGCATTGCCTGTAATCAGGCAGCTCTCCTGATAGCCCTGGCCTTATTTGAATTATCAAGTTACTGCACCACACCCTTACATGGAAGTGAGGCTAATCATTTAAATTATTCTAAATAATTTGATTCCCAATCTATCCCACAGCTTCCAGATGGAGAAGATCCAAGGCAAATGTTACCATGAGAGGAAAGCTCTCTATAGCAGTCTGTCCACAGCCTTCATTACACAAAAGCTCCAGGTAGTACTGTACTGTATTAGGGTAGCTATTTAGTCATAGGGTGAAATGTATTGAAGTGTCTATCTTCATGTGATCCACATTTGAATTCAATACAAAATTAGTCATAAATAGGTGACTTCTCTTCCACCCCAAAGCCTTCTCTTCTCCTCCACCCCCATTCTAATTCCCATCATCATCATCATCATCCAAGAGCCTTCTACATACACACCTCAAAGTAAGTGTATTTTTCTACCTTTTTTGTTGAATTTAGGCAATTTTCGGTGAGCTGGAACCAATTACCCAAAAACCCATTGAAACAATGGTTTTGGTTAACGAGTTTTTCGGTTAACGAGCAACCTTCCAGAAATTGTGCTCGTTAACCGAGGGACCACTGTATATATATATATATATATCATAAATTTGTCAATTTAGTTAAGGTAAAGATTAATTTTAGATCGAACATAGAATTTCATATTTCTATTTATATAGAGACAAATAATAATATACTGGTCAGGTACTTCATTCTATTACATTTCCAGAGCAAATTTATAAATGTTCAGTTTGTTAACAAATAAGACCTGCCCAATTAACAACACTGCTGTAGTTTGGGCCAAATGTGTTAAAAAGTGATTATTTCAAAAATAACCCTAAACTAACCCAAGTTGACAAGAAAAATTAGCACAGAAAGATTGTTAGAAGACCTCACCTTACTTTCTAGCCATGGGGCTCTGCCCCAGACCCCCTACATACTCTTACTATAATATGGTGCAATTTTACGTTTTTTTGTGAACGTGAGCAGCAGCCCAGATCGCACGGCTCCTAAGCATACACCGAACATACCACAAAACCTTACCGATTTATTGCTGTACAAGACTATGTAGTGCCGCTAATGTGAGCCTAGGGGCCTAATTATCTACCAAACAAAGAATTTGGTCAAGAAATGAATATCATATCAGAACTCACCGATGAAAATATAATATGAAAAGAAACGTTGGTAATTATTTACGACTTCACAGCCGCTGATTTTTAATAGATGAATTGAACAATTCCGCAGTTTCACTGTGTTTTATAGTGGACACCGTCGGAGTTATGGAAAATATGTTAAAATTGGGTTATTTATAAATTAAACCTAAGATGATTAGAAAAACAAGTGGAAGAAGCAGTGTTAGACGACCTCACAACCTAACCAAAGAAACCTACCTAACTTTCTAGTCATAAGGCTCAACCCTCCCGACCCCTCGGCATAATAAACAGAAAGCTCTTACTATTATATAGTGTAATTTTACTCTTTTTTTTGTGGACGTGAGAGCAGCAGCCAGATCTGTGTGCCTCAAGAACATACACTGGTGACTGGTGTCAATTGAAGATGATTGGCTGTGTACTATCGCATCACGCCCAGAAAGACTAAGTAGTGTGCTCCTGGTCGCCTAATTACCTACCAAACGAAACAATTTCCATAAAAATTATTATTACATCAGAACTCACTGATTAAAATATGGTAAGAATATAAACATCAAAACAAATAATGCATTAGCTGTGAAGTCCCCCAGTTTAGCTTAAAACAGAAATATGAAATTCCATATTTGACATAAAATGAATCTTTAACAGTAAAATGATCATTTCAGTCATCCACCTACAGTATTTGGAAGTTGAAATTATGTTTTCCTAACCTAACCCAACCCAACCTAACCAGTCACAGCACTGCTTCTCAAATACAACCTAACAGGCTGACCTAAACTATAATACCTCATTAACCGTTGTTATTATCCTCTTGACCACTGAACAGCCTGTTAGCCAGTTGGGTTGTTACACACTGTTGGCAAGTACTGGACATGTTTTCTTGGGTTACATCCTGTGCTGACACTGTTAAATACAAAGATCAGACCAACCGCCCTAACTACTTATAGGCTGTGAAATGATCAAATAAAGTAATAAAGAGTAATAAAGGCTGACCTCAACCCCCCAGGTAGCGGTCCGTCGTGTCCTGTGTGTTGATGTAAACATTGTGTCCCAACTGTCGTGTTGTTACTTCAACTTGTACAGTGTTTAATATTAGTTAAATAAAGTTATTTTCTTATATAATGTAATTTAAATTTGTTTAATAAAATATGAAAAATAGCTATATTATGTGACACGCTATAATATATGTACAATATAAATATATTATTTAAACTTAAGCCAGAACCTCATACGAACAAAAATGAATAAATTTTGTTTTGGAGATTTCTACCTGAAACTACACTATAAAAATAAATACTATAATTAAACCAAATGTTGTAGTTATCCCCTTATGTCTTGTGAGTGTTGATGTACCTGGCCTAGGGGGGCGAGGACCCCCGGGCCTAGGAGGCGAGGAGCCACGACCCCCGGGCCTAGGAGGGACGACCCCGAGGAATTCTTCGCGGGAATAAGATCACCCTTACCCCAAGAGGTTATTTCTTAGTCAATATGGGCTGTCTTCACGCCAAGATTAAGAAACATGACACTGAACAAGAAAAAGGCATTACTATTGAAGTACCAAAGACATATACATGGTTAGTTGTATAAAGTGTTATATGCTAAACATCATATTGTCTAAGTTACCTGTCAATGTCACCTGATTATCGGTATTTGATTTCATTAAAAACCATCTGTTTAATTTGTCTTAACTGTATGTTGATTATTTTAAAGCCTATGACAGCGAGAGGTAAAGAAATGTATATTGTATATGTAACAAGTACTTGTTAGATACAATATAGTGTAGTAAATATATTAAAGCAATTCTTTAATATTTCAAGGTAAAATTTTAGGGTGAATTTATAGTATCACACCGGTCTTTATTTCTGCATTAAAAATAGGTATCTCATAATGTTTACACAATTTTAAGACATTTTTGTTCTATGATATTTCCACCGGAAATTAAGGATAACCGAGATATTAATTTTTCAAGATTATTACTTTCACTCAGTCACAAGTGTCACCATGATTTCTTTACTGATGGCAGAGGTGGTCTGACCCCCTGCTCACGTATCACTCCAGGACTCCGTCTGGGGCATGAACAACGGGTTAGGTTAGGTTAGGTTTTCTTGGTTGGTTGGTAATATAATTTGTTATTTATTTTAAAAAACAAAAAACTATACATTATGTTTGTTGGGTGGAGGGGGAGGGGGTCATTAAAAAAGCATGTGATTTCGGGAGGAAATGAATATCGAATTCGTTTGAAACTCATCAAAATATATAGGAAAATCTTTTTTTAATATTGAAATAAAGACCAGCGTGATACTATAAATTGACTCATTTTATTTTCGGTCATCCCTGTAGTATTTAGATTTCCAACCTAACCAACCCAATCTAATGTACTGTAACCTAACCTAACTGGTTTTAGACTGCAATATGAAAGATTATGTTTGGATAACTTAGGTTAGATTAGATTATGTTTGGTTAGGTTAGCATAGGGGTGTTAATCATCAGGTGAAATAAGTGAGGGTTCCTAATCACCATGAGAGTCATTAATGACTCTGATGACGATGAACTGTGGACCAGATTATGGTCACTTATGAATCAGTTAACATTGTCTGATCAACATTATCTGTCTGATTCACCTGAAGAATCTCCAGCCCAGCATATTTCACCTAAAGATTAACCACAATAATATAACCTAAACTAACCTAACCTAATGTAACCTAACCTAATCCCATCCCCCAAATAGTGTTAGGTTGGTTAATCTTTAGGTAAACTAAACTGGTGAGGATATTTTTAAGGTAATGACAGTCTTTTATAAGCAGTTATGACTCACAGGTACAGTACAGTATTGCACTAAACCATACATACAATACCTATCCTAAGTATTCAAAGTACTGTACTGTAGTTTTGTAGTAAACTTCTATACTAGTGTATGCTGTATAATGATGACAATACTGCAGGCACAGGATACAGGTATGGAAGCTGTGTAATGAAACAGAATTTGCCAGAACCTAACTAGGCTTTATTCATCTTATAACTGTCCTACAGCAATACAATAGTATCTGAAGCAAAAGGATATGATAATTACTCAACTTTTATTGACTTTTATCCTCTTTGCCACTGATTGGCTCCTTAGCCGCTTGGGCGGTCGGTCACATCTCTGTTTTGCACTGTTGGCAAGTAGTGGATATGAACTAGCTCCTGAATATATCGGAACATGTTCCAGTGTCGGTGAAGTCTGGTCGTGAATGAGCTCACACTCGGTGCCGTCACAACACTCTTTGGTAGTTTGTTTCAAGATTATAGAATACTGAAACATAGAACAGGCGTCATTTCAGGTTGGCAGGGGGGGCAAAGAAGGCTATGAGAGGCCCCTCATAATTCAAAATTGATTAAATGCTACCAACTAACACATTGTACACACAATGCACTTTATAAGTATCAAAATATTATTACCGAGAACGTTTAAATGGTATCATCTTCAGGTCATGAGACCCACTAATCCCCCACCCAAAAAAGGGTGACCTGACATTCCATCAGAAGGTCAGTAATATGAGACCACTAATCCCTGACCCTACCTTCACTTGACATTGAGTCAGGTCAGGTTAAGTCACCCCCCCCCCCCACCAAAAAAATACTTTAATTTTCATATTTATTAAGAACATTTTCAGAAAATTCTCTCGAATTTCATCCTCGGAAATTTTTTCCCCAAAGCTGGAAATTTTGGAAAATTCCGGCTTTGGAAATGATTTTCTGAGCAAATTTAAATTCCGGCTATCGGAGATTTCCGGGTTTGAGGGATTCTGGCTAACGGAGATATTACTGTATTTACCTCTCTTTCATCCTTGCTTTTCTCTCTAATTTTATATTGTTTTAGTATTGTTTTCAGTATTAGGTATATACTGTACATGTAATGGGTTCTATTTATTGTTAGGGATAAGAAAGAGAAGGTAAACCCTGCAGACTTTACCATTGAGAACATCAGTAACAGAGAAATTGGACGTTTGCCTGGCACGATCAGTGGACAACAGTTCATTATCCAGAATTGTCAAGCTTCACAGATTTACCTCTTTGATCACATCAACACCATAACCGTTGATGACTGCTCTGATTGTATCATCTTTGTGGGTCCTACAACTGGAAGGTAAAATTATACAGTATAGTACACTGTATACTGTATTGACATATATGGTGTTGTTTAATTTCTAGATAACCTGATATAAAACCTTTAATTTTTCCTTATTTTCATCTTAAATTGCCTTATCCTTTATATATTAGATAATAACTACAGTAATTATATTCTTGCTACTTAAAGAATCTCTTTCTAGAAAATACTTGTTAAAAATTTAATATTTTTTGCACTAATTATGTCATTAAAAATATTGTGAAGGTGTTTGTCTTGCCTACCATTAACCTTCCATCCTGCCTCAGCCTCTTCCTGCGTGACTGCCAAGACTGCGTTGTGATGGCTGCCTGTGGACAGTTTCGGACACGGGACTGCTGTAAAATGGACATATTCCTCCTTTGTCAGACACAACCCATCATTGAAGCCTCAGCAAAGATGAGATTTGGCTGTTTCCAGGCATTTTATCCTCAGTTGAAAGGTATTGAAAAAAATCTCTTGTACTACAGGTATTGTATCATTCAGATATATAGGACTGTACAGTGAAAGTGGGTCCCTTAGGTATGACTACTCATTAGGGCACTGTACAGTAACTTAAGACTTATTCCATATAATTTCTCATTTTTTGTGTATTTTTTATCATTAATACAGTACAGTAGAGCGTCAATTTAAAGCGAATTGATTTAAAATTATTTATTTAAAGCGACACCCACAATTAAGGACACATTATCAATTTCAAGCGAATCTTTCCTATTTTACGTCACCTTGAACGCCTTTCTCTTTTGTCGGATCACCAGTATGGCTTTTGCCAGGCGAGATCTATTGGTGATCTGCTCTCCTATTGTACCCATCTTTGGTTATCCTCTCTAAGGGATTATGGGGAAACTTTTGTCGTGGCTCTCGACATTTCCAAAGCATTTGACAGGGTATGGCACAAGTCTTTGCTATCTAAACTTCCCTCTTTTGGTTTCTCTCCCCACTTTGTTTTCTCATCTCTAGCTTCCTTGAGAACCGATCCATGGCAGTTATTGTCGAGGGATCGATTTCTCGCTCTTTCTCTACCAGTAGTGGCATCCCACAGGGTTCTGTTCTTTCACCAACTCTCTTCCTTCTTTTTATCAATGATTTACTTCACACTACAACTTATTCTATCCATTCTTACGCTGATGATTCTACTCTTCACTCTTCCTCACATTTTCCCCTTCCTCCTAACTCTCAAACTAGATCTGTTTCTAGAACTGATATCATTACTTCTATCAATGCGGATCTGTGCAGCATCTCTGGTTAAGTTCAATAGTAATAAAACTCAATATTTACCAATTACACTTTGTAAATTTGACGATCTCCCACCAATTACATTTCAGGACGCTATCATCCTGCCAAATTCTGAAATAAATATGTTAGGCCTCACCATTTCCTCCAATATGTCCTGGAAATCACACATCCTTAGTATAACTAAAGCTGCCTCCCGAAAGTTGGGAATGCTTTACAGATGCCGCAGCTACTTCAATCCTGAGCAGTTGCTCCAAGTATATAAGGGATTCATTCGTCCTAACTTGGGGTACTGCTCTCATATCTGGGGTGGCTCTTCTTCTGTCCAACTATTAGATGGGGTGGAATCAAAGGCATTTCGTCTTATTAACTCTCCTCCATTAGTCGACAATCTCTCTTCCGTTTCTCTTCGCCGCAATGTTGCTTCACTCTCTCTCTTTTACAGGTACTTTAACGGGCAATGTTCGGTGGATTTGGTATCCTGTGTACCGCCGGCAAGGCTGTGGGTTCGTAACACACGTCTTGCCCGCGGTGCCCATCGTTTCTCTGTGGATGTCGGTCACACGAGAATAACCCGTTATAGTACCTCCTTCTTTCCTCACACAGCCAAACTGTGGACTGCTCTGCCTTCTTCTGTGTTTCCATGCTCTTACAATCTGTCTCACTTTAAAAAGTTGGTTTTCCGGCATCTTCGTGGTGTTGATTAATACAGTATAACCTTTTTTTTCTATATTTACAATTTCTTTCCGTTCTTTTTTTTTCACCCCCCGGTGGGCTAATGCCCGTAAAAAAAAAAAATAGTCAAATAAGGCTTGGATTACCCCAGGGGTTAGGTTACAATTTCCAATTTCAAACTCAAAATTTTCAAAATGGGTCATAAGCGCGCCAAACGCTAGCCCGCCAAAGCTCCACCCACACCATCCCACCTCTGTGTCTTCAGTTGCCGCGTGGGTATTGTTGTAGTAACACCTGCCTTTCGTGTGTGTCAATTTAGTGTGCTTAAACCTCTCATACTCGTTCATAATGCCCAAATACAAGCCATCTCTGTACTGTACATGTACTCAAATGTACTAAATAATTAAAAAAAATTTATGTCTTGTTATGCATAGCAGTCACTTTTTGTATTACGAGTACAGTATACCAAAACCGCTATCACTAAGCATTACTGGGGTGTTCACGTGAGCACTGTCGTCACTAAACACACGCTCAGGAATAATGGGCTCCTGAACCCACACCAGAGGGCCTGGCCTCACTCGAGTCTTGCTCTAATATTGGGCAGATATTGCACAACACTTCTCACACCTGTGGAACACGAATAACGCCAATGAAACACCGAAAAGTTATCAAAAATAGCAGTAGAAAGTACGCTGAACCTCTTTATGCTATACAACGCGCCATAACTAACAAGGAGGCAGCATCTGGGTGTGCGGATTGGCCGAGGAGCTGTGAAGTAGCAAGGGGAAACCCATTGTAATTGGCTGCCTCAGTGGGTATGGTCCGAGGGAGGCGTGCTCCTCTCGCTTTGACTGGGATGTTACCACTTTCTTTGACTGATCGCACAGCCAGATACATAGCTCCCGGCGTAAGGCAAAATCACACCTTAATTTCTATTCTAGCTAGAGGGTTACATCCAACGCCATCATGTAGAGGAAGGGTGAAAATAGTGATATCCATCAAAAAACGCATTTTGGCCAGGGTGTCGCTTCACCCCCTGCTAATGCGGAGCGCCTCATATACTGTACTGTACTACTGTATCGTAGATCCAAGTAGACAAGTACCTCACCTCCCCATTCAGAAGTACAGTACTAATTCATGATCACACTGTTTTCTTATTCTTCAGGTACCCTTTTTTTTTTTTTTTAGGAAAATTATTTAATTTTCTATAAGTTGCAATCTAATGTAATTTTCCTGGGTATTGAGAGTATTGGTGAGGTTTTATATACAGAGATGATGAGATAGTTTGAGCATGTGCAAAGAATGAAGGCAACAAACTGGGACAAGAGAGGGTGTTGGTGGTACAGCAGTAATGTGCGTGCCTCTTGCGGCCGTGTCCCAGTTTCGATCCCCGGCTGGGTCAGATGTGAGAATGGTGTTATCCATGTGTGACGCTACCAAACATTGCAGGTTTTCTCAGGGTACTCCAGTTTCCTTCTGGACTAACACTGGACCAAGAAATTTGTAACAGTGAACAGATTCATTGCCTGAATGGTTACTTAGCTGATAAGTTATAGAAATAAAAAAGAAAATAGAGATGCAGGAGTTTGAATGTGGAGGGGATGAGAGCTAATGGTAGGCCAAGAATAACATGAGAAGAGGTTGTAAGATATGACCCCCAGACATAAGAACCTGATGGGAGAGGCTGTAAGAGACCATGTAGCACAGAGAGCTGCTATTGGGCAACCGTGGTTAACCCACCTAAGCCATAAAACAATGATGATGATGCAGTTGAACCTTATTAGTCCAAATGTTGAAGGTTGTATTCCATTGTTACTGCAGTGTAGTGCCTTCTATGTGATGACCCTCAACAAATGGGAGGTATAGTACAGTATTTTTCTTCCATATATAGAAATTGTTCTGAAAACAAGTACAGTACAGGTACAGTAATTATATTATTTTCTTTTCAGTGAGTTCATGTTTGCTTGTCTTTTTCAGATCAATTTAGAAGTGCTGGCATCAGTGTCTTTAATAATAACTGGTCAAATATTCATGACTTTACACCAGTGGATGGAGAAACAAACTGGTCTTGTGTCTCCCAGACAACAAAATTGTCACAAGTGTTCAAACTACCCGAGGAAGATGAGCTTAAGAGGTTGGTATAGATTTGATTTAAAAAATTATTCAATTATTGTGATCATTTAAAAGCACTTATGTTTTTCTGGCCTTAAATGTCAACTTCCATGTCTTTGAAGGACACTTTCCTTCTGGGAATCAGTGGACTTGGTTATGATATGAAAATTACTACTTCAGTACAGACAGTACTAACATTGTCGGTGTATTCTACTGACAGAGCGTGACACGGTGGTTGGTGTAACTATTATTGGCCTCTCACAAAAATTTTCCTGTACTGTATATGACAATTCAGCCTTTTACAAAGTTATTACTGGTATTTGTTATTATTTTTACATCTTACTGTGGTTTATTCTTTAACTGAACATCTGTTACAGTAACAGGTGTGAATGAATGGAGTAGTGATCTCCCTGTTAGCCAGAACAGTTGGTGCACAGTGTTTAAGGGTTAAACATTTCTGGGTATCGAGATAAATTTTTTCATCCCAAGAAAGAATCGCGCATGTATGGAATTTTATGGGCACTTGTGAATGTTGCTGCATCTGGCATGGAGCACCGCTGTTACAGAGGCTCAACTCCAGTCAAACAGACACAGAGCTGATCTGATCTTAGTCCCATTTTGTTCTTAAAAAAAAAAAAAGTTTAAATATTTTCATAATGTTACTTTTATCAAATACTTGTACCTGTATTCAGCTGTACTATACTATACTGTACTGTACTGTACTATACTGTGCTGTACTGTACTATACTGTACTGTGCTGTACTATACTGTACTGTACTATACTGTATTGTACTGTACTATACTGTACTGTACTATACTGTACTGTACTATACTGTACTATACTGTACTGTACTATACTGTACTATACTGTACTGTACTATACTGTACTATACTGTACTGTGCTGTGCTGTACTGTACTATGCTGTACTGTGCTGTACTATACTGTACTGTACTATACTGTATTGTACTGTACTATACTGTACTGTACTGTACTATACTATACTGTACTATACTGTACTATACTGTACTATACTGTACTATACTGTACTGTGCTGTACTGTACTGTACTATGCTGTGCTGTACTGTACTATACTGTATTGTATTGTACTGAGCTGTACTGTACTGTACTATACTGTACTGTACTATACTGTACTATACTGTACTGTACTATACTTTACTATACTGTACTGTACTGTGCTGTGCTATACTGTACTGTACTGTACTGTGCTGTACTGTACTATACTGTACTGTGCTGTACTATACTGTACTGTACTATACTGTATTGTACTGTACTATACTGTATTGTATTGTACTGTACTGAGCTGTACTGTACTATACTGTACTGTACTATACTGTACTATACTGTACTGTACTATACTGTACTATACTGTACTGTACTATACTGTACTATACTGTACTGTGCTGTGCTGTACTGTACTGTACTATGCTGTACTGTGCTGTACTATACTGTACTGTACTATACTGTATTGTACTGTACTATACTGTACTGTACTGTACTATACTGTACTGTACTATACTGTACTATACTGTACTATACTGTACTATACTGTACTATACTGTACTGTGCTGTACTGTACTGTACTATGCTGTGCTGTACTGTACTATACTGTATTGTATTGTACTGAGCTGTACTGTACTGTACTATACTGTACTGTACTATACTGTACTGTACTATACTTTACTATACTGTACTGTACTGTGCTGTGCTATACTGTACTGTACTGTGCTGTACTGTACTATACTGTACTGTGCTGTACTATACTGTACTGTACTATACTGTATTGTACTGTACTATACTGTACTGTACTGTACTATACTGTACTGTACTATACTGTACTATACTGTACTGTACTATACTGTACTATACTGTACTGTACTATACTGTACTATACTGTACTGTGCTGTGCTGTACTGTACTGTACTGTACTATGCTGTGCTGTACTGTACTATACTGTATTGTATTGTACTGTACTGAGCTGTACTGTACTGCACTATACTGTACTGTACTGTACTATACTGTACTGTACTATACTGTACTGTACTATACTATACTGTACTATACTATACTGTACTGAGCTGTACTGTACTGTACT
Source organism: Homarus americanus (assembly GCF_018991925.1). Taxonomy (NCBI): domain Eukaryota; kingdom Metazoa; phylum Arthropoda; class Malacostraca; order Decapoda; family Nephropidae; genus Homarus; species Homarus americanus. The sequence continues at coordinate 2,517,999 of NW_024719604.1, forward strand.
GTACTATACTGTACTATACTATACTATACTGTACTGTACTATACTGTACTATACTGTACTGTACTGTAGTGTACTATACTGTACTATACTGTACTGTACTGTGCTGTGCTGTACTGTGCTGTGCTGTATTGTACTGTACTGTGCTGTACTGTATTGTACTGTGCTGTACTGTGCTGTACTGTTCTGGTACTGTACTGTACTGTGGTGTACTGTGCTGTGCTGTGCTGTGCTGTACTGTGCTGTGCTGTACTGTGGTGTACTGTGCTGTGCTGTACTGTGCTGTACTGTGCTGTACTGTACTGTACCGTATTGTGCTGTACTGTGCTGTACTATACTGTGCTCTACTGTACTGTGCTCTACTGTACTCTACTGTACTCTACTGTACTGTGCTGTACTGTACTGTATTGTGCTGTACTGTGCTGTACTATACTGTGCTCTACTGTACTCTACTGTGCTGTACTGTACTGTGCTGTACTGTACTGTACTGTATTGTTCTGTACTGTGCTGTACTGTACTATACTGTATTGTATTGTACTGTACTGAGCTGTTCTCTACTGTACTGCAATATACTGTACTGTACTATACTGTACTGTACTATACTGTACTGTACTATACTGTACTGTACTATACTGTACTGTACTATACTGTACTGTACTATACTATACTGTACTATACTGTACTGTACTATACTGTACTATACTGTACTGTACTATACTATACTATGCTATACTGTACTGTACTGTACTGTACTGTATTGTACTGTACTGTACTGTACTGTGTTGTGCTGTGCTGTACTGTACTGTGCTCTACTGTGCTGTACTGTGCTCTACTGTGCTGTAATTGTATTGTACTGTACTGTGCTGTACTATATTGTGCTGTACTGTGCTCTACTGTACTGTGGTCTACTGTACTCTGCTCTACTGTACTCTGCTCTACTGTACTGTACTACTGTACTATGCTGTACTATACTGTACTGTACTATACTGTACTGTACTGTACTATACTGTACTATGCTGTACTATACTGTACTGTACTATACTGTACTGTACTATACTGTACTATACTGTACTGTACTACTGTACTGTACTGTACTATACTGTATTATACTATACTGTACTGTACTATACTGTACTGTACTATACTGTACTGTACTGTACTGTACTATACTGTACTATACTGTACTATACTGTACTATGCTGTACTATACTGTACTGTATACTATACTGTACTTGTACTTACTATACTGTACTATTGTACTATACTGTACTATACTGTACTATGCTGTACTATACTGTACTGTACTATACTGTACTGTACTATACTATACTATACATACTGTACTGTACTGTACTATACTCGAGAGTGTATCACCTTCCTTATACTTCATGTGTGTTTCTCCTTCCTGTGTAGTGTTGGGATGATGCTGTACTGCACTGTACTGTACTGCAATTGTACTATACTGAGATTGTGTCACCTTCTTTTATACTTCATGTGTGTTTCTCTCTCTCCTTCCTGTGTAGTGCTTGGATGATGCTGTACTGCACCCTGTACCGTACTGTACCCTGTACCAAGTACTTTGAGATTGTGTCACCTTATACCTATGTGTGTTTCTCCTCCTGTGTAGTGTTGGATGATGCTGTACTGCACTGTACTGCACTGTACTGTACTATACTGAGATTGTAGCGTCACCTTCTTATACTTCATGTGTTTCTCCTTCCTGTGTAGTGTTGGGATGATGCTGTACCTGCACTGTACTGTACTATAATACTGAGAGTGTGTCACCTTCTTATACTTCATGTGTGTTTCTCCTTCCTGTGTAGTGTTAAGATGATGCTGTACTGCACTGTACCAAAATGTACCGTACTATACTAGAGATTGTGTCACCTCTTATACTTCATGTGTGTTTCTTCCTTCCTGTGTAGTGTTGGGATGATGTTGTACTAAAATTGTACTGTACTGTACTGTACCATACTGAGATTGTGCCTTTCACCTTCTTATACTCTATGTGTGTTTCTCCTTCCTGTGTAGTGTTGTATTTACGCTGCCTGCACTGTACTGTACTGTACTGTACTATACTGAGTGTGTCACCTTCTTATACTTCATGTGTGGCCCTTCCTGTGTAGTGTTGGGATGATGCTGTACCGCACCGTACTGCACTGTACCTGTACTATACTGAGAGTGTATCACCTTCTTATACTTCATGTGTGTTTCTCCTTCCTGTGTAGTGTTGGGATGATGCTGTACTGCACTGTACTGCACTGTAATGTACTATACCGAGATTGTGTCACCTTTCTTATACTCATGTGTGTTTTCCTTCCTGTGTAGGTTGGGATGATGCTGTACTGCACTGTACTGTACTGTACTGTACCATACTGAGATTGTGTCACCTTCTTATACTTCATGTGTGTGTTTCTCCTTCCTGTGTAGTGTTGGATGATGCCACTGCACTGTACTGTACTGTACTGTACTATACTTTCAGATTGTGTCACCTTCTTATACTCCATGTGTTTCCTTCCTGTAGTGTTGATGATGCTGTACTGCACTGTACTGTACTGTACTGTACCATACTGGAGAGATTGTGTCACCTTCTTTATACTATGTGTGTTTCTCCTTCCTGTGTAGTGTTGGGATTGATGCTGTACTGCACTGTACTGTACTGTACTGTACATACTGAGATTGTGTCACCTTCTTATACTATGTGTGTTTCTCCTTCCTGTGTAGTGTTGGGATGATGCTGTACTGCACTGTACTGTACTATACTGAGATTGTGTCACCTTCTTATACTTCATGTGTGTTTCTCCTTCCTGTGTAGTGTTGGGATGATGCTGTACTGCACTGTACTGTACTGTACTGTACTATACTGAGAGTGTATCACCTTCTTATACTTCATGTGTGTTTCTCCTTCCTGTGTAGTGTTGGGATGATGCTGTACTGCACTGTACTGTACTGTACTGTACTATACTGAGAGTGTCACCTCTTATACTCATGTGTGTTTTCCTTCCTGTGTAGTGTTGGGATGATGCTGTACTGCACTGTACTGCACTGTACTGTACTATACTGAGATTGTGTCACCTTCTTTATACTTCATGTGTGTTTCTCCTTCCTGTGTAGTGTTGGGATGATGCTGTACTGCACTGTACTGTACTCTGTACTATACTGAGATTGTATACCTTCTTATACTTCATGTGTGTTCTCCTTCCTGTGTAGTGTTGGGATGATGCTGTACTACTATGTACTGTACTGTACCTTTTCTCTGAGAGATTGTGTCACCTTCTTACTCTACTTCATGTGTGTTTCTCCTTCCTGTGTAGTGTTGGGATGATGCTGTGCTACTATACTGTACTGTACTGCTTTATACTGAGAGTGTGTCTGTACTTATACTTCATGTGTGTTTCTCCTTCCTGTGTAGTGTTGGGATGATGCTGCTGCACTGTACTGTACTGTACTGTATACTATACTACAGATTGTGTCTTCTTATACTTCATGTGTGTTTCTCCTTCCTGTGCTAGTGTTGGGATGAGTGCTGTACTGCACTGTGCTGTACTGTACTTTGTACTATACTGAGATTGTGTCACAGCTTCTTTATACTTCATGTGTGTTTCTCCTTCCTGTGTAATGTTGGGATGATGCTGTACTGCACTGTACTGTACTGTACTGTACTATACTGAGAGTACATACCTTCTTATACTTCATGTGTGTTTCTCCTTCCTGTCCTTAGTGTTTGGGATGATCTGTACTGCACTGTACTGTACTGTACTGTACTATATATACTGAGATACATATACATATATACTTCATGTGTTTCTCCCTTCCTGTGTAGTGTTGGGATGATGCTGTACTGCACTGTACTGCACTGTACTGTACTATACTGAGGTGTGTCTTTTTCCTTGCCACTTCATGTGTGTTTCTCCTTCCTGTGAGTGTTGGGATGATGCTTGTACTGCACTGTACAGCCTTTATACTGTACTATATACTGAAGTTGTCACCTTCTTATACTTCATATTGTGTTCTCCTTCCTGTGTAGTGTTAAGGATGATGCTGTACTGCATATATACTATGCTATACTAACCTGCTGAGATTATGTCACCTTCTTATACTTCATGTGAACCTCCTTCCTGTGTAGTGTTGGGATGATCACTTGCACTGTACTGCTTTATACTATTACTATACTGAAGTTATATCACACTTCTTATACTTCATGTGTTTTCTCTTCACAATACATAAGTGTTGGATGAGTACTGTACTGTACTATACTGTACTATGCTGTACTATGCTGTACTGTACTATACTGTACTGTACTGTACTGTACTGTACTGTACTGTACTGTACTGAGAGTGTATCACCTTATACTTCATGTGTGTTTCTCCTTCCTGTGTAGTGTTGGGATGACGCTGGACCATAATCTCAGCATTGTTCCCTATACATATGGATCCCCTGGATATGGGTCACAAGAGGCAGCCCTTGTTATTATGTTCTGTGATGAATCTCAACACCAAAGAGCTATGAAGTTCATCTCTTCACTAAAAGCACAAGTTGTAAGTTAACAGGAGTTTATCCATTGTAAAATGTACATCTGCAGGCAATACAGTATTGATTTTTCATATATTGTTGATAATGTACACAGTTTGCTTGTTTATTTTCATATTACCTTAATAGCACAGATAGCCAGCCAAGTTAACAACACAATTACTCAAGTGCTTGCTAGTTCACGCTATACTGCACCCTCTCATATTCCTGCAGAGGTGGGTTTTGGGGTAGTCTTTCCCTTCTGTCGGGACGGTAGTCTCCCCGCTGTTGCATTTATTTTTACGGCAGAGCTTTCAGGTAATTTACTCGCCCTCGAGATTATTTTTACCCATCCTCAAACTGATTTTACAATTTTTACCAATTATCATAGTGCTCTCCAGGCATTAGCTAGTGTCTAATTGCCCCATTCCCTAGTTATAGATATTTTACAGTGGTTGTTTCTCATCCAACATCAGGGCTAGAAAGTCAGTTTTTGCTGGTTTCTGGCCCATGTGGGGAGAAGGGAAAGGAATGTGCTGATGTTGTGGTGAACACAGCTGTTTCTCGCCCTGTGGCACATCATTTCCCTCTTCCTGCCTCTCATATGAAGCCATGTGCTCGAGTTGGCAACCCAGGTGGGATGCTGTTGGAGCAGACAAACTCTGCAACATCCACCCTGCTTTGGGTGCCTGGGAATATCAGGGACTGTCTCGCCGCCAGGAGACTGCTTTGGACCGCCTCTGTATTGGCCACACACGGCTGACTCATGGTTTTTTAATGGGGAGGGCGGGACTGTCTAGTACCATTGACTGTTCGACACCTCCTGGTGGACTGTCCCAGTCTCGGAGATCTTTGTCGTAAGCACCTCTTCCAGTGTCAGGGTGGGGACAGATCTTACCGTCTCTTTTTGGTGATGGGGGAAGGGTATGGGTTGTTTTGGAGGTGACGTCCTCACCTTTGTGGAGGAAGCCGGCCTTCTACACAAGCTTTGAGTTTTATCTATTAACGTTTAAATGTTTTTTATGAAAGTTTTATGCAATTTATTACAGTCATGCGCCGGTTAACGTCCGATCACATATGCGTCCTTGCAAGACAGAGATTAATTTGAATATAAGCGTCATATATTTTGCTCAAGCTATAAAAAATGTAGTACATTAGTGTACAATACTGTAGTACATTTTATAAAAAGTTTTTCAACTGTATTTTTGGGTAGATTTACATAAATTTTTTCATTTATTTTCATCCATTTACATGCACACACCATACTAAAAGAAACGTAAAATAAATTAGTGCAAAGCTGGAGTGCACATGTACTAATTTGATTACAGTACTAAAATTGTTCTGTCTAGTGCAAATTATAGCATGTTTATATTCAAATTAATCAGTATGTTACAAGATTCCCAGCTATGTTAATTATATTCACCCAGGTCATTTCACTGGCTTTTTATAAGAGAGAAGCTTAGTCACTTAAGAACTGATAAATATACAGGCGTCAGACCTGGGCCTGTGCCAACTGTCAAACGTACTACCTCCCCTCCCCCTACGCCCCCTCACACCCTCTCTCTCCCCCATCTGCTGACGTTGCTGTAATCCTTGTAAAACAGTGAATAATTTTAATATAAACGTCGTGTATTTTGCATAAGAGATAAAAATTAATCACCTGTATCACATTACAGTGGTGATTTAAGAGTAAAAGTGTATATGTACGTATAAAGTATTCCACATACACGTAAGTACAAATAAAAAGTTTATGTGATGATCGGACAACGTCCATTTCGGTTAACGTCACGTTTCCAAGAACGTATCTGAGACGTTAACCGGCGCATGACTGTATTTATGTTTTTACCTTGCATTATTTGATTTTAATCTTCTAGGCTTTTATTTTAAATCATCAACATATGACCTAAGCCGTTGCGATGCCAGAGATGTATTTACAGTACCACAGTCAATCAATCAATCAATCGCTAGCAAGTCCGGCTTTGTGTTTGTTCATGTAATCACGGGACTCAAATCTAACTTATTTTTTTCATCACATTTTAGGTCACTAGCTGATTGGGCAGTTGGTCAGATCTCTGTTAAGCACTGGTGGGAATGACTGGGTGGATATGTGCTCCCAAATGTACCGAACATGTTCCAGTATTTCTTGAGCTTGGACTAGGAGAAATTCACTGGAGGTGTTGTCACAAAATTCTCCAGTAGTTCACAACTCTTAGTCTAAAGAAGTTAAATGTGACTGTATTCTGTACTGTACTGATATCTTCTTTACCTTAAGGCCAGAGTCGGGTAATTTTTTTATAACCATTATTTACTTATGGATTTGAATGGAAGTTTAACACAGTAATGGGACCTACTCAATGAAGTTTCAATTTAAGTTTCATCAAAATCGGTCAAGTAGTTTTTTTTATATAAATACGTATATATATTTTTTCAACATTCATAAAAAAAAATTGTATCCGTCGACGTTATCATTATCGTTTGTGCTTTTACCACTGTAATATTCATGCTTTGATGAAAATATTCTAGTCAATTCAAATGCCCATGTGCCTGCATTGCTAGATGCCGAATTTTCAAAATTGCATAACAAAAGTCACAAAATGTTTATCTATTATATTTTATATTGTTACTTTTTTTGAGCAACATCCTGCATCAATAAAATGTTTTCTTCTTTGTCTGGTGATTCTAATGGTATTTTTATATTGAAAATCGGACAAGAACTTTTGGAGGAGTTTCTAGATTTATATAGAATTTATTAGTCGTAAGATATGAGGCTTTGAAAACTTCATGGCACTTGGCACCAAGCTGAGACGCAGAAATTTTAATTATATTCTGTAAATATCGGTTTCTGTTCTTGATATTCCTTGCACGGATGTTCAGCTTCTTACTGTAGCCAAGGCCTCTTGTTCAGGTAAGATAAGGTGCAATAACAGGGTGGGGTAGAATAGGAGGACGCGTAGCATGCAACCTCTCCGTAGGAAGCCCTGGCGAGCACTGAGCTATTATGTAATAAGCAGGGGTGTATATTCAGGGTGTGCTAGGTGTGCTCCGCACACCCACAAAAGTCATGAAATAATGATTTAATACTTTTATTTAATGTAAATAAATATACATGACATATTATATGTACTGTATTAACACAGTGTTAACCTCAACTGTTGTTTCTTGGCTTTCCTGTTGGCTTGCTATTAGCTGCAGAGCCTGCAGTTGAGTGGAGCTGTCATCACCGCACACTTTGGGTAGTTGTACCAGATGGTGGTACCGAGGCGGGGAGGGACGGGGTTTATAGCGAGTGAAGTCGAGCGGCCAGCCGGTAGGACCCAGCGGAGGACGTGTTGCTCCGTACTTCGTTTCCGTTTACTGTGAATGTTAAAATATATTTCTTTGCTTTGATTTACATATTATTTATAGCTCACTGTGCAATTTAATTTAGATACTTTGACATAATTTTCACCCTTCTTACACAATGGGAAATACTGTTGAAAAGAATTTACTCATGGAATTAAGACAAAGAGGCTCCTTTTATGATGACGTTATAATGCAGTTTACATCGCAAAAAAGAATAGAACTAATGCATAAATAAAATTGGTAAGTAAACTATATTTTTGTTTAAATTGCACTGCTAATATATGTACACTTCTACAGTAATTTTCTTCTATTTCTCTGTGCTGTTTATATGCATAGTGTACTTATTTACCGGTATGTCATGTATTTATACAACTTAAAGTTTAGTCTTTACCTTATTATAATGATCAGCACAACCTGTTTCAGTACCCACCATACGCCACTGGTAATAAGGTAGCGAGTCTGCCTTCCTCCCCTCCATGGAAGAGTTGCCAGATGTTGCCTAAATGTTGACAAATAATTTATGTACAAATAAAATCTTTTTACATATTTTTTCAGTAATTATTTAGTGTATTTGAGTACAGTACAGGTTTGCCCTTAGGACAATTATTTCTTTTACTTTTCACAATATGTATTTAGGATGGTGTGTGCATGTAAATGAGTAAAAATGAATGAAGAAAGTTAGGTATATCTACCCAAAAATACGAGTTGAAAAACTTGTAGGGTAGAACGTCGATTTATAGCAGTTCAATTTAAGATTATTGATTTAAAGCGACACCCACAATTAAGGACAATGTTTTAATTTGAAGAGAATCTTTCCTATTTTGAGCGAGTCAATCTGGCGCATCATATTTTAAAATTCGCTCCTAATGTTTCTGGGCACGCTACACTGTCCTAAGGGCAAAGCTGTACTGTACATGTACTCAAAATAATGTACTAAATGATTACTAAAATTTTTGTTTAGTGCAAACTATAGCATGATTATATTCAAATCAATCACTATCTTATAAGAATTCCAGCAATGTAAATTATATTCTCCCCAGTCATTTCTTTGACATTTTATAAGAGAAAAACAAAAACTAAATCTAAAGGACATGAATAAACAAATAAATACTTCACTAGACCTTCAGCCCCAACTGTCAAAAGTGTCACTGTTACCCCCCCCACCCCCATCTTCCCAGCCTGGGTTTGGTGGTTATAGGCTTACAGTTTTTATCTTATATAATATCACAGACTAAAGTTAGGAGAATATAATTTGCATTGCTGGATTCCTTGCAAGACAGCGAATAATTTGAATATAAACGTCATATATTTTGCACAAGAGATAAATTTGTTTAGCCCTTTGTAATAAAATTAATTAGAACATGTCAGTACAGTGACATTTTATAAGAGAAAAACTTAAAGTCACCCTTAAGGACAGATAAATAAATAAGCACTAGACCTTGGCATCAACTGTCAAACATATCACCTCCCCCCCCCCATCTTCCCATCAGCTGATCACTAGTAAACACCATTTTTCGTCCTATAATTTTAGCTGCGTTGATTTATGAATGTTTGTTTTAACATAATACTACAAAAAACAATTTTTTGTTTATTCTAGGAGATGGGCTGAGGTGCATCTGGGTAGACTCTCAGTCTTTTTAGTATTTTGTGTTTACAAGTATCAAACTAAATTATTCCATTGAAACAACACTTTGATTTAGTGCGAATTTGGTTTAAAGCGAACCTCTCTTGGAACGTATATCGTGTTATATCGACGTTCTACTGTACTAAAATGTACTACACTATTGGACTAAAAATTTTATCTCTTGGGCAAAATATATCATGTCTATATTCAAATTATTTGCTGTCTTGCAAGGATTCCTGCAATGCAAGTTATATTCTGCTTAGTTTAGTCCAGGGGTCACCAAACGTTTTTCACAGTGGGCCGGATAACTGAAAGAATGACGAGCGCGGGCCACATAATCATTCTGTTCAATACTTGCAAGCCAGAACGAAAGCTCTGGTAACGTCAGAGCGTAGGCGGAGCTACCACGAGCCGGGGAAGGACTTGGGATCTGGCCCGCGGGCCGTAGTTTGGTGACCCCTGGTTTAGTCTGTGACATTTTATAAGATAAAAATTTTAAGCCTAAAACTACCTTCACCCTGTTTTGGGAATGTTTCTTGGGGAGGCTTCTGAGCCCAGAACCCCCCAACTTTTTTGTCCGAATCTTCCGGAATCTGGATTTACCGGGTCCGGATCTTCGAGGGTTTTTCTGTACTGTATATCATTTTTCATTTTTTTATTTATTTATGTTCTCATTTTTGTATTTGTTTTTGGCTATTATTATTATTATTATTATATTTATTAATTTTTATTTATTACTATTATTGTTGTTATTATTATTATTATCATCTTCCCCCCAGGCCCTGGTGTGCGTCAGTGAGTTGTGCCCGGGTGGGCTAATCCCTATTAAAAAAGAAACAAAAAACACGCTGAAACCTTGGGCTGGCTGATCTTCCACCCATATCATTAACAATCTTTCCATTTCAGTTAACAATCCACTTCTTTGCTTCATTATCACAGTTACTGCATTGATGTAGATCCTTTTACATGTTCAAGAATTTGTGTTTGTCTTTCAAAATTGCTCCTGCTGTTGGCCGACTTAAGCCCAACACTTTGCCAGTGACTGAGGGCGCTTGACCTTTTTCAGAACGTTTAATTACATCAAGTTTCACTTCCATTATAATTGTTTTCCTTTTCTTGGATACACTATTATCACTTGCATCAGGTTTGCATTTGGGAGCCATGATGAAGGCAGAAAAATAGACTTAATAAGCCAAAAAACAACAGTTTGCACTTGATCACACACGTTACTGAGGTGAGAGTAAGACGTACTGATGCCCTCTCAAGGCGTGTGGCTGGGTGGCGCATGACTCCCCACCTGCCACTACACCACGCAAACTAGTTCCCGTACGTTAATACTACAAACCAGTCGTACCTATGTCGGATTATTAAAATAATTGACCTTATGGGACCTCGTTTGTATCGGAGTATTCGTAAGTTGGACGTTCATAACTCGGTGACCCCCTGTATATTGTTTGGATGCGAGTCTACCCTTGAAAAGTAACAGGCGCTCATCAATCACCATTTTCCTGAAGGGATAAGAAAAACTTGCTAAACTTTCTCACAATCCTGGCAAACGTGTTGCTTACGTTTCACAGTTATTGTTGTCTGTGAAATAGAAGAAGCGCCGTAGCAAAAGAAATTTGTCTCTTGTCATTAATTTTCAGAACACTGGAGTGGCTATCAGAAGGCCGTTACGCCAGTAATCCTGGATTGTACGTCTTGTCTAGAGGCATCAACATTATAAGTGCGAAAAACACGTACAATTCATCTACTGTAGTGTCCACCCAACGATGCACACGAGAGTGGGGTGAGAAAGTACTGACATCTGTGACATACAGTGATATCTCCGTTAACCGGAACAATTGGGTCAGAGCACTTCCGGGAATGAGAGATTTCTGGGTAACGAAACGACTCTCAAAGCAGGAAAAAATCCCTCATCTCCGGAATTTTCCGTGTAACGGAAAAATGTTCTTGGAAGTCCAGAAATTGCCCATTACATCATGTCTTGAACCCGGAAAAATATCCCCCATCCCCGGAATTTTCTGGGTATCGGGAAAATTTTCTCTGAATTTTCTGGAAAAAGTGCCCCTCGGAAAATCTTTCCCAAAGCCGGAATTTTCCGAAAAATTCTGGCTTTGGGAACGATTTTCCGAAAAAATTTCAATTCCGGCTATCAGGGAGTTCCAGGTTTGAGGGATTCCGGCTAACGGGGATATCATTGTACAGCTTCTCCTCAACTTACGACGGGGTAAGAGACCCAAATCCAGGTCGTAAGTCAAAAATGCTTAAATAATACTTAGAAAATTTAAAATGGGTGTCTCTTTTTCTTCTCAGCACCACAAAACTCTCACTTTTAAGCTTGCCAGCCATTTTAAAGTGAATTACAAATGAAAATTTGTCATTACACAGCGCAATCACTAACGTCGGGACTCGAAAATATGTAATTTGACAAAATTCTGGTAAGACTGAAGCGGTCATATGTCCGGGTGGTCGTAAGTCGAGGAGCTGTACTTATAATATCTGTTAGTCCCATTCACAATATGTGACCTCACTTCATTGTCAATAAAGGCAGTAAAATATTCCATTTCAGTTGAAGTATCATCACAAGGCCAGTCACGAATAACACCACCATTTCCGTCATCAAATAATGGATATCCGGCATAAAATTTGCCCCATCACTCCACCCAAAGAGTGTCAAGGTTGCACCTTGCAGTAGCTCACTCACCCCCACATCCCTCTCCTCTTCCGTAGTCTCCCCTTCCTCCTCCACACTGCTGTCTCTGTCACTCCCAGCACGCTTTTCCTCACCAGCACTCTCGACTTGCCAATCATCGTCGTCAGATAAGGAGGACATGGACTTATCTGTTTCATAATCCCTGGGCACAAACTTAAATGGTGTAAGGCTTTTATTTTTTAGGTCAAACAAAACTGTGCTTTGTGGTAATATGTGGAGGCAGCCTTCCTGCCACCCTGTATGGCAACACCAGCCTGAGTAGCACAATATTTTTCATATCCCTCCCTTACTGTCCCCTTGTCACCTCCAGCTTCATTGTCTCTAGTAGGCAGAGCAACAGGTGATGATGTTGATGGAAGCAGTGTAGATAGTTCAAAGGCAGAATGAGTGGTTTTGAGCTGGGCGCGTGATCTGCGGTCAACCTCATGGTGCCACCTGGGCCTTGGGTCGTCTACAGATTCCTCTTTTTCACTACTTCTGTCATATCCCATGAGTAATTTCCTTTTCAAAGGTAGTCTTTTCCTTCCACTTGTCTCTGGCCTTGCACCACAGCCAGTGGAAGTGGAAGGTGGCAGGTTCAGTGACATTGTCATGGGGCAAGAACGTACGTCTTGACTCCATCATGACCGAGATATGACTGCGTCATGAGCAGCTTGGTTGGGAGGATTACCCAGTGGGACAACTGGCGAGTGTAAACATCCCATACTTGATCCCACGAGATATGAAATTTTTCATGCGCTACATTCACAACACTCTGAATTCCAGATTGTATGTCGCACTCCTCCGCTTATCATTCGAGAATGTATGTCGCAGTGATCTGATTAATGACTGTTGATTACCACAACTGTTACTGCAATGGGATGCAGCCCATAGACTTATTGGGAAAATAAAAGATTTGCCTTGTCCCAACAGGATCAGTGTTTGATATACATATAGTTTTTCCCGTGTAATGAGAGGATGAAAAAAAGGATATAGATGTTTATTCATTCTTTGTTCATGTCTCCATAGTGGTATTCACTCACCACATAGATCATTTATGTCACCATCTGCCAGTTTTAAACAAACTTCTTGCTAACTGATCAACAATGTAAATTATTTGAGCTTCGTCTTAAAATTGAGTTTCTCTGTTTACAAATCTTTAGAATTCATTTTTGTAATAAGCTGACTAACTTTATAACTTTTCCCAAGATTTAGAGGAAACTCAGTAAACAGGGAATTTGGAGTAAGTTTACTTAAAAGTCCTTAATTCACTTGTCTCTGGGAGCTTAAATGGAATTAAAATATATTGCAAGATTATCACGAGGTGGACTGAGGGTGATGGGTATTGAGACGTGGGTGAACTGATCTCAGGTTTTTGATCCAGTAAACCTTATGCCATCCTCGCTCATAAAATATCCACCAGATGAGGAGTTTAAAGTGTTGTTTTTATCGTGTTCCAATGAGCAAAGAGTTGGCCAGCAGCAATAGAAAGTGGTCTACAGTAGAGTATACCTGAAGCTAGAATTTGTCTAGCCCCTGATCATGACATGTTCTTTGAGGGAGGGGGGGCAATTCACTGTTTTAATGGAGGTATTACTCATGTGACTCATTGATGAACCATAGGCTATAAAACCAAAATGTCATAAATATGTAATTTATCTAAATGAAAAAAGAGTTAACATTAAAAAAAATTTAATATACAGGTTGACTGCAAGATTCAGCACAGCAGAGAGGTGAAGATGGAAGCGACAGATGCTCAGCGAGTGTTTCACACTTCAGAGTACAAGAGTGCTATTAGTCAAGGTCCAGTCATTGCCTTCTTGTGCCTTGGCAATGACATCACTCAAGTGTGTTCTACGGTAAGATCATGTTTTATATATGTATCATTGTCTTTTGTGTTTTATTCCTCGGTAATAGAGAAATCCTACTTAGATTGGCAGGATTACATAAACGTTTTACAGCCATTTTCCTCACTTGTATGGGTTAGCCACAATTACCTGATGGCAACTCTCCATGCTGCATGGTCTCTTGCAGTCTGGTCAGGTTCTTAAATCTTATTGTAATTTTTTATAACCTCTCCCCATGTCATTTTTGGCATACCCCTGGTTCTCCTCCCCTAGAGTTTTAATCACCCTCATATGTTGAAAGGGGATCGTCGTGCTTACAGCTAGACGTTAAAAAAAGTGAGTCAAGAAGGACACTGCACTACAGTGCTTGACAGGGAAGTGTGGTGGTAAAATAAACTTATAATATTGAACTTAGTTCATTTTACCGCCACACCTCCCTGTCAAGCATTGTAGTGTGGTGTCCGTCTTGACTCAAATTTTTTAAAAGTCTGGTTGTAAACTCGACAACCTCCATCATTTGAAGAGGGTGATTAAAACTCCGGGCATTAGACTCAAGCACCTCTTGACTCAATTGGTCTAATCCATCCTCTCCACATGACCAAACCATCCCAACCTGCCTCTATGTAGAACTTTGCCAAGACAAACTCTCAATACCCAGCCACCCATTTAACTCGGTGTCAAGTTACACATCCACCTCACCATTCTCATTTCAGCATTCTCAAGTCTGTTTATGTCATCCTCTTTAATGCCCAAGTTTCACTGCCATACAACATCACACTTCTTACATCAGCTGCAATCAGCCACTTCTGACTCTTGCAATTGATCATGTTCCTCAGGTAACAGAACTCACTGACACAGTCCAGGGACATAACCCCAATGTTGAGTTTTTCCAACCTTTCTGTGGGCACATGGTTACCTGCCTATACACAACACCTAAAGTCAGCAACATCCCACATTCTGCCATCTACTCCACTGCACCTCTTTTGTATCCACCTTCTACATTTGTTACACATTATGGAGTTGTTGCCAACACCTTTCTTACATACAGCACATGGGTCCCTCAGAAGGGAAACCATTGATCTCCCAAGCTGCATCCTGTGTAGTAGATTAACAACATTCTCTAACTACACACACATACTATTAAAGATTCTTTTCTATCACTCCTAAGTTTCTCCTTATAATTTCTATAAAAATATATTCTTAATCTCCTGACAGTTAAACACAGTTCAGTTCTGGTATCCCCTCTCCTTTTCTCTCCTCAAACCAAAAACTGAGAAGTTCCCTTTGTGGTAAAAACCCCTAATGCAATAGTTTGGATGGATTTAATCAAGTACATCTTGAGTAGATGGGAGGGTCACTCTCCATGGATTCCCACCATAAGGATGGCAGTCCCTTCCTCCTACTCCCTCAAGCTTAGGTCAAAATGTTTTTCAACTTTGTTTTGTGACTGAATCTGGCTTTAAATACTCCTTTGAACATGATAAATATATCTGTCCAGGTTTCCTATGAGGAACTAAGGAATGCTTTGTAAAATGGTCCTCCATCAAGGAGAACTGTGATCTTGTCTTATACAGCCATTGATTCTTTGCAGCATCATCCCCACCCTATCTCTTCCTGTAATCTTTGATGAACAATTGAATTAGTAACCTACAATGGGTAATATGCCACTAGTTGAAAGTGTTGTGGATCTGTCCCTTTCTCATCATGTGAAGCACATTGTTTGATCAGATATTTTAATTGAACAAAGTACTGGAAGCTGCTATAATTAATCATCAAAGGTTTCAAAACTCTGAGATGGCAGCCTTCTGGTTGATATCATTTCTAAAGTACAATACACAAAAACTTCCTACAACAACTTACTAACATTGGAAATATAAATGTAAAGGCAATACCCCATCTAACACTGAAGTTATGTATGAGGTGAGTTGCCCAGAGCTTAGTGTCCAGTTAATAGCTGTCATTTTTTTGCCACCACATTTCAAGGTGTGTCACCAGGGGTGGATTTATACATATATATCCCCACAGTCCACACACAGATATACTGTATCCCTACTTACTCCACACACACACACACACACTTATACACATCCCCATACACTCAGACTCTCCCCGTATGCTAATGCTTCACTCATACACACAAGCCCCTCCACACACACACACACAAACATATATCACCCTTACACACACACACACACATCACCCTTACACAAACACACATATCACCCTTACACACACACAGGCACACACACATACCCTTACACAAACACACATATCACCCTTACACACACACAGGCTTACACACATCACCCTTACACACACACACACACATATCACCCTTACACACACACACACACACATCACCCTTACACACACACACACACACACACACATGTACACATACATGCTTTACACATATACGATACATATATATATATATATATATATATATATATATATATATATATATATATATACGAGGTCTGTCCAAAAAGAAACCGAACTTTTTAAATAGTGCGCCAACGAGCCGGCGCAGCGTGCTCGCAACGGGAACGCTGTGTAGCGGTGACCTTGACCTTTAGTCTAACACTAGCCACATCACGCCACTTCAATTACTATCAAGTTTTATAATTTGCTCTGTGATATGGGTAAAGATACATCTCAGCCGCCTGATACACGAGTCAAGGCTTCATTTTTAACTGAATAATTTACTCTACTGGAGATAACCTTATGTGTCAGTTATGGTTTTGTACAGCATTCTGAAATGTTTCCAGAAATCAAGTGCAATCCTTCAGACTGTAAACCTTGATCTGCAGGAAGCTTGTTCCACATTTGCATCATTAGCTGGATTCATAAGAGACCAGAGAGAAATATTTCACAAGTTTGAAACTGCAGCCAGTCAGAGAATAACTGACGTCTCAGAGGACTTTAAAAAATCAAGGGTCAAAAGATCAAAGTAAATGAGTGATGACTGGCTCGGAGAACGTGGTGCTGAGTGACTCTACAAAATTTTGTATTGAGAGCTACATTCCCATAGTTGAATGCCTATTGTAGGCAATTGAAGATTAACACAGTGCCTACACATGCTCCAAAGACCTTCGGGTTCATACACCCATTTGTGTCTCAAGATTCTCTTCCAGAATCCTCAGTTGCTGATCTCGTGGCTGCTGAATTTGAACAATTTCGTTGCTTTCCTATTGACAGCCAAAAGTATTCTGATGCTCCAAAGGGTGGCTGCACCTTTGCTCTCCATCAACTTGTCAAAACACCCCAAGGGAAGTGTTGAAGCATCTGACTGCCCATCCTTTGATTGCAAGTGCATTTCCTAATGTGAAGACTGCAACAGAAGTATTCCTGACAGTTGGTATTTCAGTACGTGAGACTGAACATTCTTTTTCATGCATGGGTAGGAATTAAGAACTGTATGAGGTCGTGCCTACCTGACAAAAAGTTGAGCGATCTTTGTATCCTGTCAACAGATTTTGATCTCACATGATCATTACCTCTCAAAGAAATTGTGAGGATCTTTGCTGCACAAAAGTCAGGAAAAAACCTCTGCAGAGGCAGATCCAATGGGGTCCAGACCTCCTCTATTCATCAGAAAATTCCAATATTTTTTCTTTAATGCGGTTGTACTAAGGCGTTTTTGTATATTAAAAGTAATTACTATTGACCTCAAAATAACCTGTATTGTATATCCGTGCTTCATTAATAAAGTAATAAAGCACGGACTTGGGGGTAGACTGTCACATTTTTTATAAATTTGTTTCTGATTATTTGTGAGAGGATTTTCCAATTATTAATTATTTGTATGTGTTTTGTGTGTGTATGTCTACACACACACACACACACACACACATATTTACAATACAGGTAAAGGAAATTACTGTCTCTAGAACAAATGGCTCCCTGTCCCAGCTGCAAAAATGCCTGCAACTTTAAAACTACCCACAGACATTCTTGGGTACATCCTGGGTGTCATCCGCGATGTTTATTATTTTTATGATAAGTTTTAAGTTTCAGTTTAAAACTTTGTGCTTTGGGGGTAATTCAGTTTTAGTTGCTCAAACACCCAACACATTTCACTAACAACAACTCAACAATTCTTTACTGGTAGTATAATAATTCTTTTAATTGAGGTCTTGTGTTAAAGAGACTTCATACTGTACTGGATTTGATGGGTAAGAGGGAAGGACAGGGTTGAGCTGACTTTGTGTGTTACTCTAATGTTTTGGGCCATCTCCAGAAAACATAACACCTCAAATTCTCTAGTTAGGCATTTGAAACCATGTCAATACTTGCCAATGTGGCAGGACGTTGCTATTATACATAAAGGGTTGGGGATAAGAACGGCCATAGAAACAGCATATATTTGAAGAAATGAAGAAACAAACCATTGGGAGGGATTTTTGCTGGTCAAAGCCTGCCATGGACCAAGCATTGACATCACAGTAAGGTAGTGTAGATTAACACAGTATTGTATAACCTTCTTCTCTATTTTCAATTTCTTTCTGTTACTATTTTTTTGCCCCCCCAGGCCCCATTGTGGGTCGTTTGGCCTGTGCCTGGGTGGGCTAATTCCCATAAAAAAAAAAGAGTCAGGTCAGGTAAATGACAGCCAATCAGGTTCCGACACGACAAGGCATCCAGAGAGGTAAGGTGCTCCTGGGGTACATAAGACTTCCTCCACTTGTTGTATTCTCTCTGAAGATGTGTTCTGTGTAGCCCGAAACATTACAGTAATATAGAAAATCAGCTCAGCCTGTGTTTTTCTCCCACCCATCAATTCCACTTGTCACAGAATTCATACTGCACTGTATTGTACTTTCTATACAGTACAATATATTTATTCGCAATATAGAAATTTAACTTTAAGTAGTTTTGTAATTACATACTGTACTGTATATATATATATATATATATATATATATATATATATATATATATATATATATATATATATATATATATATATATATATATATATATATATATATATATATATATATATCTGTCTATATGTCACATTCATTTCATTCCTACATACTGTCATGATGCCCAAGGAGTGATCGAGAAAGGAAAATGGTTATTTCTTATTATATTCTGTACATAAAATATGAAATATAATCTTGAAAGAGTTCCTCATAACTTTTAATTTGTTTCAGATTGGACAGGAGATGAATGATGCCTCAGGTAATACAGTTGTTTATGTAACCTCTGATGTAAACACCAGCAACAAACAGATTGATACCTTCTTTTCTTATGCTTCTATGACCATGACAATGTAAGTTCACGAGACCTTTCTGATACATATGTTAGACTTAAACCAGAGGCATATATTGTGATAAAATAAGTTGAAGAGATGCCTTCTTTTGTTTCTGAGTCACTCATGAGGCCAGTAGTATGAACACTGCTTGCTAAGAAAAAATACAGTCTCATACAATGTTAGTACAGTATAATGATTGTACTCCATAGTATGTAAGATACTGTACTGTAATAATGATTATTTTTGTCAAACACCTTTAACAGAGCAAGTGGTATAGTTTGAATATTGTCTATATTACACTTTTATCAAAATGATTCTGAATCTTAAAGTAAACCCTCGATGGTGACCTACCCACCTGCCCTGCCCACCATTCCTCTACCCACCTGCCCTGCCCACCATCCCTCTACCCACCTGACCTGCCCACCATCCCTGTACCTACTTGATCTGTCTACCACCCTCTGCCCTGACTGTCCACCATCCTCTGCCCTAACTGTCCACCACCCTCTGACCTGACTGTACACCACCCATCATAGTTGGGAGAGGGTTGTGTCACACATGACCCATCAGTGGCCAAGACAACATTTCTGGTGTTTTTAGTACAGGTATTTCTTGTAGAACTGTTGGATGATAATTCAGGAACTTTAAAGGCAAGTGTTTCTTTATAATGAAAATCTTTAGAAGAATGCAATAACTACTTGGGTCAATGAACACATCTTTGCTGTTACCATGAGAAGAAGGTAGAATCAATAGAGAATGATTCACTCAATAACAAGACCCAGTGGAACTGAATTTTGTTCTCTGTCAAGGGTCAACGTTATAAGTGTAATGTTTAATGAAAAAATCAGTTATTATTGTCATGTAAAATATAATTTTGAAGTTCTTACTTAATACTAATGAAGCACTGTCTTGGTTGGTAACAGTTTTAACAGCCTGAAAGAAAGAGTAGTTTCCATAGAACTGATAGCCTGTTAGGGGCAGTGTGGATGCAGCACACTGTCCAGGAAGAGTTTGGTACATAAATAGACAATGTGGCCAGCACTGTGCTTGATTGCCTTTGCTTTCCTCAACTGTAAAGTTAGATACCCATTCACAATTGGGTGGACTTGGTGCAAACTAGCAACCCTTATGACAGGAGGCAAGTACTGTATGTATTCAGCCACTGCACCCCAACATCTTGGGAACCGTAATTTGGACTAAGATTTTAATAGTTGACACTTTTTTTTTCTCCTTTTCTTCATCTTTTTCCTTAATGAGATGCATCAGCAAGTCAGTCATTGAAGCTCTGGCAGGGGGCAGATCCAGGGGGGTCCCAATCCCTCTTTTCATCAGAAAATTCTAATACTTTTCTTTTATGCAGTATTGTACTCAAGCATTTTTGTATAGTAAAAAGTAATTACTGTTGACCTCAAAATATCTCCTAATACCAAGTTCACATGGCCTCAAAATGCTCATGATATATTAGTCAGATTTCAAAAATTCTTCTATGGGGTGGGGCTTACAGTACACCCCCAAACCCCCCAGCTGGGTGGGCTTGCTGTGTTCCCCAAGTTACCCCACCCACATGGTTATCAAATAATTAATGTTCACATGCTAGACTTGATTCTCTGTTAAATCAGATTTATGTTCGGAGGGATCACAGAATTAATCTTGTTAACCCTTTAGAGAGCAAAGTATCCCTTAGGTATTTTATTCTGGCTTCTGCCACTGAGAGGAACCCCTGCCCACTCAAGGGTTAATAGTTATAAGAAGTTGTCATTATTGTTAACTTACTTAATAGATACTGTATGACCATGTGGCTTATTTCCCAAATATTAAACCTATTCATTGGATCAGTTTAAAAAGCAATAGTCCAGATTGGAGGAGACCTAAGAGATATAAGCAGGGCAGATTTAAGCAACTACAGTATTTTGGGCAAGTGATGAGCAAATATCACCTCCCCAAACCAATTTTTTTTTTCATACTAGCAAAAAGACGACAGGAAATTCTTGAATATTCACAGATTAATAATTCATAGTAAAAGAGTTAGAATCTTTATTTTAATATTCATGAATGTTCCCAATTATTTCAAGTCTCAGATACAGTTACTATGCCACAAATCCAAAACTCTGTGGGACCAGAAATCTTTTGCATTTATAAAAACATTGGCATATACATTAAATATATGCTGTACAGTACTAAACAGTAGTACCCCGATTTACGCGGTCAATTGAACCCACAGGGTACCGCGGAAAGTGAACAACAGAACATATGGGATTAATTCCAATAGAGACTGGCCCGACCCCCAAACTCCACTTTTTCAGACACAATACCTACGTTGTAGTAAAATATACATCTTAATTTTATGATGGTATGCACACACAATTAATAATTAAGAGAAATATCAATAAAATTAGTTTTTTTAACACTTACATTAGTAGAAAAGATGGCTGGGCACACGGGGATGGGGGGTTGGTTCCGAGGCAGAGGGCAGATTAGTGGCCCTCACCTGTATCACTTGTATTAATTGTATCACTATCCACCACATAGGCTTGCAGGGCCTCTTTGTCAAACCCCTCAAAGTCCATATAAGTCCATATCCTCACTATCACTGACTTAGGTCAGCTGTGGTGGGTGGCAGGTGAAGAACTCGGTAATGTTTTGATGACTGGGCGACCTTGTGCGCATCCTGCCCGCGCCGCTTTCCGCGTATATGAGTAGATGCAACGCGGAAAGTGAAAGTTCGGTTCTGGCGAGGCACCGAGTAAATGAGAAATCGCGGAAAGTGAAACCGCGTAAAGCGGGGTAATACTGTACTTAAAAGAATATGTAGATACAGTAAAGTTAAATTCTCTCTAACTGGACATCTCTTAACTAGTAATCTCTTAATAACCATATTTGGAAGACCTTTAGTTTTTCCTGAGGTGTTTCCTCATATCTGGGTTCTCACAGAAATCTGGTCCATCATGAAGAGTTCTAGAAAGTGCCTGAATATATCTCAGACCTTGGATG
The DNA here is from genome assembly GCF_018991925.1 of Homarus americanus. Taxonomy (NCBI): domain Eukaryota; kingdom Metazoa; phylum Arthropoda; class Malacostraca; order Decapoda; family Nephropidae; genus Homarus; species Homarus americanus. The sequence continues at coordinate 2,540,264 of NW_024719604.1, forward strand.
TTTTTGTGGTTTGATGCTTGCTTGTAGCCCAGGGGCGTGTAGCTTGGTACTGATTACCTGGTGACGTGGCCCAAGGCATGTGGTGATTGTCTCTCCTCTACTTGCTGTGACCTAGGCCATCACTGATATTCTGAGCCAACACTGTTAGTACTGTACTGTACCAGAAGTCTCTCACTATACACCCTTCAAATAAGTGTAATTTTCCTAATACAAAACATAAACAAGGGTGTTTCAGCACCCAATGTTTCTGAACAGCATGTTGTTGGAAACACAGTGATTTATAATATCAATAAGCAACATGGCAACATTTTGAAGTTCTGTGTTAACACTGAAACATGGCCAAGGTCAGCAGAGTTTGGTGCAGTGATTTAACCAATGGAGATTTGAAGGTGTGCCTATCTATGAACCCATTTTGTGTGAAAAGTCAGACAGTTTCTCTAGAATATTAAAATGCATGATGGCAAAGTAGTGACAACATGCACATATTTATAACTTCATAATAAAACACTCATTAGCATGATTTTTCACATTTTGTTTGTGTCCTTGTATTTATTTGTATATTTATACTTAACACTCACAAGTATCATTTGTAATGGTAAAATAGCAGTGACACATACATACCTGTAACCTCATACCTCATAATGAAACACTCATTGTCATATTTCATCATATTTTATTAATGTATCCTGTATCCTTGCATTTATTATATATGTATATCATTATATTTATTACATGTAAGTACTGTATCATTTAAAATCTATTTTTTAATACAAAATCACAATTTGGGCTCCACACCTTTCAGAAGTACCAGGTATGTAACCTTTAGAAATCCACACACTACTTGGTGTCAAGGTGTTCTCATTTTTTAGTTTTGTTAAAATGTATTATTTAATTGCATAATTTATAAATGTGCTTTAGAGTTTTGATACTGAATATTTCTCTCTTAACTGGCCAGCCTGGGACCTAACCTATTTTTCCTTATAAGCTCAAATGATCAGTTCTTCATGGATTTAAGTATCAACAGGTCAGCCAGTAATGTAAACCTGTAAATATTCAGGAGTTTACTGTATGGTACAGTAATTCTTTTGAGGGAGGAAAATTTCAATAAACAACAATACAAGTCCACTTAACAAAAAATCACTGAACAGTATTGGTAACATGTTTAAAAATAATACAGATTCACTTGTTTGTTGAGTATGATAAGGTGAAGTTTTAGTTGCCCAAGCTTTATTATAGTTTTCTCTAGCTATCAAACAGCTCTTACTGTTAAGCTCTTCAAAACACTTGGTTGCAGCATATGAGTCAGTACTACCAAGAGATTTTTTAAATAACTTTGTCTGATCTGTGGCTCATACAGAGTGTAAGTGCTGTTGTGCACTGATTATTACAGTATATATTTTTGTATTAGATTGAGTATACACAATTGTCATGGGCATAGTCACTTAGAGTTGGTTTGCAAAGCAAAGTTTGTTATTTAATGCCATTTGGAGTTGGATAGTCAAAGGAAACTTTGTATAGGGAAAGATTCTTATGTTATGAGTCATTTTTAAACACACTACAGTACTGTAATTCTCTTCTAAATATCAGATTGAAATTTAGAAATACTGTAAAGCTCTTTTTCTGGGAATAATCATGTAGGCTATGAGAAGAACAGATTACTTAAAAGATAACTCCAGACTCTTTTATCTGTGATATTGATGGTAGAGTGAGTGCTTTTCATAATATGGATGAACATTTTATTTTTGTGTAACATAGTTACAATATAGTGTAAAACGTATTAAAAGGAATACTGTGTGTAAAGCATAACTAGTACTGTATTGTACTCAGCTTGAGGCGTGACATCATTAGTTACTAATCAACAGTTACCATTGAAGCCAACAGTTCTGTACTGTATTTTACAAAACAGTTACAGTAAAAAAAAATTTTCAGTAATGTTACAAGCCATAATTTTGCTTAAGTTTAATGACAATCTAAAACATTTCAATATGAAATTACGAAGGCATTGACTTTATGCATGCACCCCCACCCCTATGGTAGTCTAGCTCTGACAGACAGTGGAGCCAGTTCTCAAACACCATTCTGTTGGTCGCCAATAGGCCTATTTCTGCACATCTTTTATTTGTATATACTTTTCTTTATTAAATAATCTTTAAGTGAGTCTGACTTAAAACTGGGTGGTGCTAGTGGCTCTAAACATCCTATATATGAAGAGTTCTGTAGTTTAACTCGACATATCAATCTGCCTGATGCTTATATAATCTTTTCATGAAGCTTTGTGAGAAGTTTTACAGTACAGGTAAACATTGATAAACAATGGGGTTAGATTCCTGAAAATCCCATATCTATGCAAAATACTGTATTGTAGATGAGGATCAATATAACGTGGGGTTCAATGGGGTTTGTTCCTAGCCTGTCCCCAAACACACCTGTATCACCGACCCAAAAATTCCTACACTCATAAAATCAATAGAAAACATTTAAACAACACTCACTACATCATGAAGAATAAGCCTGGTCATCATAGCATGTCCCCTTCAAGGCCTTATAAGGGGACTCTTGTAGGTGGAGTGGAGACATTACTGAGTCCCACACAAAGTGAAAATACAGTACAGTGTACAGGTATTATTAACCTGTACAGTGTACTGTACATCTCACTTCACAGTCACTAAAACAGAGTGAAAGTACTTAAGTAAGAAAAAAGACAGCGATGAGAACATAAGCTCAGTTGTAGCAACTGACACAGATCACATGTTCATGAAAACAGGCAGAGCACTTTACAGTCACAAAAAGCAGAATATATAATTTCTAAGTCACCGTAACACAGTTCAGTCTAAACGTTAGTGCTGTCCTCTCACCATAAGAAAAAATACACTGATGATAAGTACAATGTACACTACATACAGCCAATGATGCAGAACGATAATCATGAAGCTACGCGATGACAGGCAGATGCGGTCGGCAAAGAACCAAGCGCAGGACAGTAATTCGCAGGTTGGGCGTGTTGGTAAATATTGCTGCGGCTGACAAGTGCAGTGAGAAATGCGTTCCCTACGGTAGTGCATAGGGTTAAATATAGTTCCTTATAAAATGTCACTGACTTGACGTAGAAAAATATATAATTTTCATTGCTGGAATCCTTGCAAGACAGTGATTAATTTGAGTTTATGCATCCCATAGTTTGTGCTGGGGATAAGAAAAAAATCAAACCAATGGATGTCGTTAAAGCATTTTTTTTTTATCGTATACAACGAGATGGTCTTAATGTGTGACTATCATTAAAGTGGAATATTGCTGAATGAGACATAGTTTATTGAGGTTTACCTGTATCTTGAATGGCTTGAACCTGTGACTTATGATGTTGCCATTACAGTATAGCCTTGAGTTAGGACGGTAATGTGTCCTCCAATATTGCAGGGTAAGATGAATCATCGTATCATGAATCATTAATTACCATTAAAATAAAGCAATAATGAGATGCATTCACTAGTGTGTCCTTTCCACTTTTTTGCTTGTTTTTATGGGGAATAGCCCACATGGGCACAGGTCATCGACCCACAATGGGGCCTAGGGGGCGAAAATAATAATAATAAAAATTTATAAAACATTAGAAAAAAAAATATATGAAATATAATATAATAGGTAATAATATTATTAAAGGACTATAAATAAATACAAATATTAAAAAGAAAGATCAGTAGTGAGAAATGAAATAGGTATTTTGTGTTGACAAAGTAAGAGAAACAATAAATTGAAACCCTACAATTGTGTGTAAATGAGGCAGAAAGTCAGATCAGCAACCTGGGACTTGGTCACTACTTTTGTGATGCTATATGGCAGCAGGATCTACCATTATTAAGAATACAAGAGATTCATTAATGTTTATTACTTAAATATTTAACAATACAGTATAGTCTTGATTTACGCGGATTTTGTTTACGCGTTTGGTCATTTACGTGGTGCCTTGCCAGAATGAAATATTTTAATTACGCGGTAAATTTCATCATTTATGCGGCAAGCGGCTGGAGAGGTCCAGACGCGCCGCGCTATTTTTTACTCGCGCGGTTCATTCTTGACCATATGCGGGAAGCGGCGCGGGGAGGGTGCGCATTAGGTTGCTCTTACATTACCGCTGACGTCATATGATGTATCGGACTGTGATTGGGTCACGCATCCTTACCTCCCTCCGCCGCTAGCTGTGATTGGTCTAATGTAACATGACGTGCCCTGCCACCAGAGGGAAGAAGTCGCTGACCTAGCTGGGCCAGTCTCATTGTTTTCAGTTCTCCACGTTTACTATTCTCTCTTGTGCCCGCTATTCCCCTCACAATGGCTTCCACTGGACCCCCACCACCCCCAAGAAACCTTGAACTACCTGGACCAAGCCATGGTTATGTGAAGGAAGTCATCGAGTTGAGGGAGAAAATCAAGCTCATCCTTGACAAAGACACAGTCAAGCATTGGTATGAAGTGTCTAATAACCTTCTGTCGAAAATTATGGAGCCGTATGTCCAGATGTATCATGACAACATCAATGCGAGTCTCGCCCGCAACCCACCACAACCACAGCTTGCCCAAGTCATTGATAGTGACAGTGAGGATATGGACTTTGAGGGGTTTGTCAGGGAGGCCCTGCAAACCTCTGTGAATAGTGATACTGATTCACCGGAGGACCACTAATCTGCCCTTTGCCTCGGAACCAGCCGCCATCCACGTGTGCCGACCCATCTCTTCGACTAACGTAAGTGTTAAACACCTTTATATTTGTAGTTTTTTATTTAGATATTATGTGTGTGTCAGTACCATCATAAAATTATGATGGTATTTTTACTACAATGTCGGTATTGTGTCGGAAAAAGTGGGGTTTGGGAGTCGGCCCAGTCTCTATTTCAATTAATCCCATATGTTCTGTTATATCGTTTACGCGTTTCTCGTTTTACACGGACCTCCACGGGTTTAATTGACCGCGTAAATGCAGACTATACTGTATATGATAGAATTAATATTTATGTACGGAAAATGTACAATACACTAATAATACGTAGTCAATTAAAACACACACAAGCAGACGAGATGCCATTATTGCTGTCAGTGTTTAAACACATGACGATGGTTCTCCATCTGAAACTGAAGATGAGAAGACCCTGGTTGTAGCTGTAGTAAAATTAATGTTAAAAAAAGAAGATGACTGTTTTAATTAATGGTATTTAATGTAAACAGAACAATAGAAATACTGTAACCTCTGATGGTAAAGACAAAAAAGTGTGAGATGGACAGGGAATAGCACACGTGTAAACATACTGTCTAGCTATTTCACTACATAAGAATATGAAAGCGACACTAATTACTGTTTAGTACTGTACATATGTTTTAATTAATGTTTAAGAATGTAAAAGGAAAATTATACTCACTATTGGTGGTAAAGCTGAAAACATAAGATCACAGCCAATGTTGTTGTCAGAGTTCTCACTAGGATGACAACAAAGTGCCAAAATGATCAGGTTCCCTCTCTTAGCCTTTGAACTATCATCTCTTCCTCTCTTGCTCTTGTTGAATTGGGACACAAAAATGCCGTAAAATATCCAAAAAAGTTTTATCCTGATTCAGTCCAGATGTGTGGAAACAAAAAGCATGCCAAGCAGAGACTGTTTATGTTAGTGAAATCTACAGCCTGATGGACCGGAAAAGTCCCTGAGCATTATTATTTTTTTTTTCATTTGTACAAAACTCTACAGTATATTAGTACTATATGAGAAAATTTAATTATATGTTATTTTCTATTTTTATATTTTCATGCTAAATATGAATAAAATAACAGGTTCTAAACATGAATTGAATATAAACTGAATTGTTGTAATTTAAGGCTTTCTTGTATATGGTCCATGTGGTGATCCTTCCTCTTCATGATACAGCCCTTGCATCATCTTGAAGGTCTCATCATATGCCTATGTATCCTGCAGTATCTATACACTGTACTGTACTGTATATGATGGAATCCTCAGCTTCCTTAGCCATCATAATTCAAGGTTTACAGCCCATTTGCCAATTTTGTTTCCCTTCTCAAAGCACTATTGGTTGTGATTTTCTTTCATCCTGTTGTAAAACTACTATGGTGCATTAGCATTCTCAAAATGTGAACAAGCCAGTGCTCTTTGCAACCATCAGAAATATTCATCAACTGTGTAAATGATCCTGGGTGAGGCCCATCATCTGGTTCATTGTGTTAACATTAACAATAGTTGATTTCTTATGTCAGTTTAGTGTCAGCTATCAATCCCAGATCCTTTTTGTCTGTCCTCTATACTGTAACTGAAGTTGCTCATATTTGCCTTTCATGTAATATGTTCAATGGTTTCTTTCCTCTGGCCTGCCATTTGTCATTACCTAACATTTATCTGAAAGACAGTGGAGTGACCATGTGTCTGAACATTTCTGGAGTTTATCTTGATCTGTTGAATTTTGAAAAGGTGTTTGTGTTTATCAATTTATTTTATTTCCTGAAATAGGAAGGCACTTCTTCTTTGGAGTTCTCCTTTACAACAGAATTAGAGACCTGACTCTACAGTATAATACACTGTAAATATACAGTACAATACATACTGTAGTTTTTTATTATTATAAAGCTTGTCATTGACATCTCTGTTTATTTTCTTATTTTCATAATACATGTTATCTCACTAATTTAATCCACTGGAGTTATACTTTTAGGAGTGCATTAAGGGTAACATTCCTTTTAATCTATTCTCATTATGTCTACTCCCATTATTTCTGTTCAGAATGGCTACTATACACATTATATCTACTCTGTTGATGTTATGTTTCCTCTGTAAACAAAACACTAGTGGTGATTAATTATACATTAAAGGAAAAAATAACTCACACTTCTGTATATTGTTAGGTCATATCAAGGGATCACTTGATAATCTTTGGGTAATAACTTTCAGTGGTCATTAACTGATACTGTACTGTAGTAGACATTCTGGGAGTACTGTACTGTACTGTAATGACATTCTCAGAGTAGACAGAATGGGTAAAAATGAATGGTGTACCACAGATGTAAATGAATGGAAATAAACTGCCATTTTGGAGACTTAACGGTGTTTATTGCATAGCTTTTGTAGCTATTGGTGATTTTTTATGAGTTTTCCTAAAGCACAGTCTACCATTACATAGTGTGTTCCTAATCTTTAATACAATTTGTAATTTCTTTAAGTTTCTCAATTACATGAAAAGTGTATAAACAAAATAGTGTGTGCAAAGTTTTTCATACTCACATAATAGTACTCAGCTGGCTTGTAACTTAACACTAAGTGTAGTAATAACATTGTCATTATGGTTGGTGGAAATGCTTAGTACGGTATAATTAGTTTTAATAAACCATAAAAGTGATGAATTGAAATGTTGTAAGGTTTTTGTAGCCAATTTTCTCACTGTACATGTTGTATGATTGTTTAGAGTGCAGGAGAACACTTGCCAGGTGATTTATTTTCATCTCCAATTAATACATCTTTTAAACAATACATGTACTTTCTCATTTTTCTGGTTGGCAATTGTCTAGTCATGGATCTTATTTTCTCATGTTCTGTAATGTACTCTACTGTACCTCCTTTTGTTAGGTGATAAGGATCAATAAGGTACAGTACAGTATTTATATTACATATTTTGACCTGTACTGTACTGTACTATTTATCTATATGAAATGACATTTTAATGCTAAAGTGATATGTATTCATAAGCTTAGAGGCAATGCATTTGGATGACTCCTGGCTTTAGCTCCAAGATTTAATCAGTCACTTCTACTACTACAGTATATATATGTGTATGTGTGTGTTTTAGAGGAAATACTGTGTAACCTAACTTAACGTGGTTAATAGTTAGCTGATGTTTGCAGCAATTACAAGAAATACCTTTCAACAATTTAAGGATTACAGTATGAACTTGAAATCCCTAGTTATACAGCTTCCTTGTAACATACAGTATACACTGTGTACCTGTGTACTGGGACTATATTCTCATGCAGTACTTAATTCTGATCATCAGAATATTGATTCAGAATAAAATACTGAATGTAACATAATGGTACATAATGTACAGTTGGGGTTAAAAGTTTGCTCTCTCCCAAAATGAAGCAACTTAGACCTCAGACGAGATAAAATAGCACAATTGCACCAGATGACAGTACCGGTATGTTCAGAAACTTATTCCCATGTCTCAATTTTATCACGGGGAGTGAACTTTTGTCCGCGACTGTGCAAGTGAATAAATAAAGTAGTCATCAATTGAAAGTATAAAGGAAACAAGTCTGCATTATCACAATGCAGTGTTTTTAATTCAGGATTGTGGTAATCCTTTTGTTCATTTTAAGTAATCACTAGTAATGTACAAAAAGTCCTGTTGCATCTCTTCCTGAACTATAAACCCCGTGATTCAGATTCGTGTACTGTATCTGAAGCTTTTATGGATACCTGCAACTGCCTAGCTTATATTATAGATGGGCAAGGGGTGACCTAATTGAAGTTTATAAACATCCCAGAGGTGCACTACTTGGTCAAGTGTCCATACCTGGAACTGGCAAAAGCCTTCTCCACAAAGGGTCACAGCTCAAGGTTGAAGAAGCCACAAATCCAGAAAATTTTGAGGTCAAATTTCTTCGGAGCGAGAATTGTAAACTCTTGGAACAATTTGTCAGAGAGTGTTGTGATGGTACTGAGTGTGAGCTCTTTCAAGACCAAACTTGACCAACACTGGAGCAGGTATATATACATTCTGGAGCCAGTACTTGCCATCATTGTGTAACAAAGACGTGAACGACTGTCTAAACGGCTAACAAGCCAAACATTGGTGAAGAAGATAAAAGTAAAAGTATTTGTTCCAGGTTCATGAGTCTGAATCTCGAGGTTCAGGAGGAGAGGCAAGAGGACTTGCGGGTAACTGTACAGTAACTATGTTGTGTCTGGAAATTTTCTTCAATGTAAGTTTCCTTCTGTTTTGCAATGACAAATATGTACATCCACATTTATTGTTGGTAACACAGGTTCTGAAAATTCATATAAGACACTGCAAAGCTTTATTCGTTCACAGTTAGTGGCCAATGCTTGTATAGTGCAAAGAGTTTTAATGGCAGAGTAACATTTTCCGTCCAGTGTCAGGGACAAGGGTGTAAACTTGCTTCACATATTCACTAAAAAGTACAGTACAATATAGCTTCTATTAATGTACAGTATAGTGATGATTTTTATCCTTTGTTATTGGTTGTACAGTTAATGTCACAAGTCAAGTTTAATGACAGTACTGTATAGCCTCCTTACTGATATTGACTGTATAATTAGGGACATTCTTTCAACATGAATAACATCTCTCAAACATATTTTTCTATACTAGTCCACTACTGTATCTCAAAGTGAAAAAGAGTTCCCTCACAGTATATTTATATACTTGTCTATTTGGTCTACAAGTAAGTTATTTTATATGAAGCTTTGTGCTTAACTAGTACATTACACAGTATTGTACTGTGTAATATAAAATTCTCCGTCCAGTGTTAGGGATTGAATTCTTTTACAGTGGCAGGTACACACATTAAGGAAATATCTATCCATCCACAGTATTAATGTTCCTACAAGACTGTCAATCTCATAACAACCAAATCCGTCCATACTGTTAGTGACTATGTAAGCAGCACAGTTATTTTTATACAAATTGTTTTGTGTGCATTGTATTCATATACCAAAGATTTTTAAATGCCACATTTAATGAGTCATGTCAGCACATTAGCACATTATGTATATTTTACTTTTATAATATTAATAAACATTTACTGCACTGGTTATTTTTAAACACCTTGGAAATTAGTGATGGTGGTGCAGTGGTAACACTTGTATCTCTCACCAATATGTCAAGGGTTCAAATCTCGGCTCAGACACACATGAGAAGGGTGTTATCCAGTGTGACCCTAGCAAACATCACACATTTCCTCCAGGCAGAGGACTCTGGTTTTCTCCTGTACTAACACTGGATAGACCTGCTGCCCAAACGGCTTAAGACTAGGTTGATTGAAATTGTCCAAAGGAGGGCCACTGAACTGGTGCCTGCACTATGGAACCTTAGTTACTCAGAGAGATTAGAATGCCTGCAGTTGCCCAGCTTATGTTTTAGATGAGCAATGGGTGACAAATGAAGTTTATAAACATCTAAGAGGGCAGTACTCATCTAGTGTTCATACCCGGAGCTGGCAGATGCCTCCCCCACAAGGGGTCACAGCTCAAGTTTGTAGAAGCCACAAGTAAAGAAAATTGTCAGGGCAAATTTTTTCAGTTATATTTGTAAACTCTTTGAACAATCTGCCAGAGAGTGTTGTGATGGTACTGAGTAAGAGCTCTTTCAAGGCCACCCTTGACCAACACTGGCACAGGTACAGATACATTCAGGAGCCGTTACTTGCCAACAGTTCGTAACAGAGAATTGACTGACCATCCAAGTGGCTAATGAGCCAATAAGTGGTGAAGAGGTTAAAAGTGCAGTACTGTATAGTAAAAGATAAGTGGTGAAATAGTAAAAAAAAAACCCACAAAAGTGGTAATTTACAGATTAAAAGAGTCTGAAATGTAAAGCTTTTAATGGAATTTTAACTTACAGAGAAAAAAATATAATTCCATTATAACTCATTGACGAATGAATGGATTACAGTAATCTAGAACCAGCACAGTATATGCTGGGGAAAAGGGAGCAAGAGCGCCAGCACAGAGCCACGGCACAGCAGGACACCCCCCACCCACACTACCTCCCACCCAGGAGGAGGCAAGCAAGCACCCTGTAAACAATGTCATCTCTGTCCACACCCCACAAAATACAGAGTATTTAGCAAATGCTGCAGCTGCTGAGAATGTAGGGAGGCTGGGGTCACTACCAAGATCAAAGACGTTACTGAGAACAAATTCCAGTTTGAAAGTCTATGTACACTAATACTGACACGTTCCTTGATAAGAGAGAGGAGTTTGAAACACTACTGAAGGTACATCAACCCAATTTAGTACGTGTTGTAGAACTGTTGTACATTAAATCCTCGTATAACGACGCCCCGCTTAGCATTGTTTTGGTACTACGTTTCTAATCTTTAGAGACCCAAAATTCGTTTAACGTCCCGACGACTCAGTACGACGTTTTGCGTTGTCACGGACTACCTTTTACGGCACATCACCCTCTCTTGTCTGACCGCGCTACTCTCTCTCGGCTCGGCGCGCTACGTACCTCTCACTCGTGGAATGTCACAGCGTCTTCAAGCAACACCAAGCCAGTCTCTGTTACGAATTCACATCATTCGTGTGTGCTTAAGTGCTTTTGCTCTAAAAACTGTACTCGAACCAACGTAAGACCATCACTCCTGCTACGAAAATGGATGTATTAACCCGATTTGAGAAAGGGGAACGTGCTGTGGACATAGCCACTGTGCTTGGTCTAACCCCCACAGCGGTGGGTACTATCTGGACCAACACAGACAAGATTAAGGTGAGTGCTGGAAGTGGTACTAAGACAGCTCGTACTAGAAGCACTGTGATAGAGAAGGTGGAAAAGATGTGGATGGAGGACCAGAATCAACACAATACCCTTGTGAGCCTTATTGTTATCCAGCATAAGGCTAGATCCTTGTTTGACGACAGGAAGGAAACAGAGGGTGAAAGATCGAATGAAGAGACCTTTACAGCCAGCCAAGGATGGTTTCAACAATTTAAGCATTGTTATAATTTTCACTGTAATGACCACGGTCATACACGTCCGTTAACGTAAAATCAGACGATTCATATTACGCTCAATAGCCCACAAAACATGTAGCTATGCCTTCTTTTGAGTCCCCCATATCATAGGGGACTTTAACTATGGCGACATCGACTGGAGAAACGAGTCCACCCCAAATGACTTAAATAACCCTGCTACTGTTTTTGTAGAAACTCTGAGAGATAATTTTCTGTTCCAACGTGTTAGAGACCCGACACATTACAGAGGGGAGCAAACACCCAAGCCACTTGACCTCATTATAACAAACGAGGAGGGTAAAGTGACCCATATGATCGATAAATATATACCCAAGACCAAACCCAGTGCCTCTAGGAATACGAGGGGATCCCTACACACGAACCATGCGGCGGTCGACAAATTTAAGAAGAAAACCCAGGAATTCATGACGTGGGTTCGGTCAAACGATGAGCAGGACAGGAAGATGTATGCAAGAGCCAGAAACCAAGCAAAGATAGAGTGTTGAAGGGCTGAAAAGGAGTTCCAGAGGCTGGTTGCAAGCAAGGTCAAGTCAAACCCAAAGGCGTTTTACCGCTATGCAAAGTTGAAATTGAAAACGCGAGTAGGAGTATCAGACCTGAGGTTTGAAGATGGTAGTTACTCAGATTCTGACCAGGACAAAGCTGAGGCATTGAACAGCTGCTTTTCCTTGGTGTTCACAAGAGAGGATGCAATTAACCTTCCTGCATTTGAGGACAAACAGTTCGACACAGCACTGACCCACATTGTGTTCACAGAAGAGGGTATTAGAAATAAACTGTCCAGGCTAAAGGTCCATAAGAGTCCCGGCCCTGACATGGTGCATCCTAGAGTGCTAAGAGAGTTACAACGAGCTTGCCGAGCCCCTGAAGATCCTGTTTTGTAAATGCCTGGATGAACAAAAGGTCCCCAGTGAATGGAAAGTAGCTTATGTGAGTCCTATCTTCAAGAAGGGCGATCATCACTCCATGAATAACTATAGACCGGTGAACCTGACCAGCATAATATGTAAAGCACTTGAGAGTATTATCAGAGATGCTGCAATGGAAGATCTACTACGAAACAACCTTGTACAGGATTGCCTTTTACTTTTACTTTTATCCTCTTCACCACTGATCGGCTTGTTAGCCGCTTGGGCGATCGGTCATGTCTCTGTTACACACTGTTGGCAAGTACTGGGCATGCACTGGCTCCTGAATGTACCTGAACCCGCTCCAGTGTTGGTCAAGTCTTGTCTTGAAAGAGCTCACGCTCGGTGCCGTCACAACACTTTCTGGTAGATTGTTCCAAGAGTTTACAACTCTCACTCCGAAAAAGTTTGCCCTCACACTTTTCTGGACTTGGGACTTCTTCAATCTTGAGCTGTGACCCCTTGTGGGGCAAGCGTCCGCCAGCTCCAAGTAAGGACTCTCGACTGAGATCCTTGCTAAGACTGAAGAAGTAGCCGTTAGAATGGAGGTGGTTGCTAAGAGGAGTTATGCTGACATATTAGCAGGGTCACGGGGGTCATGTAGAAAGTCTTCTATTCACGCTAGGACATCTTCCCGAATTCCGTACCCTTCCAGTTTGATTTTCAGCCTTTTGTGGGGTACACTGTCGAAAGCCATGGCAAAATCTAGGTAAATATTGTCGATATTACCTCAACGTTCCAGAATATGGGTCCAAATATCCAATACCTTGAGCCAACACGGTTTTATGCCGGGGAGCTCCTGTGACCCCACAAGGGGTCACAGCTCAAGATTGAAGAAGCCGCCAGTCCAGGAAACTGTGAGGGCAAACTTTCTTGGAGTGAGGGTTGTGAACTCTTGAAACACTCTGCCAGAAAGTGTTGTGACGGCACCGAGTGTGAGCTCTTTCAAGACAAGACTTGACCAACACTGGATCGGGTTCAGGTACATTCAGGAGCCGGTGCACACCCAGTACTTGCCAACAGTGTGTAACAGAGACGTGACCGATCGCCCAAGCGGCTAACGAGCCGATCAGTGGTGAAGAGGATAACAGTATTTGACGCTAGTTCATTTCTCCGTCCTTGCTATTTTATTCTGGTTACCGCCAGACGATTTTATATAGCTTAGGGTAACCTCTCGCAGCCAAAGGGTTAAAACTTATCTCAATTAATGCAACATCAGTATCCATAGATCTGTAATAAACAGTAATTACAACTTTAGAATGATTAAACTTCCAGTAACAAAACAAACTCAACACAAATAAACATAAGATAAGAGAAACTAAAAACAATATAATCTAGAGCAATTAACTAACTGAGTATAATAGATCAAACAACATAATTATAAACAGACGCAATTAAAGTGTCATTTGTTAAACTAGGAGGCGGGAACCTTGACCTGTTGACAGTTGTTCTTTATTATTATTCAAGATCATGAGTGACAAGTTAGGGAAACGTGTCAAGGATCTTATAGAAAGAGAAAACTGGAGAGAACTGGAAGATTTAGTGTTAAATACTGAAGATGAATGGGTGTTAGAAGTAAGTCTTGATCAACTAATATTACAGATTTATTACCAATACGTTTTGACAGACACCTCTTCCCCCCCCCCCCCATGGTATTTTGTGTGATTCATTCTATATTTGACCATAATTTCCGTCGTAAATGAGTCGTGTTTGAGTTATTTGATGAACCCAAAATTGCTCTAACCCAATTGGGAGTGAAACTGCTATAGTACCATCAAGTCTGGGGGTCTGACTAATGTAGCCGCAATGAAGTCAAATAATGGTCCTAGATGAATAAATCACTGCCAATCACTTCTCGACTAGTATTTGGTGTCATGAAGTCACAAAAAATTGGTAAACTTAATTTAATCTGAGTTAATAGATCGAGTGGATGCGCCTAACCTAACCTAACACAACACAGCTCAGATTAAATTAAGTTTATCAATTTTTTGTGACTTTCTGACACCAAATAATAATCGAGAAGTGATTGGCAGTGATTTATTCATGTAGGACCATTATTTGACTTCATTGCGGCTACATTTGGGTAATTAGTCAGACCGAAGTTTGGTGTTATTGTAGTAATGGGCCCAAATTAATTTATTAACTAAAAACACGTTTTTTGCAAATTTCAGGGTGAATTTGCATTGTCACACCGTTCTGTTAGAAAGTAAAAAATATATTTTTCTCGTGTATTTGTGAGTGTTTAGACCGAATATGACCTTCATTTCTGGCGGAAATTAGCCGTTTTTTTTTTCCGAAGTTTTTTCGTTGGACGTTTTCCGAAAAGAAAATCATGACAAAACACACCAAAAAACACTAGAAAAACAAAAACAAAACCTAACCTAACCTAACTGACTCTCACCAAAACCTAACCTAACCTAACTGACTCTCACCAAAACCTAACCTAACCTAACTGACTCTCACCATATGATTGAATCGCCTATTTCTTACCTTATAGGCCTGGTTCTTGTTCGTTGTTGCATTCTGGGATTCTTACCCAACGCCACATATGTTGGTCTTTGCGACATTTACATTCAGTCTTGCTCTTAGTACACTTTACCGAGGTTGGAAGAACACCATGCGATCGAAAAAATGCTATAGTTTCTACGTTTTTTTCCCAAAAACTCGCAATCAGCTCCATATACTTTAAGTGACACCCATCGCAGACTTCCATGGTCGGAACTGAACTTGAATTTCAAAATATGAGCGACCCAAAATAAAACTCGAATTCGATTGGGCCAAATATACTGCGAATTAAACCCAAAATCATTTTAATTGGTTCCAAAAGCAAAAACGCTTTTGATTGGCTGCGTGACGTGTACAGGAACACATGCGCGTGATGATTTATGAAGGAGACACGCAGTGTTGGAGGTGAGGCAGGCGATAATGGCTGGAGGTTAATGGAAGAAAATATAGAAAATTTTGGATATCCTATCTCCGTTATTATACATTTCCGCCGGTAATGTAATGGATGAAAATTATCTTATAATTAGATGTCTTATTCGAATATAATAGATTAGTGGTAGGAATGAACGGTGTGTAAACGCAATAATACCAATTTCAGACTATTCTAAGACACTTCTTTTATGGCATTTATATATGCCCCCCTGGCATATATAAATACTGTAGTTAAACTCCTAAGATTCCCCGGATGACTGAAACTAAAAATAATACCCATATTTGAGTTATGGCTCATACTTCCTTCAGTATTAATACCCCACAGTGGACAGGGCTTTGAACAAGAAGGAAAATACTGTATGGAGTTGAAACTCATAAAACAGTGCAGCAGTGTTGCAAATATTAACCTAACCTAAAAACCAAACCAAACCAACCTAATCTACCAAATCTAATCTAATTAATAAACTTATTACTGTAGTGACATGAAAGGAACCAAAGAGTGACCTCTTTCATGAAATAGTAAAGAATAGTTCTGTGGGTAATGGTGGAGCAGATGGCTAACACCAGAGGCAGTTGTTCAATTTTGTTAATTTTTTCCCAGATGTTCTCTAAGTAAGTAATAAAGATGATACAACAATGCACATAACCTAATAGAAACTGACCTAACCAACCAAACCTACCTGGCCTTGCTTAGCTTCTTAACTGGTGTCATGGCCTATCTCTTACCTCAGTCCAAAATATCCACGCTGCTCTTCTGCACATGTGTGGAAAACAGGGAACGATGGAGCAGATGGTTAGCATCTTTGGATGATATACCGAGTAATAAAATCTAAATGACAACATTGTAGTATTTTTTCTTATGAGGCAATCCTTTGATCATAAATTACTTGTTAGTGGGCAGGGCATGGAAGAAGAGGGAAATAATGGGGTATAAACATTGCAAACACTGATCATGTGGCAGTAATTTCGAGTCTCTATGTGCTTTATAGGCAAAGAAATAAATTATTTACCATAATTATGGAGTGATCGAATCACCCGTGGGAACCATGATTTGGTTCACATCATTTGCTACACGAGAGCGTCTGTGGTCTTTGTTTACATGTCAATTAACGATGACAATCTCATCGGGCATGTTTATTACGATTCATATTGGATTGAATTTGTAAACAATTTTCTACAGATGTTATTTGGATGATACAGTAAACCCTCGTTTAGCTGACCTATATGGGGGATGTGGTGGGTCGGAAAAGCGGGTTAGTCGGATAATCTAGGCACTGTACTGTACCAAAAATACTTTACTGCACATAAGATAAACCTTGAGTTAGGTAATAATCATATGTGAGAGTACAGGGTACAAATATATGTAACTACAGGTAGTACACCATTTCCCCCATGAAAATGATAAATGTACAATAATTTTAAAAAATTTGGTACGAAGGCGCTCAGCGCTGTGTAAGCGACCAGTGTGGGTGCCGTATTTGTTTGTTGATGCTCTTCCAACATTCACTTAAAATCCAATAATAAATTTAATTGAGCCCTAGAACAATGAGTGTTAAACATGCATTATGCACCACTATTTGTACGTTCCAAATAGTTTCATCACAATGGAATGTGCTCCATGCAATTAATTTGTTAATATAAATATAAATATAAAAATATTTATATAAAATATAAAAATAATAATTATAATTTGCAGTTTATTGAAAAAGTCGGCAGCTCGAAGGCTGAAAATATACATTGGACAAAAATGATTTATTACATACAAAGACATGGGGTGGGTGGGTCATTTAACAAAAGCTTTCATTACTGAAAGGCGAAGGAACATGAACTGAACATACAAATTATTATAGTTTACAGTTGATGGCCCGGGCCTGGACTGGTCATGGAGACACCAGGTGGTGAGGTGTTCACGTGGTGTAGTAACTCGTCCTCGGGTGTTGATATGGAGGACCTCACGTGGTCATGGAGACACTGGGTGGTGTGGTGTTGTGTTCACGTGGTGTAGTAACTCGTCCTCGGGTGCTGATATGAAGGACCTCACGTGGTCATGGGGACACCGGGTGGTGTGGGGTGGTGTCACAGCACCCCACCCTGCTGTTGTTCCCATGGTGGACTGATTAGCACCTCCTTGTCAGAAGATGGCGGGCAGTTCCCAGAGGTGCTTATCCCACTGATGGGTCACGGCTCTCACTGGTACTGTCTAGTGCTGAATTCACTGGCCCAAACACTGTTCATAATTGTTCAACACTGGTCCCACTTCTTTCTGAAACGAAATTGTCACTTTTGATTATGTTGATATCCCGGTGGTGAGGATGGGTCGGGGTGAGGGACCTTGGGAATGGGGCGAACATTGGCCAAGGGGGGCCGCAGCAGGAGCAGCACCTGAATAGGTCTCGACCTTGCGGTGGTCAAGGATGTAGTGTGATTATTCCAGTGTTCACACTGTAAATCCGTGCTTCATGTTAATAATTTAGTTAATACAGTTGGCCCTTCACATACGCGGGTTTAGCATACACGGATTCGCAAATATGCGGATTGCCCCTCCGGAGGAATATTCTGTACATTGATGTAATTGAAGTTCATTCAAATCGCGCGCCATTCAAATCGCGTGCGGCACCGAACACTGGACGCCGCCTGCTCCCGCTACCTCACGCGCACACACGCATAGCGCGTCATCACCCCACCCCTGCGCTCCCTCACTCAGTCAGTCTCGCTGTAACCACGCTTGTGTTGACATCAGCATTGTAGGTCGACCCTGATTTTTTTACCAAAAAATCGTTAATTTATGATATTCCTTGTTTATAGGTCGACCCAAGTTTTTGAGGGTATTGGAACAACAAAGCCTTCAGTAAAAACACTCTACGTTCTATAAACTGAGGCTCGCCGTGCCTGAAACATGGAGTGCCGAAGGCAAATTGTTTACCATTTATTATTACGACACTTTACACTGAATCGCAGGTAGTTTCAACAAAAATATTGTATATTTCCATTCAAGTATTTAATCAAGTCAATTAGGAGGGAATATTATTGTAATACAACAGTTTTTTAACTGAAAACCAGTACTGTACATTAATGAACAACAATTTTTATCTCTTGACCAAAATAGGATGCGAGGATTCAAACACAAAATAATCACAACAGTCCTGTCCAGATATAAAGAAGCAAAACAAAAGTTGCAAAACCTCAGTGAGAGGAGGGACTGAGCCAGCCAACCAGCGCAGGGGGTGTGTGCTGGTAATGTTTGAGCCAAGTCTCAAACAGCTCACTCCTCCCACCTTAAAAATGCCAGAAGTCACTTGGAATTACATATGGGATTCTTGTAAGACACTGATTAATTTGAATAGCAACATGCTCTAATTTGCACTAGACACAACAATTTTAGTACTGTAATGAAATTAGTACAGTACATGTACACTCCAGCTTTGCACTAAGGTCATTTATTTCTTTTAGTACGGTGTGTGCATGTAAATGGATGAAAATAAATGAAGAAATTTATGTAAATCTACCCAAAAATACAGTTGAAAACTTTATATTGTATTATAAAATGTACTACACAGTATTGTACAATAATGTACTACATTTTTATCTCTAGCAAAATATACGACGTTTATATTCAAATTATTGGCTGTCTCGCAAGGATTCCAGCAATGCAAATTATAATCTCTAACTTTAGTCTGAGATATTATATAAAATAAACACCTTAAAGAATAAAGTTATCACCAACCTTTTGTCTGGGAACACAAGGAGGGAGGTAGCTAGCGAGCATGGGGGGGGTGAGTTGACAGAATGTGGTGTTTGTTTATTTATTTAAGGTAAGATGTGACAGTTGGAGCTGAAGGCCTGCGTGTTTATCATTACTTAAGAGTGACTAAGCTCTTCTCATAATTTGCCACCCAAACGACCTGGGTGAATATAACTTACATTGGAGGGATTCTTGTAAGAAAGTATTTATTTGAATACCTGTATAAACAAGCTATATTTGCAATAGACATAACAATTTTAGTACCGTAATCATTTAGTACATGTACAATACAGGTTTGCACTTAGGTCCATTGTTACTGTACAATATTGACTAAATTCACAAGATAATGTATGCCTGGCAGCACAATCTTTAAGAATACGCGATGCATACGTGACTGTGCCCGCTCTAGGGCCATTTAGGTTCGCTAGTACACGATAAACGCTTAGCAATGTGTTGCTCTATTTCTTTTCATTGTATTCCAAAAATATTTTTTCTGATTTCCGTAAGGCATATGTTACATCCAGGGTTATCTGCTTGAGGAGCATCATGGTACAACGTTAATGTCGTTGCACGAAGTGTATCAGGTACGAAAATTTGCATAGCAATTTACCTGAGCTGTCTGTTTGGAGCGATGGAGTATGTCCTGTCGTAGTTCAAATTGACTGAACGGAAGAGGTAACTTTGGAAGATTAGCCTCCTCCTCTTCCCTTCCCCGACTCTAGAGCAAAAATGACTGCGGACCACAGTGGATCCAGGCGTTGTTCATCCCATCATTGTGAGAGAGTGAACGGAGATACAGACGTCACTGGTGCTATGTTTCTGGACAAAGCGTCGGTGACCACAGTCGCTCCTCCCGGTAAATACTTGAACACGGGGACGAATTCTTAATTTTTTTATTATTTATTATTTTGTTTTTGTTTTTACAGGGATAAGCCCACACGGGCACAGGTCATCGACTCACAATGGGGCCTGGGGTGGCGAAAAAATAAGAAAAGAAAGAAATTAAAAATAGAAAAGGAAAAGGTTATATTAATCTACCAAAGACTTATAATATTGTTAAGTATAATAGTGTGTAATAATAAGGAAACACCACTACACTCATCCCCCCACCATTAACCTCTCCCCCCCCTCCCCCCAACGGAATTAACATACGAATACAAAGGCGGAGAAAGTTTTCATAATCTTTGGTAAAAACAGAATCATGACAATAGTATTACCATCTTACTTTGTTTAGTTCCTTCGTTTTATTATCCCTGAAGATCGCAGTAACTTGAAGTTGCGTAAATCCTGAGGAGTGCGTATGACTTTAATGGCCTCGTCATAATCAAATTCTGTTTACACTTGGCAACCTCCTTTGCCCACTCGTCAACCCCACATTCTCATCCTGCCTTTTTTCTATAGGGCCTTGGGGGGGGGGGGGTACGCTCCTGACCTCTGCAATCTGCATTATGTGGTGCTCCACCACCACCACTAGGCTCCCCAACATCACCAAGTAGTTCATCATCAACATTCTCATGCACATCACCTGCACCATCACCAGTAGCACTTGTATCACCAGAATCAACACCAAAATCACTATCACCAAGCATGGCTGGGGTGTCCACGTGAGCACTGGCGTCACTAAACACGCTCAGGAATAATGGGCTCCTGAACCCACACCAGAAGGCCTGACCTCACTCGAGTCTTGCTCTAACATTGGACAGATATTGCAGAGCACTTCTCTCACACCCGTGGAACACAAATAATGTCAATGTTTAATAATAGGGACGGAAAGATAAATACTGATAGGCAAATGAGTTTTTTATTATTATTTCATTTGGGGGGGTGCAAGATGAGTGCTGTTTTTGGTGATCATTAACTTGTTTTACAGTATTAGCCAACAATTAAAAAAAAATGCAGAAAAACACGAATATTGTTGGTTTGAAGCTCAAACATCTGTACATCATGGGAAGTATTCTCATTCAACTACAGGTAGTTCTGCTATAACGCGATAATTGTGTTCTTGTAAAATATCATGTTATAGAAAATCGCGTAATAGAAATAACAGGGCTTATGGAGAAAATAGGGCTAGGTGCAGATTACTCGAAATCGAAAAAATTTAGTAGTTAGCCTAACACAAAGGATAGCACAGTCTAAATAAATGTTACATTCATATCTAATAATGAAATCATACAGTAAATGTAAAACTTTACTTGATGGGGGAGAAGGGTGATTTTGAGGTTGATAAAATCGAGCTTCTCTTCAAGTGTTATATCCTTTCTTTTACGATCATCACCGGGAATTCTATCACCAGAACGCTTCTTGTTGATATTCTTCTTTACTCTATTCACAGTTAATACCACAAAATTGGAGAAATAGTAAGCAAAAATCGTGTTATAGCAAACAAGCGTTCGCGTTATACAAATATCGTTCCTAATTCATAAATCGCGTTAGAGCAAATTCGCGTTATCAAAACACGCGTTATAGCAGAACTCACTGTAGCTATAAAATAATAATTATTCACAATACTAACTTCTAGTTTTCACAGTTCGCTAGGAGAAGAATTGAGCTGCACAATAAGAAAAAACCCTCTAGCTTAAATAACAACAAAGTTTTGGTTGTTTGAACTTCAAAAAACTTTAAACGCATTTTTCTCAGCTTTTTTAATTCGGCTCAGTTGATGCAGATCACTTCCCGGGGATGAGAGATTTCCAGGTAACCAGACGACTTTCTCAAACCCGAAAAAATTCCTTATCCCCAGAACCTTTTCCGGTTACTGGGAGAAGTTTCCGAGTGTCTAGACTAGATCTCTTGCACAGACGCACACTAGCCCACTTACCCTGAACATTTCTGGGTGCTGGGGATGTTTTTCCTTGAGTCTAAACTACAGTCAGTCCTCGACTTACGATGGGGTAAGGGACCGACGACCAGGTCGTAAATCGATTTGGTCGTAAGTCGAAAATGCGAAAATAATACATAGAAAATCTAAAATGGGTGTCTCTTTTTCTTCTCAGCACCACGAGAACTCTCACTTTTATGCTTGTCAGCCATTTTAAAGGGAATTACAAACTAAAATTTTGTCAGTACACAGCGTGATCACTAACGTCGGGACTCGAAAATACTTAATTTTTAAAATATTTTATACGACTGCGGTGGTCGTATGTACAGGTGGTCGTAAGTCGAGTAGGTCGTAAGCCGAGGAGTACCTGTACTGGAATCTGTAAATACAGTTCTAATTAAGTTAGAAACTTAATTTCTTTACTATAATACAGGTAGTCCAGAATACTTTATCAAAAAGTTTGGTTAAATAAATATATTTAACAAAACAAAAGCTCCATATGATAGTGGCGTGAACAGAACTGTTACCTTTATCTTCACCACTCATCGGCTCGTTAGTCGCTTGGGCGGTCAGTCACGTCTCTGTTACACACTTGACTCAATTGACTGTAATACATAACTCATCATGTCTTAACACTTGTGATGAAGGTTGGGTGGGAGATTATTGAGTCACGTTACTAACCTGACCAAGTGTTGGGTGGAGGATTAGTGGGCCTTATGACCTGAATATGTCTTGAATGACTTTATTTTTGACCTATGAGGTATATACATAGTACTATACTGTACTGTATTGTATATGAAGGGTACAGGTATTAATAGACACAGATTATTACAGTAATGTATCTGTACCAATTAATGAAAAACTAATAAATATTATATCATGACTGAGTCAGTACTTTAGACAAACAGTGAGGCAACCCAATGGATCCTTCAACCTTTTCCTAGTCACAACAAATGGAGGAGAGATTAATGCTTATAAAATGCCATTGACTTGACTTACGAGAATATAACTTGCATTGCTAGAGTTCTTGTAAGATAGTGATTAATTTGAGTACGGTACAGTAGAAGTCCAAAAATCAGGACTGCTTGGGGATTGGGTCGGTCCGGATTTTCGGATTTTCTGGATTCTCAGGCAGTACTTTTAAAATTCAAATTTAAGGAGGAATAAAGAAGAGATGAACAGGTACATTTTGATAGTTTATTCATTAGCAAATATAGTATGCCTCATTTATCAAAACAAGCAGTTTTAAAGAAAAAGTTGTGAATTCTAGAATTTTATTCTTTGCCTTTGTTATATCATAAATTGTAGACTTTCCAATGTTGTATGTTTCCATTAGAACAGTATTGCTCACACCACATTCTAGTTTCTTAATTATTTCAAGTTTGTCACTCATTTCAACGTGTTCTTTCTCTTCACACAACGAAGTTTATCTACTATAGGAGCCATTATTATGGGCTTGTACAGTACTCTGTAAATGGAAACAGTAGGACTCAAAATTACATACGTTGTCACAGTTTAATTGCTCGTTTTAAAGTGGCGACCGCATGGTCGCTTGTTGTTGCTGTGCAGCTGTGGCGCTCATGCATGCACATATACTGTACACACAAAAGCCAGCTAAATAAAAAAAAAAAGTGAGTTTTCGAAAAGTCCAGATTTCTGGCATCCGGATTTTTGGACTTTTACTGTATAATCATCCCTTATTTTGTAACACACACACACACAGAAATTACCAGTAGTGTTCTTTATATTCCAGTTTTAAGATGTTCTTTATACTTTAGCCACAATCCCTTCACTACTGGATGCCACATTTAATATTCTAATGGCTAATAACAGACAATTTTTTCAGCTCTTGAGTGATTAAGATTCTGTGATGTTTTTTTGACTGACAATCACAATTATTTATGTTTTTAATAACAAATATTACCAAGATTATTAATTTATTATTGTCATTACAATACTGTGCTGTTTTAATATTTTTTATTGGTTTGCAGTATTATTGTTATGTTAAATTGTAACACCTCTCCCAGAAGGATTGCTTTTATGAGCTTATTTCTCCTTTTTTCCAGATTCTTGCACGTAGAATACATGGGCCAGAAGGTCCACAGTGGCTGAGAGGTCTTCTCTCTGCTCTTTCATGTGATACCAGAGAAAGTACTAATCTTAGACAAAAGGTAAGGTATATATATATATATATATATATATATATATATATATATATATATATATATATATATATGCTGATAACCACAAGGAAAGAAGAAAACACGAAGTTCCCAAGCGCTTTCGTGTAATTCACATCTTCAGGGGTGAGTACAGACTGGAGAGAGTAATACAAATCAAGGTGTATATATACAGAGGAGGGTGAGACCAGGTCCACAATGGTCAGGTATTAGGTAATGACCCTACTTATCTTTAAATAGCACACAACGGTTGGTGGTCAGGTCAGATGGTCAAGTGACCCGGCCTTCTCTGGTGCTGTACTCACCCTGAAGCTGTGAGCCTGGCACTTAGAGGCTTTCGTGTTTTTCTTTCCCAATGGTCAGCTGCTCTCTCTATATATATATATATATATATATATATATATATATATATATATATATATATATATATATATATATATATATATATATATATATATATTTCATGTAAATCCACAATGAAACGTGGATAAGATAAATCTAGTCATCTGCGAGGAAAATGGAGACGGATGTCTTGAATAAAGGCGAAAGCTAAGGTACTCCGTTGTCTCCATTTTCCATTAATGATTCTAAACATATATATATATATATATATATATATATATATATATATATATATATATATACCTACTCTACCTATACTTTCTACATATATATATATATATATATATATACACACAGTGAAATTGTCTGCTATAGCGAGCCGGATCCTACTATGAATATTCCTATAACAAACAGTTTTACCTATAAAATTGAGAATGCTATAACGAACGAAACTCCTACAACGAACATTATTTATTTAATTTTTTTTTTACTAATTTATTGTTTTTTTATTACAAGTATTAATGATATTCTTTATTTCAGGGGTTTAGATGCATATTTATGCACTTTTTTACAAATTTTACAATTTTATATTGTATTTTTCAGTGTTAAGTGGTTGTATTTGGGGGCCTGGAACGGATTAATCCTATAACGAACGAATGCTATTACGAACAAGGTTCTAGAACCAATTAGATTCATTATAGCATACCCCACTGTATATATATATATATATATATATATATATATATATATATATATATATATATATATATATATATATATATATATATATATACTCTGCTGCTATATATATATATATACTATATATATATATATATATATATATATATATATATATATATATATATATATATATATATATATATATATATATATATATATATATATATATATATATATATATATATATATATATATATATATATATATATATATATATATATATATATATATATATATATATATATATATATATCGCCTGCTGCTGCCTGCTCTTATATATATATATATATATACCTGATATTACCCGCTTAGCAGCTTTTCATAGCGTTTTCGCCTCTGTGATTGCCTTGCCAAAAGCTCACTTAGCAGCGGATTTTTTCCACAGCTGCTTCGGTGAGTGTCTAGCTCGGATACTATTTTAGATTTTGACCACGCGCCACCCGCCCGCCAGCCCTCTGCCTGCCTGCCTGCCTCTCCTCCTCCTCCCTCCGGCAGGCAAGCGGCCAGGTTGCGCAGTGTGTGTCTTTGTTGCGTTATCACTGGCGTCATATGGCGTCTCGGACTGTGATTATTATGCAGCCCTACCCCCTCTGCTGCTAGCTGTAATTGGCTTAAAGTATTATGGCGTGACTACCCGGGAGGAGGGAGGGAGGAGGCAGCGCTTGACCTAGCAGCAGTTTCATCCCTCAAGGCCACGCCGTGTTAGCAGCGCATCCATTGTTCAGTAAAATGGCTTCCGCGGTCACCACCCCAGAGAGAAACCTTTCCTTACCTGGACCCATGACACTAAACCAAAGAAGACCCGGCGTTCATTAAGCTACGAGCTGATACCAAATTGTTCAAGATTTGGAGAAAGGAAAGGCAGCCAAGTTGATCTCGCTGCGCCAGCATGGCGTCAACGAATCTACGATTCGTACAATAAAGAAGGATGCAGCCCCATAAAGGGAATCTTTCAGAGCTCTAAAGTCTGCAGGTGCTTCCAGCCAGGTATTGCCAGAACGGTGCTAGCAAAGTGGAAAACTTTGCTGGTGAGTTATTTGGTGCGTCAGGCGCTGACGCAACATGGCGGTGGACACGCTCAGTGCAGAGATGCATGCGTGAGCTATCTTGCCTTCCAGTGACAAACTAAGTGCAAGAGCCCAAACCCTTCAATGCTTCCATGGTTGGCTGCATAGGTTTAAGAGGAGGAACAAGGTCACCAACATCAGCATTGTTGGTGAGGAAGCGAAGTGCTGACCGTGCGGCGGCTAGAGATTTTCCTCCGTTTTACGTGAGATTATGGAGGAAGGACAGTACACTGGCGACCAGGTGTTTAACATGGACGAATCTGGTCTTTCTGGAAAAAGTTACCTTCAAAGACAGCCGTTGTCAGTCTGCGAGCAAGGTAAAGGGGCGGAAGATGCAGAAGAGCATCACCGTCCTGTTTATTTTACACCACCAATGCCTCCGGTACCTGTAAACCAAAGTTATCGGTGATTCACAAAGCCACATAGCTTACATGCGCCTACAAGAATAGTTATGAACAAGCTTAATGTCCTGGCTAACTTCCTTACGTAAAGGCGTGGATGTCCTCTTCTCTGTCCTCTTCTTGTTTGACAACTTTTTGTTCCTGACGTGCAGAAATTCTGCGAGCAACAAGAATGTTCATTCAACATTTTGTTGCTCCTTGACAACACCTGGACACTCGCCCCTACTAATGGATCGTCACCCCAACGTAAAAGTGTCTTCCTTCCTCCCAACACCACGTCATTAATCAGCCCATGGACCAGGAGTTAATCTCGCGTTAAAGCTGCATTACTTCGACAAAGAAATTCAAGCTCCTAGAGCGACTCTACCAACACCAAGGATGAGTTGCGTAAGCTGGGTGACACCGACAGCGAGTAAAAGCAGCGAGGACAAGGGAACAAGAGGCGGCGACTCAAGAACTTCTCGTCAAACAATTTTTGGAAGAAGTTTAACGTCAAACAAGCTGTAGACTTCTTGGTGGAGCATGGGATCTGTCTATTGCTACTGATTAAATCACGCGCATGGAGACATGTGTTGCATAGCATACCAGGTGAGAGGAGGAGTGAACCTGTAACTGGTCAGGTTCAGACTGTTGCAGTAGCAGTGGACCTTGCCAGAGAAGCTGCGCTCAATGTGTAGCTGAAGGCTTCTCGAGACCACCAACGAGACATCATGGAGGTGATCAAGAGATCTGAAGTGACTGCCGACGAGATGTTGGAAGAACCCGCCAGTGAAGAGGAGGAAGAAGGTGCGTCCTTCTCCGAGAAGACCTAGTTTAAGTCATAGTGATATTAAGTGTGTCATAGAGTTAACAGAAAAAAAATTAAGACCATCGTTTCCCGCGACACTGTGATGAAGCATGCGACGTCTTCCATAACCGACTGGTGCAGGCTATGAGCCGTACATCACGGTGTATCATGAAAACATCAAAGCCAGCCCGTCAGCAAAGCATAACCGGAGTTCTTAGCCATAACCCACCACAGCCAGCCCAAGGCAGTGATAGTGATAGTGAAGGTGATTTTGAGGGATTTGTCAGAAGCCATGACAACTGTAAGTGACAGTGATATTGATTCACCCCTATGTGGTGATTCACCTAGTAATGGTGATTCACCTGAGGGCAATAATCTGCCTCTGCCTCGAACCAGCCTCCATCCCGTATGCCGGCCATCTCTCTTCTACTACCGTGAGTGTTCCTTAAAACTTTTCGTTTTAACCTATTCTTTTATTTTTCCTATGTTAACCTTTATCTTTCCTAACCTAACCTCTTCTATATTACTTGTTTTTTCCATGCCACCATAAAGTTAAGATAGAATTTTTACTACTAACATAGTTATTTGTCGTCCAAAAGTGGGTTTGGGGGGTCGGACTGGGTTCTATTGGAATTAATCCCATATGTTCTGTTATTCACTTAGCAGCGGTTTTCCTTAGCAGCAGGACCCTCTGGGTTCAATTGACCGCGTTAAGTGGGGTACTAACTGTATGCTTATGTATATATATATATATATATATATATATATATATATATATATATATATATATATATATATATATATATATATATATATAACTATATATATATATATATATATATATATATATATATATATATACATACAGTTATGCCACTGTCAATTGAACTGAAAATATGAACCAAAATAATCGCGTGGCTGCAACATAAGTTAATTCCAATAAGCCGACCCGACCCCCAAACCTCACTGAGCACCTATGTTGTAGTAAAAACTTCTTATCTTAGTACATGATAATTTTATACACAATTAATACTTAAGAGAAATAGAGAAATACAGTCGCCAAGTTAATGTCCATTCAAATAATGGACTCAACTCCCTCCCCCCCACCCCCCACCAACCGTCCCAAGGAGATGTGTGGGAAAACCACTAAATTTTAATAAATAATATCTCAAACTAAAGTTAGGATAATACAACTGACATTGCTGGATTCCTTGTAAGACCAGGAATATTTTGAATATAAATGTCATATATTTTGCACAAAAGATAACATAGTTACCTAGAGAAAAATTTTTATCTAAAAATTGTATGTTTAATGCAAAATATATGATGTTTATATTCAAAATGATCACCAAATTATAAGAATTCCAGCAATGTAAATTATATTCTGACTGGGTAATTTGTATGAATTTTATGAGCTAAAACAAATATCTTCAGTTAATAAAAAAAAAAATAATCTTCACAACACTATCTGTCAATCAAAGTACCCCACCTTGCCCTCCCCCCCCTCTTCCAACCGCGCGGTCAGTCCCAACCCTCCCCCCCATCCCCCACCAATCCTCCCTTCCAGAGTTTTTAACATTTAGTATTAAATAATACCTCAGATTAAAGTTAGGATAATATAATTGACATTGCTGGATTCCTTGTAAGACCAGGAATATTTTGAATATAAATGTCATATATTTTGCACAAAAGATAACATAGTTAATTTGAGAAAAATTTTTATCTAAAATTTGTATGTCTAATGCAAAAATATGATGTTTATATTCAAAATGATCATCAAATTATAAGAATTCCAGCAATGTAAATTATATTCAGACCGGGTAATTTGTATGAATTTTATGAGCTAAAACAAATATCTTCAGTTAATAAAAAAAAAAATAATTCTTCACAGGGTAACAGATGGTCAGTCGGTCCCTCCCTCCCCCCCACCCCCCACCAACCGTCCCAAGGAGATGTGTGGGATAACCACTAAATTTTAATAAATATTACCTCAAACTAAAGTTAGGATAATATAATTGACATTGCTGGATTCCTTGTAAGACCAGGAATATTTTGAATATAAATGTCATATATTTTGCACAAAAGATAACATAGTTACCTAGAGAAAAATTTTTATCTAAAAATTGTATGTTTAATGCAAAGTATATGATGTTTATATTCAAAATGATCACCAAATTATATAAAATTCCAGCAATATAGAATTATTCTACCTTGATACATTTACTGTAATTTATGAGCTAAACAGGCAGTCAGGCAGGGTGGTGAATTAGGGGGCAAATCTAAAATAAGCGTCTCGAACGGACACTCACGTATATTGAAAAAATCAAGTGTTAAGTGAAAGTTCAGCTCTTGACGAGGCACCGTATGATAAGGCGATTAAGTGAAACTTGAATTGAAATAGGAAACAATACTGTGTGTGTATATATATATATATATATATATATATATATATATATATATATATATATATATATATATATATATATATATATATATATATATATATATATATATATATATATATATATATATATATATATATATATATATATATATATATATATACACACACACACATACAACACACACACACACACACACACACAGTCATCGCGATTGAAAATCTCAGATACGTTCTTGGAAACGTGACGTTAACCGAAATGGACGTTGTCCGATCATCACATAAACTTTTTATTTGTACTTACGTGTATGTGGAATACTTTATACGTACATATACACTTTTACTCTTAAATCACCACTGTAATGTGATACAGGTGATTAATTTTTATCTCTTATGCAAAATACACGACGTTTATATTAAAATTATTCACTGTTTTACAAGGATTACAGCAACGTCAGCAGATGGGGGAGAGAGAGGGTGTGAGGGGGCGTAGGGGGAGGGGAGGTAGTACGTTTGACAGTTGGCACAGGCCCAGGTCTGACGCCTGTATATTTATCAGTTCTTAAGTGACTAAGCTTCTCTCTTATAAAAAGCCAGTGAAATGACCTGGGTGAATATAATTAACATAGCTGGGAATCTTGTAACATACTGATTAATTTGAATATAAACATGCTATAATTTGCACTAGACAGAACAATTTTAGTACTGTAATCAAATTAGTACATGTGCACTCCAGCTTTGCACAAAAATTTATGTAAATCTACCCAAAAATACAGTTGAAAAACTTTTTATAAAATGTACTACAGTATTGTACACTAATGTACTACATTTTTTATAGCTTGAGCAAAATATATGACGCTTATATTCAAATTAATCTCTATCTTTAAGGATTTCCAGCAATGCAATTATATTATCTAACTTTAGTCTGAGATATTATATAAAATAAACATAAAATCACCAATCTTTACATCTTTTGAACACGAGGTGGGAAGAGGTGAGGTGAAAATATGTAAAGAATGTCTGGCGTTTGTTTGTTTATATATTTGAGATGAGATTTGACAGCTGGCGCTGAAGGCCTGCCTGCGTGTTTATTTATCATTACTTAAGAGTGACTAAGCTTTTCTCATAATTTTTCACCCAAACGACCTGGGTGAATATAACTTACATTGGAGGGATTCTTGTAAGATAGTAATTTATTTGAATGGTTTTTTTTTCAATTTAAATTTTAATTGTTTATTCCTTGATAGAGGAAGCGGGATCCTTGTGCTGTCACTTGGTACCCCTGTACCATAACACTCCAGTGGGATATTCAGCACATTCCTTAACAATGAACCTGACAATAATACAATGGTGGGATCTCATGTACAGTAATACCCCGATTTACGCTCTCAATTGAACCCGCGGAGGTCAGCGTAAAACGAGAAACGTGTAAATGGAATAACAGAACATATGGCGCTTTTGAGAAGCAAATGACCATCTATTATTATTATTATCATTATCATTATCATCATCACAGTATTATTGTTATTATAATTATTATTAATGTTATTATTAACATCTCATCTTTCTTTTTCAGATTTATGAAAATGTATTGAAACAAGTGCGGAATGAAGCAAGCGGAAATGAGAGAGCTGCCGGGGAGTTAATAGGAGTCTTAATGATACACGTAGATAGCTTCCCGACTAATGCTGTTGTGGCCTTGATTGATCTGTATGTTGATTACATCGAGAATGGGGCGCCTCTCCAGGGCAGGTGTGTTGTGCATGTTTTTATTAACGGTAATAAGGAGATTTAATGGTATACTGTACTATATTTTGTATAGCATACGACTACAAGGGCCTGTAATTTGTTATGGTATGTTTGTGTCTCACTTTCTTCCTTAATCTGCTGTTTTTGTCACTTGACAGTGCATGCTTTCCTGCACTCCACTTCAGTCGACATTTTATGTTTATGCTCCACGATTTAAACTCTGGGTGGCTTAACCTGAGAACTGCGGTAGAGTGATTCATCGATCAACGCCCCAGTGTGCAAAAAGACATGTACAGGGGTTCCCTGGGTTAAGAACAAGTTCCATTCCTGAGGACGTTCTTAAGTCAGAAATGTACGTAAGTTGGAACACATCTTGTGTGCACTATATCATAGCCCAAGTCCTTTTACACAGCTGGAATCACTTAATTTAAGAGAAAAGAAGAAATTGAATGACAAAATACAGTAAAGGAAACTAAAAATTAAAGTTTAACACTTACATTGTAGAGATGGGCATTTGTAGGAGTGACAGAGGTTTCATTGGGATGGTTGAACTGACACTTTCTTCTTTTCGTCATAAATCTCTGTAGCATCGTAGACATCCAGTAATACCTCTATGAATCTTGGTGAATCTCTCTGTTTAAATTTAATCAATCCTTCTTCAATAAGCCTGAAACCATCTGTTATTTCTTTAGTAATGAATCCCTTCGGTTCTGGAGTTTCAGCTTGCTCTACATCCTCTGACAAAATTTGCTTCTCCAGTTTAATCAGGTTCTCATTGCTTAATTCTTCAGCATGAGACTCAAGCAAATGTGTGACATCCTCCTCTTGAATATCAAGCTGGAGTTGGTTCCTGAGGTCTACCACTGTCTGTGTTACTTACCCAACATCATTTTCAGAGCCCCTGAAATCATGGACAAACTATGGGCAGTGTTTTTTCCAAACACCATTTGCCCTTACCTTGAACTGGTTAAACCAGCTCCTACTAGCAACAAAATCTTCCCCCATCACTTTCACCACCACGTTTAGCCTTAAGTCAGCGTGCAAGCTTTTCGGTTTTTCCTGAATCAAGGCGAGACTTTGATGCAAATCCCGTGATTTTGATCTTCCACCCATATCACTAACAATATTTCCATTTCAGTTAACAATCCACTTCTTTGTTTAGTTATCACAGTTGACGGCATTGGTATAAATCCTTTTACATGTTCAAGAATTTTCACTTTGTCTTTCAAAATTTTTCCGGTTGTTGAGCGACTGAAGCCCAACACTACCAGTGACTGAGGGTGTTTGGCCTTTTTCAGAATGTTTTATTACATGAAGTTTCACTTCCATTTTTTTTCCTTTAACTGTTTTTTTTCCCATTGTGTTAGGCGACCTATGTAAATCACATAGATCCATTGAGAATAATTTGTGGGTGGGTGAGGTGGGGGAGGGTGACCATGACAGGAGAAGTGTTTAACAATATATAACAATAATTGACCCTCGAGGGTCGATGGGTTTGCTGCCCAAGGACGATGAGCCAGTATACTGAGTATAGTGGCCGCACTCTACATGTTTATGCATTACATCATATACTCTATATCTCATTGGCTGAGTATTGCTTGTTTTGCATTCCATTCTTTGATTTGTTAATATTTCATTAACCAAAGATCAATGATGTCATGCAATGCCACTATTAAAAACATTATAATAGCCCCTCCACCCTGTCCACTTGATCCTGAGGGGCTAAGCATTATTCAATATAACTAAGTTTCTATAATAATTTTACACTTTTTAATGATCACAATTTATTCTATAACCCATGACATAGATTCATAGTGTATAAGCAACTCAGTAGGGCATGTGTGTGTCCCCCAGGGGGTCAGGGTTGTAGGGCATGTGTGTGTGTCCCCCAAGAGGTCAGGGTTGTAGGGCATGTGTGTGTGTCCCCCCATGGGGTCAGGGCTGTAGGGCATGTGTGTGTGTCCCCAGGGTCAGAATATGGGCATGTGTGTGTGTCCCCCAAGAGGTCAGGGTTGTAGGGCATGTGTGTGTGTCCCCCCATGGGGTCAGGGCTGTAGGGCATGTGTGTGTGTCCCCCCCCAGGGGGTCAGGGCTATGGGAGCATGTGTGTGTGTCCCCCAGGGGTCAGGGCTGTAGGGCATGTGTGTGTGTCCCCAGGGGTCAGAGGGGCTGTAGAAGACATGTGTGTGTGTCCCCCAGGGTCAGGGCTGTAGGGCATGTGTGTGTGTGTGTGTGTCCCCAGGAGGTCCCAGGGTTATAGGGCATGTGTGTGTCCCCCAGGGGTCAGGGCTGTGGGGCATGTGTGTGTGTGTGTGTCCCAGGGGTCAGGGGCTGTGGGGCATGTGTGTGTGTGTGTGTGTGTCCCCAGGGGTCAGGGCTGTGGGACACATGTGTGTGTGTGTGTCCCCAGGAGGTCAGAATTTGTAAGGCATGTGTGTGTGTCCCCCAGAGTCAGGGGCTGTATGGGGCATCAATGTGTCCCCCAGGAGGTCAGGGTTGTAAGGCATGTGTGTGTGTCCCCCAGGAGGTCAGGGTTGTAGGGCATGTGTGTGTGTCCCCCCCCAGGAGGTCAGGGTTGTAAGGCATGTGTGTTGGGGTGTGTCAATTTTGTCAACATGTTAAAAATCAAATTTGGTAGTCAAAATATTGTGCCTCTTTATGTCTAAACTTGAGATTAGCAAACAAAAATGAATTGAAATAACCCTCACCTACATGAATTATACCTTAAAGTTTCAAATATCAGTATTTCAACAAATTAATGAGACTTGATTAGAATTATTCACTTGATATTAACTAATCTCATGTAAGCATATGGATTATGGAGTATTTTATGGTTCTATAACTTGTGTACAATATGCATGTCAGAACATGAACATGAACAGGCTCTCCGTGTGGGACAGTTTAATTCTTGTTTTGACTTGTACCAAGCGTGAGGATAAGGCGCCCGGCTCACTCTCCTTCTAGATATCATAGACGGTGGTTTGCTCTCATTGCACTTACACCTACTCTACCAGACGAATTCTACATTTTAATTATTGTAAGTAGGGCATATTGATTGTCGCAGTTACTTATATCATTGTATAAAACATTATGTTCTAAGAAATTATTATGTTATTTCTGTTACAGCATTTTTGATAAACAAATTGATATTTTTTGAAACAACAATTGAATTATGAAACATTGAAATATTTTTCTATTTGTCAGATGGTGTGAAGATGTCAAAATTGAAGACAAGAAGTCAGTTGTCAACCCACTTGAGCCTGCTAGTTGGTAAAGGGAAGGAGCTTCCTGTATCAGAACTTCCAACAGTGAGAGACATGCTAAGATTA
Organism: Homarus americanus; assembly: GCF_018991925.1. Taxonomy (NCBI): domain Eukaryota; kingdom Metazoa; phylum Arthropoda; class Malacostraca; order Decapoda; family Nephropidae; genus Homarus; species Homarus americanus. The sequence continues at coordinate 2,575,431 of NW_024719604.1, forward strand.
GGGTTACTCCTTGAGAAAAAAATGCAAAGGACAGAAGGAACTATACAGATAAAGAACTCATAAATGACATGATAGTCCCTCTTCTGCATCAATGGACAAAAGCTAATGCACTATTCAAACCACCTGTGATTAATCAGTGTCGAACTATTGAGCTAAAACTAACGAAATTATGGCACAAAGCAGTTGAAACATCACTTGGTAAAGGAAACTTGGCCAGGAAAAATGAATTTCTGCACACACTTGATACTCTGTTTGACATTTTGACCTGCAAATGATCCATACAATTATGTTCTGAATCCAACTGTTCTCACTCAGGTAAGAGAGAAAATAATTCCCACATTGATTGTGGTTGTCCTCGTGAAAAGAAGATCCCTGTTTTAGAGCTTGAATTTATAAAGGCACAGAGGACAAAGGCAGAAGGCCAAGGAAGTATGCAAATGGGTTCAATAGATTATTCAGAAACAAAGAAGCAGATTGCTAATGCCAAGAAGAGAGAACAAATCCGAGAGAGGGAACAAAAGAAGAAATGAAGAGTGAAGAAGCCATCCAAAGAGAGGAAGAGCTGTGTCAAGATGTTTATCACTTCTTTGATAGTTCTTCTGATGAACAGGAAGCAACATCAGATGATAGTTCCAAAGAGCCATCTGAACCTTTACCAAAGAAAATGAAATACAACACAAGAAATATTTCAAACATTGCTTTAGCTAGTATTCGCCACCATGCTGGACTTCGTGAGGCTGCAGAAATTGCAACTGCCGCTTGGATAGATGCAGGCCTCATCAGCCGAGAGGATGTATCTTTGGTGATAGATCATAATAAAATTAGAAGAGCACAAGAAAAATAATGAAGGAAATATCTGATCAGCATGAAAAAGATTTAAGCGAGGGAGGGCTCTCCTGTCTTTTGTTTGATGGAAGAATAGATGACACAAAAGTTTTGCTAGAAGTAGAGGGAGTGAACAGAAAGTTTCCAGGTCTCATCAAAGAAGAACACTACTCTGTCTGTTCTGAGCCTGGTGGTCGGTTTTTGTTTCACTTTGCTCCCGAAACTGAAGTAGAAAGGAAGAAACATGCAGAGGTCATTGCTGATCATATTTTATGTTGGGTTCAGGAGAGAGGACTTGGCAGTTCACTGCAGGCTGTTGGTGGAGATTCAACTGCAGTGAACACCGGATGGCAGGGGGGTGTAATGACGCATTTAGAGAAAAAACTAGGAAGAAGACTTGTTTGGATTGTATGTGATTTACATACAGGCGAGCTACCTCTTCGTCATCTCATCCAGGAACTTGATGGTCCTACAAAGAGCAACAACAAGTGGTCAGGTCCCCTTGGCATCATGCTGGATGAAGCAACACAACTAGAAATAAATACAACCTTTCCAAAGGTCGAAGTTGGCCCTCCCCTTCAGGCGTTGTCTGAAGGAGTCATCAAAGATCTCAGCACAGATCAATCCTATGCTTATCGTATTGCCCAAGCAATAAGATCAGGAGAAGTGCCTCAGTCATTGGCTCTCTTGGAGATTGGACCTGTCAGTCACAGCCGTTGGTTAACTACAGCTCTTCGTTTCTGCAGGATTTGGATTTCCAAACACGAATTGAAAGGCAAAGTGCTGAAGAATTTGAGGTTAATTGTTGAATTTATTATTGGAGTTTATCTTCCCCAGTGGTTTAGTGTGAAACTTAATCCTATGTGGGTGGATGGGCCCAATCACCTTTTGTTTCAATTGCAGCTAGTAAGAACACAGAGGAAGGTAGTGAGGGACATCGTGTTACCTGTGGCAAGAAGGTCCGCTTGGTATGCTCGATCAGAAGCAGTTTTGCAAGCAATGCTTTGCAGTCAATGTACCAATCTCCAAACCGAGGCTGTAGAAGTCATTCTAAAGATTAGAGGAACGCTAATAGATGACGACCAGTTGGGAGACTGTTCGTTTCATTCAAGAAAAGTTCCCCAATAAACGTCAATGCCACCAAATTGTCAGAATTGGTTGACTTGAGTTTGGAAGTCTTAGAGCCACCATTGACAACAAGTCTAACTAGCCAAGAATTGAGAAACCTTAAAGAGACTCCAATGCAGGTGCCGAAGTGGCCTTCCCACACTCAAAGTGTGGAGAGATGTGTGAAAATGGTCACAGAAGCAGCGGGCCATGTTTACAGCCGCGAGAGGCGAGAAGGTTACATCAAAGCACAAATAGCAAGCAGACTACTGATGACAAGAAACCAAAGCAAAGAGAGTATGAAGGCATTGGTTACTTTCAAATAGACTACGGATAATAAAATATAATAATTTGAAACTTGAAACAGTAACATGTGTGCAAAAGCTGGTTATGTTATAAATTCACAAATATGTACATTTAAAAATCCATTTGATGTAGGTAGGACTTATTATAAAAAAAAATTTATGCCAGAATATTGTTTTGCATGCTTAAGACTACAATAAATTGCTACCAAATTACTCGATTTTCAATTTAGCCAGTTCACCCCCTAAATTGACACACCCCTAATGTGTGTGTGTCCCCCCAGGAGGTCAGGGTTGTGGGCATGTGTGTGTGTCCCCCAGGAGGTCAGGGTTGTAAGGCATGTGTGTGTGTCCCCAGGAGGTCAGGGTTGTAAGGCATGTGTGTGTCCCCCAGGAGGTCAGGGTTGTAAGGCATGTGTGTGTGTCCCCCCAGGAGGTCAGGGTTGTAAGGCATGTGTGTGTGTCCCCCAGGAGGTCAGGGTTGTAAGGCATGTGTGTTCCCCCCAGGAGGTCAGGTTGTATGGCATGTGTGTGTCCCCCAGGAGGTCAGGGCTGTAAGGCATGTGTGTGTGTCCCCAGGAGGTCAGGGTTGTAGGGCATGTGTGTGTGTGTCCCCAGGGGTCAGGCTGTAAGGCATGTGTGTGTGTCCCCCAGAGGTCAGGGCTGTGAGCATGTGTGTGTGTCCCCAGGAGGTCAGGCTGTAGGGCGTGTGTGTGTGTGTGTTCCCCAGGGGGTCAGGGCTGTAAGGCATGTGTGTGTCCCCCAGGGGTCAGGGCTGTAGGGCATGTGTGTGTGTCCCCCAGGAGGTCAGGGCTGTAGGGCGTGTGTGTGTGTGTGTGTCCCCAGGGGGGTCAGGGCTGTAAGGCATGTGTGTGTCCCCCAGGAGGTCAGGGTTGTAGGGCATGTGTGTGTGTGTGTTCCCCAGGGGTCAGGGCTGTAAGGCATGTGTGTGTGTGTCCCCAGGAGGTCAGGCTGTAGGGCATGTGTGTGTGTCCCCAGGAGGTCAGAGCTGTGGGGCATGTGTGTGTGTGTGTCCCCCAGAGTCAGGGCTAAGCATGTGTGTGTGTCCCCCAGGAGGTCAGGGCTGTAGGGCGTGTGTGTGTGTGTTCCCCAGGGGTCAGGGCTGTAAGGCATGTGTGTGTGTCCCCAGGAGGTCAGGGCTGTAGGGCATGTGTGTGTGTCCCCCAGGAGGTCAGGGTTGTAGGGCATGTGTGCGTGTCCCCAGAGGTCAGGGCTGTAAGGCATGTGTGTGTGTCCCCCAGGAGGTCAGGGTTGTAAGGCATGTGTGTGTCCCCAGGAGGTCAGGGTTGTAGGGCATGTGTGTGTGTGTGTGTCCCCAGGGGTAGGGCTGTAAGGCATGTGTGTGTCCCCAGGGGTCAGGGCTGTGAGGCATGTGTCGTGTCCCCAGGAGGTCAGGGTTGTAAGCATGTGTGTGTGTGTGTCCCCATGGGGTCAGGGCTGTGGGCATGTGTGTGTGTCCCCAGGGGTCAGGGCTGTAGGGCATGTGTGTGTGTGTCCCCCAGGAGGTCAGGGTTGTAGGGCATGTGTGTGTCCCCCAGGAGGTCAGGGCTGTAAGGCATGTGTGTCCCCAGGAGGTCAGGGTTGTAAGGCATGTGTGTGTGTCCCCAGGAGGTCAGGGCTGTAGGGCATGTGTGTGTGTGTCCCCCAGGAGTCAGGGTTGTAGGGCATGTGTGTGTGTGTCCCCAGGAGGTCAGGGCTGTAAGGCATGTGTGTGTCCCCCAGGAGGTCAGGGTTGTAAGGCATGTGTGTGTCCCCAGGAGGTCAGGGTTGTAAGGCATGTGTGTGTGTGTCCCCAGGAGGTCAGGGCTGTAGGGCATGTGTGTGTGTGTCCCCAGAGTCAGGGCTGTAGGGCATGTGTGTGACTCCCAGGGGTCAGGGTTGTAGGGCATGTGTGTGTGTCCCCCAGGGGTCAGGGCTGTAGGGCATGTGTGTGTGTGTCCCCCAGGGGTCAGGGCTGTAGGGCATGTGTGTGTGTCCCCCAGGGTCAGGGCTGAAGGGCATGTGTGTGTGTGTCCTCCCAGGGGGTCAGGGCTGAAGGGCATGTGTGTGTGTGTCCCCCCAGGGGGTCAGGGCTGTAGGGCATGTGTGTGTGTGTGTGTGTCCCAGGAGGTCAGGGTTGGAATTCTTACAATATGATGATCATTTTGAATATAAACATCATAGATTTTGCATTAGACATACAAATTTTATATGTACTCTAATTATTTTGTTTACTCTGAGTAAATATGTTATCTTTTGTGCAAAATATATGACGTTTACATTCAAAATATTCCCAGACCTGCAAGGAATCCAGAAATGTCAATTATATTATCCTTAACTTTAGTCTGAGGTATTATTTATTACTAAAAGTTAAAATCTAGTTCTTTCACCCAACATTTCTCTGGTAGGGAGGGAAGGACCGACCGACCATCTGGCGCGGTTGGAAGAGGGGGGAGGCAAGTTGGGGTACTTTGATTGACAGATAGTGTGTGAAGAAGATTTTTTTTTTATTAACTGAAGATATTTGTTTTAGCTCATAAAATTCATACAAATTACTGGACCAGAATATAATTTACATTGCTGGAATTCTTACAATATGATGATCATTTTGAATATAAACATCATGGATTTTGCATTAGACATACAAATTTTAGATCTAATGTAATAATTTGGTTTACACAAAGCAAGTATTTTATCTTTTGTGCAAAATATATGAAGTTTACATTCAAAATATTCCCAGACCTGCAAGGAATCCAGAAATGTCAATTATATTATCCTTAACTTTAGTCTGAGGTATTATTTATTACTAAACGTTAAAATCTAGTGTCTCACCCAATCATTTCTCAGAGAGGTAGGGGCCAGTGAGCTGGGAAGAGGGGGGGGGGGGATTTGAGTCCATTATTTGAATGGACATTAACATGGCGACTGTATTTCTCTTAAATATTAATTGTGTGAGCATACCATCATAAAATTTAGATGTTATTTTTACTGCAACATAGGTATTGTGTCGGAAAAAGTGGAGTTTGGGGGTCGGGCCAGTCTCTATTGGAATTAATCTCATATGTTCTGTTGTTCACTTTACGCGGTTTTCACTTTCCGCGGTTTTCACTTTCCGCGGTACCCTGTGGGTTGAATTGACCGTGTAAATCGGGGTACTACTGTATTACATTTTCGCCCCCCAGGCCCTGATGTGGGTTGGTGACCTGTGCCCGGGTGGGCTAATCCCTGTTAAGAAAAAAAAAAAATTATGCTTTGCTCCACTAAAAAACTTTCGGTTCTCAGAGGTTTTCATAATTTCGGACTGGAGATTGTCAACCATATATCTTGCAGTAACACAAACACATTCATTCGTAATTTTAAATACCTGTATACTGTACATACAATTTCAACATGAGATTTCATTCGGGTTCTGAAATGGAGGGACGTAAGAAACTGGTGAGTGTAAACATCCCATACTTGACCCCGCAAGCTAAAAAAAATTTTACGCGCTACATTCACAACGCTCTAAATTCCAGTATGTATGTTGCACTCCTCCACTAATTGTTCAAGAATGTATATCGCAGTTATCTGAGTAATGCACTGTGAGGTGTCTATTACACCAGCATTTTTTGTCGTGTGGCACGTGTTGTGTAACTTAGAAACCAATGCAGTTCAATAGACATCTATGTGAAAGGTCCCACTGAAATCCATTGATTTGTAAGTCATGCGAAAATGGTCACTTGACACAAAAAATTGTGTGAAGGAGATCTAATAAACTGGGTAGCTCTTAGCAGGTATCCCCCTCTCCCACTCAGCCAGTGCTTTGCTTTATCATATATCCTCAAAATGGCAGAAATTTTTAAAATATAATGTACCTCTGTGTGATGGAGAATGTTTTAGGAAGTTTCATTCTCTATAAAAATACTTAAAAGTGATCATCCCAGCAATGAATAGGGATATCCTCAACTTGGCTAGAGAGGCAGGCTTTGATTAGCTGGAATCAGAGGATATTCAGGATGTCCTGGCATCCCATACAGAAGAGCTCACCAACGAAGATCTGCAACTGCTAACAGAACACAGTCCCGTTGAAGTCGACGACAACGACATTGCACAATGAACGCTAACTACCAAGATGATGGCAGAAGCGTTCAACATGATCCAGCAAGGTATGCAAATCCTTGTAGATAATGACCCAAACAGAGAACATAGCTCAAAGATTCAACTCAGCATTGATGACAGTCTTGGTTGTTACACTGAGATCTATAAGGAGAAGAAGAAGAGTAGCACCAAGCAGTTAACACTGGATTAATTATTTTACGCGGGACGGCAGGAGCAGCAACAGCATCTTCACAACAGCCGGCAGCCGAGTAGGAGCACACAGCAGCCGAAGAGGAGTAAACAACAACGGAGGAGGAGCAAGCAGCGGCGGAGGAACCCCAGTCAGCGCAGGAGGAGGCAGCCGCAGAGTCTCAGTGACTCACCACCCTCCTCCCCTCCCACCATCCGCCTCCTCCGCTTCACTACCCACCACACACTCGCTCTTCCACCTTCGCCCATCGGTGAGTACCTATACATATTAGTAGTTGTACTGTATATGTATGCACTATTTTCTATAGAAATGACAGTGTTTTTCTGTATATGTAATGTATTTCATGGGGCAAAGGGAGGCTCGGGAACGTAACTCCCATATTTTATCTATTTCTTACGGGGAAAATTGATTCGCTTAACGTTGTTTTGTATAACGTAGCATTTTCCGGAACGCAACCCCGACTTTAAGCGAGAACTTACTGTATTCAGAATGAGTAGTGTTGTACGAGTCAACGAAAAAAGTGGCGCCGCCAGCATAAACGGCCGAGAAATTTGATGCCGTCAGCGTCGGCGTATATGATTTCATAAATTGACGCCGCTAGCATCAGCGTCAACACCTAGCATCAGAGTCACCACCTAGCGTCAACGAGTTTTCAGTGACGTACAAATGCAGCCCCGAAATATGTATTCTGTGTATGGGAGTAACATATGCAAAATAAAAAAATATTCATTAATTTTTAATCCTTTATTATGATTTTTATTTTATTTTAATTATTAATTTGTTCCCCCGCAAGAATACTAGCATCTCAAAATGCTTGTCGCTCATTCTGCTGCGCTTGGGCCTCAAGACGTCCTTGCCCATGGAGAACATGCACTCCACGGCAGCACAAGGGGGGATGGGGGTGTTGTATTTGATGAACAACTCCCTCGTGGCCTTGTTGGGGAAGGTGTCCTTGTCGAAAGTCTTTTTCAAAGGTTTCTCCCCCAGGAAACGCTTGAAAAGGTCACTGTCTTTTTCATTGCCGGGGAGGTCTCATACAGGGCCTGGAACAATTGGCCCTCCACGTCAAGGTCTTTGTCGTCTCCCTCACTGCTGCTGCTGCTCTCAGTCTCGTGCACGGACTTCTCCACCAACCTGGACAGCTGGTTGGTGGCCTTTTTCCTGACTAACAGATGGCACTTGACACTCTGCTCGGGTGAAAAGTTGACTGCGTCACCTGTAGCGTCACCTTCCCAAAAAAATTGATGGCATCAGCGTTAACAAAAAGTTGCCGTCGTCCATTGACGGCGTTAACGTACAACACTGAGAATGAGGTTGTTGTTGGTGAACAGTGCATCAGATATGACCAGGGTAACATGATTATTGATAATGAGGAAATAAAGAATGCCTGGAGAAAATACCATGATTGACTACTGAATAAGGAGTGTGAATGGAACTGGGGCAGCCTACGTAGGAGAACCAGTACTGTATAGGGACCATGCTCGAGGATTGAAAGAGAATGGGAGTATAATTTAAAAGCAGGGCTGTGGAGTCGGAGTCGGAGGAAATTTCGGCTTGTGGAGTCGGAGTCAGTAAAATTGTCCAGACTCCGACTCCGACTCCGACTCCGACCGCAGCAGCGGTAGACATTAAAAATACGAGATTTCAGCAAGATTTCTTTGGTGCACTGATGGAAGTGGAGAAATTTGACCGGTCTTCAAAAGTGACAGTGGAAGAAGCCATACCTGCTTACCCAGAGATTGTAAAAGATGTAGCTAGAGCTGTGACAGCAATGCCACCCACTCAGGTCAGTGTAGAAAGACTGTTTTCTGCACTGAAAATAATCAGATCAGATTTAAGGGCTTCCATGAAGGAAGATCTGACTGAAGCTATTCTGTTCCTAAGAACAAATATATGAACTCAGGCATATTCATTGCAGTGATTCCACTGATCCCACTAATTTTCTTAAATTATTAAAAGAATTTATTTCCATTTTATAAGCATTATTATGAATTTATTGTAGCAGGCACAGTATAGCACTATAATTTTGGACGATAGTCTCTTCTTTACCATTTGAAATTTTGAATTATATCAAATTTTGTTTCGTTGAAAACTGCACAGAGGCTCTCAGCTACAAAACAATTAGCTACAACCTGTTTTTGGTGAGATTAAGGCAAATTTAATTTAATAACTTAATCATGTAAGGTTTATCCATTTTCCTTAATAAGGTATTCATTTCTTTAATGTACATAAATATATAACTTTACTTTAAAAGGAATTGTAGGATCATCATTTAGATCCACATCAGATTATGAGCTTAAACAAAATTCATATGCTGAGATTGAACTTTTAGATATACATGTAAGTGGTGTTTTCTAGTTAATATCTTGAATTCTTAATAAATTTATTTTTCTTTTGATTGAAACTTTGAAAGTCAAGCCTATCATCTTTTTGTAGTTCTTAAATATCGTCCAGATCATTAATAAAGCTGTAGCAGTATAGCCACGGTGTTTTACTTTTTACCTACGCAGGTTACAACATACAAATTACAATTAGGATGGTAGAAATAGTTGTTACAAATAGGCCAAGGAGTCGGAAGCATAAAAATTTGAGGAGTCGGAGTCGAAGGTTTTGTCTTCGACTCCACAGCCCTGTTTAAAAGTGAACAGAAAGAAAGCAGAGGGGAAGATCAAGAAGGTGGAATGATTAAATAAAGAAATCCCAAGAAGTGAGGAGAATGGACATCCAAGAAGTTCTAGTTTGCATTTGTGATTTGATTGGATGGCCTTCAGTGAGTTTTGGGTGAGGATGTGATGCTGGCTTGTCTAAAGTGACAAAGTAAACCACATTTAAGGTCTTGTTGTGGAAGGAATGTATTATTTCAGGACACACCTCCAGTGATATTTATAGCCATGCGTGGCTCAGACTACTGCGACACTGATCATCGGCTCATCAGAGCCAAGCTATCGCTTCACGTCACCCCAAAACGGCGAAGGCAGCAAACCTCCAGAAGAGGTTTTAACACTGAGCGTCTGAGGGATCCAGCAGCACCACATGCTTTCAGAGAACAGCTCGAGCATGGGCTGATAAACAACCCAACAACAAACAACCCTAATCCCAGTGCCGAATGGGATATTCTTGACACTGTCATGACAAAAACCTGCATAGACCTTATGCCAGATCGAAAGAATACGCCAAGACTGGCTTGACGAAAATGACCTGGTAATCAATGTACTTGTCGATGATAAACGTGATGCTTTAACTGACTGGCAGAGCAACCCTCAGTCTCGGACCAAAGCTGATACCTTCGGCAAGAAGAGAGCTCTCACCCAGTGGGAACTTTGCAATCTAAAGAATGACTGGTTTAAAAATAAAGCATGTGAAATACAAAAATTTGCAGATCAGCACAAGATGTGCAAATTTTTAAATTCCACTAAAACAATTTATGGGCCAATCACTGGTGCGCAGCCCCACTCAGCTCATCCGACGGGAGCTCCCTAATTAAAGACGATGAAGGCCTCCTTCAGCTCTGGAAAGAGCACTACTATTCACTGCTAAACACCGATGTGAATGTCCTGACTCCCCAGCAAGTCCCTCAGCATCCAGAGCTGACCCACCTCAGCTATCCTCCATCCCTGGATGAGGTAGCTACTGCCATCAAACATGAAAAATTACAAAGCCTCAGTGCCTGATGGAATCCCAGCCGAGGTGTATAAAGCAGGAGGACTTAAACTTACCAGCCGTCTCCACTCTCTCCTGGAGAATATATGGGAAAAAGAGGAAAGCCCCAAGCTCTTGAAGACGCCTCCATCGTCAGTATTTAAAAGAACAAAGGAGACCGGTCAGACTGTGGCAACTACTGCGGATCTTACTGCTGTCTGTAACTGGCAAGATTATCGCCTGAGTCCTCCTAAACAGACTTCTTCGTGGGGTGAAAAACTTCCTCCCAGAATTTCGATGTGGCTTTAGACCACCACTGACATGATCTTTGCTGCCCGCCAGATACCGGAAATGTGCAGAGAACAGCGTCGTGACCTATACATGTCCTCCATCATCCTAACCAAGGCCTTCGATTTGGTCAACAGGGAAGCCCTTTGGTGGACCCTCAGCAGTTTTGGTTGCTCATCAAAATTCATTGCCATTGTGAGGCAACTCCATGATGACATGAACAGCAGTGTACTGCACAATGGCACCCAGTCTGAGTTCTTCCCCATCCAAATGGGAGTTAAACAAGGGTGTGTACTTGCCCCAACTATCTTTTCAGTTTTTTGGGGCTGCTTTCCTTACTCGTGCCATTGCCACTTTAACTGGCGGGGTAAACATCCAGTACTGGTTGAAGGGTCTTTTCAACTTAAGATGATTCCAGGCAGGAACAAAGGTGTCGGCAGCTTCCATTACTGAACTTCAGTAGGCAGACGACCTCACCCTTGTCGCTCACACTGAACAAAACCTACAGGAGATCCTGAACACCTACGCAAATGCGTATGCACACTTCGGCTTTGAGGTGAATGCATGAAAGAGTCAGATTCTCATTCAGCCTGCCCCTGGTTCAACAACACCTCCACCATCCATCCAGCTTAACGGTACTACCCTTTTCTAATGTTACCCACTTTCAGTATCTCAGCTCCCACCTGTCCACCACCGCAAACATTGATGAATAGATTCAACATCGGATCAGATGTGCATCTCATGCCGGGAGATGATTTTTCCACACTGTAATGCTTAGAGGAGCACCACAGAAGGTGTCAATATTTTCGAGTTAGCCAGACTGCAAAACGAGGCAGACAAGCGCCAACGCCTGAAAGATGCTGCCACTGCTCCTCCCGCACTATATGTAGCCCCCTACATGTGCAACATCTGTGAACAATCCTGCCATTCCCGTATTGGCCTCTTTAGTCTCCTCAGAACTCACCAACCTAGGTGATATCCTTAATAACTCATATCACTGTATCATAGCTGGATGATCATCATACTCTAATCCGAGTGACAACAAAGTGTAGTATGGGGCACACATGCTTGGGCTGCCATGCACTTGTGTTTCTAACCACTTTACAGTTAATGGGAAAATTAATTATTGTGTTTTTACTTTTGCAGATGGGTAGACCTGTTAGCCAAGCTTATTACCTGTGTGAGCCAGAAGGAGGATGTCATTATTGGAGGAAAACATATGACAGGTGATGATTATCGCTACCAAGTCCTCAAATCCTTTTGTGACCTCTCTTGGTGTGCTGAAACTACAACAAGCCTTTTACCTGTTTTCAAGTAAGAACTATGTATCAAAATCATTATATAATTACGCTCTCCCAAGCTGTAGTGAGGCATCATCAAAAACAAGCAGGATAACTTTAGTTTGGAACTGCTCGGTATTAAAAAGTGTTATTTACGTCCTGCCAGGAACAGTACAGCATTGTCTCAAATGGTACGAACAGTGCTCTCACTTAAACCAAGCACGCGGCCAACCTCCGACACACGCTCTCCTCTCTGAAGGCGGGTGATCACATCTAATTTCTCGTCCATTGTGATTATTTTTCATGCCTTTTTAGCTTTAGGCGCCCCAGAAGAGGCAGATGGACTTTTTCCAGACATGCTCAATGGGGAAAACAGCATTTAACACAATGCAAATGAAAACACAGAGCAAAAGTAGTGCTGGTGTGAACTGAGAAAGCGGTACGTGGGAAGCTTGCTGGAAGTGGTCACAGTTGTTATACAGTATACTTCATTATCATAAGAACGTAAGAAGGAAGGAAACTGCAGCAGGCCTATTGGCCCATACTGGGCAGTTCCATTTACACCCAACCCCTATTGCTCATATATCCATCCAACCTATGTTTGAAGCTATCCAGCATATTTGAGTTAATGATGAAATTTGGTAACTTGTTCCACTCGTCCACTACTCTATTTCCAAACCAATGTTTACCTATTTCGTGTCTAAATCTAAATTTGTCTAATTTAAAACCATTGTTACGAGCTCGCTCCTTGTTGAATAGTTTGAGTACCTTTGTAATGTCCCATTTGTTCAGCCCTGACATCCATTTATACACCTCTATCATATCGCCCCTCACTCTACGTCTCTCGAGGGAGTGCAAATTAAAATGCTTTAACCTGTCTTTGTACTCAAGGTTCCTAATGCCTGGGATTAGTCTTTTCATTCTCCTCTGAATTCTTTCCAAGGATTGTATATCCATTCTGTAATACGGTGACCAGAATTGAACTGTGTAATCCAAGTGAGGTCTCACAAGCACAAGATATAGTTTTAGGATGACGTCGCTAGTCTTGTAACTAACACTACTTTGTATTAACCCAAGTACTTTATTAGCCTTGTTTTGAACAAATACACATTGTTTACTTGGCTTAAGATTCCTCCTTTTCATTACTCCTAAATCTTTCTAGCAGTTGGAGTTCTCAATAACATCGTTGTTCATCTAGTGTCTGGTTTCCCTGTTTGCATCTCCTAGACTAAGTACAGCACTTTACATTTGTCCACATTGAATTTCATCTGCCATTTTTCAGACCATTCAAAATTTTTTTTTAGATCTTCCTGTAGTTTTATGGAGTCATCGTCAGATTCAATTACACGTCCTATTTTAGTGTCATCAGCAAATTTACTTATGTTGCTGTCTATGCCGATATCTATGTCGTTTATGTATACAGTTGTACCCCGCTTTACGCGGTTTCACTTAACGCGATTTCTCATATACGCTGTGCCTCGCCAGAACCGAACTTTCACTTAACACGGTTCATCTACTCATATACGCTGGAAGCGGCGCGGGCACGATTCGCACAAGGTCGCCCAGTCATCAAAACATTACCGAGTTCTTCACCCGCCACCCACCACAGCTGGCCCAAGTCAGTGATAGTGATAATTATAGTGAGGATATGGACTTATATGGACTTTGAGGGGTTTGACAAAGAGGCCCTGCAAGCCTCTGTGGTGGATAGTGATACAATTGATACAAGTGATACAGGTGGGGGCCAATAATCTGCCCTCTGCCTCGGAACCAACCCCCCATCCCCGTGTGCCCAGCCATCTTTTCTACTAATGTATGTGTTAAAAAACCTAATATTATTGATATTTCTCTTAATTATTAATTGTGTGTGCATACCATCATAAAGTTAAGATAATATTTTTACTACAACATAGTTGTGTGTCGTCAAAAAGTGGAGTTTGGGGGTTGGGCCAGTCTATTGGAATTAATCCCATATGTTCTGTTGTTCACTTAACGCGGTACCCTGTGGGTTCAATTGACCGCGTTAAGCGGGGTACAACTGTATAATAAATAATAATGGTCCAAGTACTGAGCCTTGGGGAACTCCACTAGTGACGTTGCTCCAATCGGGTTTAGTGCCGTTAATGCTCACTCGCTGTTTCCTGTCCTGTAGCCACGCCCTAATCCATTTTAGAATATCTCCTTTAATGCCATGAGCCTCCACTTTTTTATTAGTCTTTTGTGGGGGACTCTGTCGAAGGCTTTGCTAAAGTCGAGATATACCACACCATAATTGTGCCCCTCGTCCACTAATTCGAAAACAGATGAAAAGAATGTTAATAGATTAGTTTGACTTGAACGCCCGCTTGTGAAGCCTTCTTGGGAATCATTGATCAACTTGTGCTTCTCCAGGTGATTTCGAATAGAGTTTGAAATGATTGCTTCCAGTAATTTGCCTACAATTGATTTTAGACTGATTGGACAGTAGTTAGAGGAGAGTGATCTATCTCCCGTCTTGAAAATCGGTATTACATTCACTATCCTCCAGGATTCTGGTACTACACCCGTTTTTAAGGGCATGTTAAACAACTTTGCTAAGAGCATACTAAGATCTTCCTTACATTCCTTTAATACTCTGGCAAATATCTCATCCGGACATGGTGACTTATTAGGCTTCAGTTTGTCTCTTTGCTTACGAACATCGTTACTAGTCACTACTATCTCTCTTAATTTATTTTCTTCACTATCTCTGTATAGAGTCGGTGCCTCGGGTATCATGTTTAAATTTTCCTTGGTGAAAACTGTTGAAAAATATTTATTCAGATTATTGCTCATATCTCCGTCGTTATCAGTTAGCTAGCCGGTATCTGACTGTATCTTTTCTCGTGTTTTAGTTTGATACATTGATAGAATGTCTTGGGGTTTGACTTCCCCAACCTTGCTACCTTCAGTTCATTATCCCTCTTTGCTTTTCTTATTTATCCATTTAGGGTCATTGTTGTTTGATCTGAGTTTTCTGGGTGGTATATTCTGCCTTTGTGCATTAAGTACCGGGTAACTCATTATTTAAATTGTTGTGAAACTCGTCAACCTCAGATCGTTATCAGGTCATTCTCAACTGTCAGGTCTCCAGGTAAGGTGAGGTCGCCCTCTGTGGGTACATTGTGTGAGGTCATCTCATGTGAGGTCATGTAATCATTATCTTCATTATCATCATCATTAGTAGTAATAATCTTTATTATTACATTATTATTATAATTACAGTGTATTATTATTAATAATAATATTAAAATCGTTCATGTTGATATGATTGTGACTTAAAAGTAATAACTTACAAGCACCTCACCAGGCATCACAGGCGACTCTGCTGCCAGGCGACCAGGCGAATACGCGCGGAAAATTTAAACTGTCTTGAGCGCGTTATTTAAAAAATAGGTCCGCGTAAATTAGGTTTTGATATTAATTGAACAATTGCGCTATTCCAAAAATGCCCGTCAAACGCGCATAAAACGTGAGTTACCTGTACAGTCGACCCTCGTTAATTCGGACCCCTTTAATCCGGATTTCGGATAATTCGGACATAATCTGAACAAACTTTTTTTTTTTTTTTTTTAGATTTGTAGGAATATTACCTTCGCGGACCTTAAGCTAAAATGCTGGTCCACCCACTGCTGGGATAAAACACCAGCGTCTTTTTGGTTAAATGTAACATCTCCACCACTAGTGTGGGAGGGGGGATGCAACTTTTAGCTTCAGACATGAAAAATATTTACCATTTACTGCCAGTAAACAATGGAAACGTAAAATATGTACCAATTAGTCATGAAAAGTTGTGCAGTTCCTTCAGCAAATGAAGCTCACTAACTTACAATAGGCTAAATTACCTTACAACGTGTTTTCAGTAGTCTATGTTGAAGTTCTTAGCACAGGCTAACTTATCATATCATATACGGTATCACAGTTCTCATTGATCTACAAAAGATACCGGTCATAAAAACCTTTTCGATATTTCACACTTAATATAATACCCGGTAATCTACTTCAACCTCCTATTGTTTACAACGACGCATGACGCACCACCAGCTGTTGAGTATCAATCAGCTAGATGGTACAATTGTTTTTCGAATCGTTTTCTGTTAAAAAACTGTTACATCACATGTATATTTTACCTTAACTGTGCCTGAATGAATATATTCTCGGAAATAAATAGTAGTTTTGCTGAAACGTGATGTATTTTAATGTAAAATAGGATAAAATACATGACGAAAACAAAAGATTTTACCTAACCTTCCGATGTTCAAGAGAAGTTACTCGTTTTTTTAATAATTTTTGGTTAAAATACTGTTATATTACAATGGTATTCTATTCATACTGCGCTTGATATAATGCATTCATGGAAATGTAATATTTTTGCTGAAATGACACGTATTACAGTGGAAAGTGGGATAAAATCGTGACGGAAACAATGACTTTCGCTTTCTTTCGTTCAAAAGATGTTACCGTAATCGCTTTTCGAATGGTTTTCAGTTAAAAAACTGTTGTATTACAATAATATTCTATCCTAATTGACTTGAATAGATACTACGATACCATATTTCTGAATATTTTCATTAAAATCCATCCAAATCATTTCCTTGTCATCGTCTGCAGCACCAAACAGCTTCTCCCAGTCCTCTCCTTGAACAGGGCTAGAGGGTACGTGTTTTTCGAATCGTTTTCAGTTAAAAAACTGTTACATCACACGTATATTTTACCTAAACTGCGCCTGAATGAATATATTCTCGGAAATAAATAGTAGTTTTGCTGAAACGTGGTGTATTTCAATGTAAAATAGGATAATATACATGACGAAAACAAAAGACTTTACCTAAGCTTCCGATGTTCTTGAGATGTTACTCGTTTTTTTAATAGTTTTTGGTTAAAATACTGTTATATTACAATGATATTCTATTCATACTGTGCTTGATATAATACATTCACGGAAATGAAATATTTTTACTGAAATTACGTACGTATTACAGTGGAAAGTGGGATAACATCGTGACGAAAACACTGACTTTGAAATATAATGCAATATTAACCCCTAAATCGGTTAATTCGGACAATCGGCTAAAACGGACAACCCCCCCCCCCCATTATTCCGAATTAACGAGTCGACTGTACTTCAGGACGAAATCAAACAGGTTTTCAACAGCCAATAAACAAATAAACAATATTGTACTGCCAATGACAGTCGTTTGATGAACATTAGCGTACCATAAGTGTTGCTAACTGTAGTTGGGAGAGAGGGAAAGATTATGAATATTGTTTGTGGGAGGCCAAAGTGATGGTTATTGTACAGTAATGAGGAGAGAAAGACAGTGAAGAGAAGTGAGAGAAACAGAGAGAAGGGAAGAGAAAGACAGAGAGAGAGAGAGAGAGAGAAAGACAGAGAGAAGAGAGAGAGAGAGATTTATCATTAGAAGATCTCAAGATGAAATTTATCATCACTTACTAAATGTATCAAATGATTTACTAATTCGTTTTTTCCCGTTGTACCGTTCTTCATAATTTCAGAGATATGAACCTGCCTAAAGAGGAGCTACATGATGTAATTTTCAAAGTGGAAAGAGTCTTAAAGGAGGTGGATTATCAGTCAGTGCCGCCCATCATTTATCATCTGATTCTGTTAATGCGTCGTGATCTGCCAGGCCGAATACTGCAGGTCGTTATTGATTACTTTAATAGCCAAGAAAACAAATTGAAACAAGACAGGAACAATGTAGGAGATGAAATAAATAGCCTGGAGTTTGATTCAGAAGTAATAGGTGAGTATTTTTCATCTTTTATATTTAAAGTAAAAAATTTAACCAGTTCATTGATAGGGATATATGTTGAATGTTTGCCTCTGAATTTGAGCATCTTTTTGTGCATCTTTGTACTACAGTGGAGACTAAACTTGGATGATCCATATTTTGACTGATTGCAAGATTCATTTATTATGCTCTTTGAAGGGAGAGCATTTAGTTATTACTTTGTCAGTCTATCTGTTTGTTTGTCTGTTCTTTACTTTTGTATTACTTCTCCACTTTATAACTTAAGATAATTTACAGAACAATACCCAGGTCTCCAGCATTAAGGCCAATGGCACATTTTTGGGTCAGAGGCCAATTTCTTTTTTTTTTTTGTCCATTCAATCACTATTGTATTGGGTGAAGGATCTTCATGATAATTTCTGGTAAGACTAATGTCAAGAAAATGTGTTATGAATAAGTACAGTAAAACCTCGATAAATCGGACTTCAATACAGTAGATCAGAATTCGCTTTCTCGGACTCTGATCTGCTCTGGTCACTAGAAATACAAAAAAAGGGGGGAGGGAGATTAAGAAAAAATAGATATATATAAAATGAACAACTGAATACTGTACAGTGGTCTAATGAGATTTGCTATTGGCCGACTGAGAACCAACACACTTGAGTATGTAAGCAGACCTTAACCTGGAACGCCATTCTCTTTTGTCGGATCACCAGTATGACTTTCGCCAGGTGAGATCTACTGGTGATCTGCTCTCCTATTGCACCCATCTTTGGTCATCCTCTCTTAGGGATTATGGTGAAACTTTCGTCGTGATCCTCGACATCTCCAAAGCATTTGACAGGGTATGGCACAAATCTTTGCTTTCTAAACTTCCCTCTTATGGTTTCTCTCCCCCACTTTATTCTCTAATCTCTAGCTTCCTTGAGAACCGATCCATGACAGTTGTTGTCAGTGAATCGATCTCTCGCTCTTTCTCTACCAATAGTGGTGTCCCACAGGGTTCTGTCCTTTCACCTACTCTCTTCCTTTCTTTTATCAATGATTTATTTCACACTACGACTAATTCAACCATTCTTACACTGATGATTCTACTCTTCACTCTTCTTCACATTTTCCCCTTTCTCCTAACTCTCAGACTAGATCTGTTTCTAGAGCTGATATCATTTCATCTATCAATGCAGATCTGTGCAGCATCTCTGAATGGGGAGGAAGAAACTTGGTTAAATTCAGTAGTAATAAAACTCAATATTTACCAATTACACTTTCCAAATTAGATGATCTCCCACCAATCACATTTAAGGATGCAATCATTCTGCCAAATTCTGTCTTAAGTTTGAGTTTATGTTTTTTGCTTATAAAATGTCACAGAAGTGACCGGGGACAGTGTAGTGTGCCCAGAGAAACATTAGGCGCGAATTTTAAAATATGATGCGTCAGATTGACTCACACAAAATAGGAAATATTCGCTTTAAATTAAAACATTGTCCTTAATTGTGGGTGTCGCTTTAAATAAATAATCTTAAATTGAATCACTTTAAATCGACGTTCTACTGTAAACTATACTGTACACTACAATATTACTTATTAAGTGATGATAAATACACTACAATAGTATTTATTAAGTGGTGATAAATACAAGACTGTACTTTACTATACTAATTTACTAAGTGTTGAAGACAGACAGACATTTGGTAAGCCGATCAGCTTTTTGCACATTGTAAACAAATGACTCATGGAGTTTAGTGTAGGATTAATTTTTCAGGAAAGCTGATTCTTTTAGGATAATATGTTATCATCCTGGCACCAAATGATCCTAAATTATATGAGAATTGTTGTAAAATTGCTTAAAGAGGTGTTAAAGGAATCTTGGGAGAGAGAGGGAAGGACTCACCCCCCCCTGCCAGCTGGTCCCAGTAAACACTTGTCTTCCACATACAATATACTCCTACACTTATTTGTTTTTGGTTTTATCTTTATGACACTGTACTGTACTGTATACAGTTTCTCTTTATTCACAAGACAAATTCTGTGGTTACTTACATATAACACTTTACAGTAAATAACAATCATCTCGGTGACACCAGTTGTTGACAACCAGACTTAAGTGTCTGATTTTCAACCTAGAGAGTTTTGTTTTATATTTTTTTATTGTTGATGTAATATTATTTTAATAACCTTTTTATACACTTTCAGACCTTAATTGTTGAAGTACAGTAATAACGTTTCATCAACTGATTTTCTTTAAACAGTTCAGATAAGCAGTGTTATCTCCCCCACCCATATATTACCTTTTTTGGGGGGGACAATCGCCCTTTTTGGACTGGGGTCTGCCCCAATTAGTCCGATTTATCAAGGTTCTACTGTACTGTACCAAGACTGCATCATGATTGTCAAGGTAACATGTGGGATTAAACATCACGAAGACAAGTTGTGTTTATACTGTTCTGTTGTTATTGATGTAGAGCTTCTTGCTGGTGATGTGTGTCTGTATTTGGGTTCTAAGGTCAAGTGTTGCCTTTCATCCACTCTCACAAGTGCTCATAAAGGTTCCACTTGTCATCCCTGTTCACAGTGGTCCCCAATTTCTCAGAAACCCTCATGATGGTACAGTACCAGGAACCCCACAAGTATTCATAAGGATACCAAATGCCAGAGAGACTGTAGCAGTGCATTGAGCTATTTAATATGATCAATGATTTTGTTGGTTACAGTATGGCCAGATAATTTGCAGATTTTTATTTTGCAGTCCTCTATTATTTGCGGATGACACCCTGGATGTACCCATGAATGTCTGTGGGTAGTTTTAAAGTTGCCGTCATATTTGCGTCTGGGACTGGGAGACATTCGTTCTAGAGACAGTAATTTCCTTTTAGTTGTGTTGTATATACGTGTGTGTGTGTGTGTTTGTATACACACACACACACACACACACACATACTGTATAAATAAATAATAATGGGAAAATCCTCTCACAAATAATCAGAAACAAATGTAGTATTAAAAATGTCTACCCTCAAGTCTACTCCATGCTTTATTAATAACAAAGCACGGAGTGGACTTGAGGATAGACTCAACATTTTTAATACCACATTTGTTTCTGATTATTTGTGAGAGGATTTTCCCATTATTATTTATTTATATGTGTTTTGTGAGTGTGTGTAGACAATCACACACACACACACACACACATATATTGTTACGCCGCCTCTTAATTTACTTTAATATCCAGGTTCTAGGCGTAACTAAACAAAAAAAGTGAAGTAAATTAAAAGGGAATAAAAATAAATAAAGTAAACCTTTAAGAGTTTAATTAAATTAAATATTAACACAATAAAGAGCCTCGTAGGCTGTCACAACAAATTGATTCACTATCGAAACTTTTAAGACACAAATGATACTAAAACACTGAAACATCAAAAGAATAAAAATAAAGCACTGGATTACATTAACACTGCATAAACAAATAAAATAACTACCACTGAAAGTAACTACAGTGAACCCTCACTTTACGCGGTTAATTCAACCCACGGCGGCCCGCGTAAAGTGAGAAACGCATAAAGTGAACAACATAACATATGGGATTAATTGAAATAGAGACCGGGCCGACCCCCAAACTCCACTTTTTCCCGACACAATACGTACGTTTTACTAAAAATAACCTCTTAACTTTATGATGGTATTCACCCCACACATAATATAGAAGGGAACAGTCAATAAGAGAAGAATAAACTGAAGGTTAGGTTAGAAAAAAACAAGGCTGGGGTTAACACTTACATTAGTAGAAGAGATTGGTCGGCGTAGGGGAATGGAGGCTGGTTCCGAGGCAGAGGGCAGGCTACTGGCCCTCAGGTGAGTCTTCATCGGTGTCATCCACACTTACTAGTGCCTCCCTGACAAATCCCTCAAAGTCATCATCACTGTCTCTACCTCTGTCACTATCACTGGCTTGGGCTGGCTGTGGTGGGTTGCGGGCGAAGAACTCTGTTATGCTTTGCTGACGGCTGGTGTTTATGTTGTCGTGATAAACCTTGATGTAGGGCTCCATAGTCTGCAACAGCTGGGTAGTGAAGATTTCATACCTGTTTGCGTCAGGGTCGTCGGAAAGGAGGAGCTTGGCTTTCTCGATACACTCGATGGCACCCCTAACATTACTATGGGATAAGCGGCGTTCTTCTTGGGATGACGCACCACCTGCCTCTTCACTGACGTCATCATCATCTACCATGTCGTCGGTAGTCACATCAGGATCCCTTATCACCTCCAAGATGTCGTCGTTGGTGGTCTCGGAGAAGCCTGCAGCTGTAACACTCTGCGCAGCTTCTCCGGCAAGGTCCACTGCTACTGCAACAGTCTGAACCTCACCAGTCACAGATTTACTCTGCCTAACGGCCGGAATGCCTTGCAACACATGTCTCCATGCGTGACGAACAGTTGCTACAGACAGCTGATCCCATGCCTCCACCAAGAAGTCCACAGCTTTCTTGACGTTGAATGTTCTCCGTAATTGTTTTAAAAGTACTTCTTGCTCTGCCAACTGTTGATCCTCGTCGTCTTCGCTCTTGCTATCGGTGTTGGTGTCACTCAGGTTACGCAACTCTTCCTTGGTGTTGGTGTAGTCGTTCAGGAGCTTGAATTTTTTAGTAGAGAATGCAGCTTTTACATTACAGATTAACTCTTGGTCCATGGGCTGTAATATAGACGTAGTGTTGGGAGGAAGGAAGACCACTTTTATGTTGGGGTGACGATCTAACAGTAGGGGCGAGTGTCCTGGTGCGTTGTCCAGCAGCAACAAAATCTTGAATGGCACATTCTGTTGCTCACAGAATTTCTTCACATCGGGAACGAAACAGTCATCAAACCAGGAGAGGGACAGTGTAGAGAACATCCACGCCTTACGTGCGGTCAGCCAGTGGACATTTAGCTTGGTCATGTCCATGCTCTTGTAGGCGTGCGGCTTGCGTGCTGTGTGGATCACCGATAACTTGAGCTTACAGGTACCGGAGGCATTGGTGGTAAACAGGACGGTGATGCGCTCCTTCTGCAACTTCCGGCCCCGACACTTGCTGGCATTCTTCATGACGAAGATCTTGGAAGGTAGTTTTTTCCAAAAAAGACCAGATTCGTCCATGTTAAACACCTGGTCGTCGGTGTACTGTCCTTCCTCCATAATCTCACGTAAAAACGGAGGAAATTCCCTAGCCACAACACGGTCAGCACTAGCTTCTTCACCACCAGCTTCTTCACCACCAGCTTCTTCACCACCAATGTTGATATTGGTGATCTTGTTTCTCTTCTTAAACCTGTGTAACCACCCAGAGGAAGCAGTAAAAGTAATAAATAATGAGGAATGGATACAGTGTGACTGAGCACTTACCTTTGATGTAGTCAGCTGAATGCACATGGGGCCCCCATAATTTTCTAATTATACATGGAGACTACATTAACTGGAAACGTTTCGGTATAGAAAATGCATGTGTCATTTGGGAAAGAAAAAAAAATGGTCACAACTGCGGCGGTCGTAAGTCCACGAAGTAAGGTCGTAAGTCGGGTCTAGGTAAATATATATATATATATATATATATATATATATATATATATATATATATATATATATATATATATATATATATATATATATATATATATATATATAAAGGAAATATTTGTCCTAAAGGCAAAACATAGAAAGGGAATATGTATTTCTTTGTACACATGTTGTACACCCCCCCCCCTCCCCGTCAGCAAATGTTATTCGCGGATTTGGCGATTCGTGGCCATTTTGAGAACCTAACCCTCGAGAATTTGAAGGACCTACTGTAGCTATCATCCCCTCAAGTATCAATCATGCATAGCAAGTGAATATAACAATCTGATTTGTTTATCTCTTGAGCTCTATTTTTTTGTGTGGATATGTTTGTCATTCTGTGTCTGTGGGACTTTCTTTAATAATAATAATAATAATATTAATTAACAGTTTATTGAAAGAGTTACATAATTAGGGAATGGGTCTCTTGATTTACAAATAATATACAAGTAACATATGTGATACAGATATGATATATACTAACTAGGTGGGGGAGAAGCTCAAACTACAGGGCATTTCAACATAGTGACAGTGCAAGGAGTAGTGTTTACTGGGAGTGAATACACTGGTTGATTACAGGTTGTTGATAATTTTTACAATGGTTGGGACTGGGCTGTTCTTATAGCGATCAGTTCGTGCTCGTATGGGTTGGATGCGGCTGTGTGTGTGTCTGTCCTTGTTTTTAATATCACTGTATTGATGTGAAAGGATATAGATACTCCTGCAGGAGAATATGTATATTAAGAACTTATTTCCAAACACCTTATTTATCTTGCAGAGAACAGTAAATACAGTGATCTTACTGAAGCAAAAGGTACTGTCATTCTTCATGTGACTCACCATGCCCAATATAATGCAGCCCTTGTTCGGGATTATCTCAAGTTTATTAGGTCCTCAACTTGGCTTGCTGAGAAGTTAATTACACCTTTCAACTTGGCTCTGTCACTTTCCCTGGCATCCATTGAGAAGTATAAGGATCAGGTTTGTTGCTCTGCTATTTTTCTTTATACTTTTTTATGTAAATATTAGTTTATTTTATGTATCCAATTCCAACCACTAGATCTCTTGCCCTTGGTCTTCCATGGATGAAGTACAATACAGGCAGTCCTCTGTTTCCAAACATCTGTCATTTGAATATTTGCTCACACGAATATGACCATGTTTCCGTCTATCAACATTATTTACACTCAAGCAAACTTTTTTTTTTTTTTTTTAACATCGTCATCATTCAGCAAAATACAGGAATTCGAACACTTGAATGCTGGAAAATAAACACTGTGTGGGCACCCAGACGTCTGAGTGGCAGCATACTTGATGAGTAGTGTTATCGTTTTACACTTCAGTATTAACCATTAACAATGGATGAGAAGCAAAAGACCATGTA
>NW_024719604.1:2602404-2859921 GCF_018991925.1 Homarus americanus
CCACAAACAGAGCCTACAAAACAGAACCCACAAAAACAGAGCCCACAAAACAGAGCCCACAAAACAGGGCCCACAAAAAGCTTCAAACAGAAACTACAAAACAGAACCCAAAAGAGCCCACAAAACAGAGCCCACAAAACAACTCTCAAAAACAGACCCACAAAACAGAGTCACAAACAGAACCCACAAAACAGAGCCACAAAACAGAACCACAAACAGAACCCACAAAACAGAACCCACAAACAGAGCCTACAAAACAGCTCTCAAAACAGAAACTACAAAAGAACCCACAAAACAGAACCCACAAAACAGGACCCACAAAACAGAGCCTACAAACAGAACCACAAAACAGAACCTAACAAAACAGAGCCCCACAAACAGCCCAAAACAGAAACTACAAAACAGAACCCACACAAACAGAGCCCACAAAACAGAACCCACAAAACAGAACCCACAAAACAGAACCAGCAAACAAGCTAAAACAGTCTCAAAACAGAAACTACAAAACAGAACCCACAAAACAGAACCACAAAGAGAACCCACAAACAGAGAAAACAGCTTCAAAACAGAAACTACAAACAGAACCCACAAAACAGATCACAAACAACCACAAACACCCACAAACAGAGCCTACAAAACAGAACCCAAACAGAACCCACAAAACAGAACCACAAAACATAGCCTACAAAACAGTCTCAAAACAGAAACTACAAACAGAACCCACAAACAGAGTCTACAAACAGAACCCACAAACAGAGCTCACAAAACAGAACCCAAACAGCCAAAACAGAACCCACAAAACAGAGCCTACAAACAGTCTCAAAACAGAAACACAAAACAGGAACCAAAACAGAGCTTACAAAAACAGAACCCACAAAACAGAGCCCACAAAACAGAATCCCACAAAACAGAGCCACAAAACAGCCAAAACAGAAACTACAAAACAGAACTCACAAAACAGAACCACAAAATAGCTCACAAACAGAGCCAAAACAAAAAACAGACACACAAACAGAGCCCACAAAACAGAGTCTACAAAACAGAGCCCACAAAACAGAGCCCACAAAACAGAGCCTACAAAACAGAGCTCACAAAACAGAGCTCACAAAACAGAGCCCACAAAACATAGCCCACAAAACAGAGCCCACAAAACAGAGCTCACAAAACAGAGCCCACAAAAAACAGAGCCCACAAACATAGCTGCCACAAAACAGGGCCCATAAAACAGAGCCCACAAAACAGAGCTCACACAAAAAAGGGCCCATAAACAGAGTTTGACAAAAACAGGGCCCATAAAACAGAGCCCACAAAACAGGGCCCATAAAACAGAGCCCACAAAAACAGAGCCCACAAAACAGAGCCCCATGAAAACATAAGCCCACAAAACAGGGCCCATAAACAGAGCCCACAAAAGGCCCACAAAACAGAGCCCATAAAACAGAGCCTCACAAACAGGGCCCATAAAACAGAGCTCACAAAAAAGAGCCCAAAACAACAGAGCCCACAAAAACAGGGCCCACAAACAGAGCCCACAAAACAGAGCCCACAAAACAGAGCCCACAAAACATAGCCTACAAAAACAGGTAGCCCAAGTAAAACAGAGCCCACAAACAGAGCCCACAAAACATAGCCCACAAAACAGAGCTCACAAAACAGAGCTCAAGCAAAAAACAGACAAAACAGAAAACATAGCCCACAAACAGGAGCACAAAACAGAGCTCACAAACAGAGCCTCACAAACATAGCCCACAAAAACAGCCCACAAAACAGAGCTCCACAAACAGGGCCTGCTAAAACAGAGCCTAAAACAGAGCCCACAAAACAGAGCTCTGGAGGAAAAAGACGAAACAGAGCCTACAAAAACAGAGCCAAAACAGGGCCCATAAAACAGAGCTCACAAAAAAGGGCTCCAAGAGCTCACAAACTCACAAAACAGGGCCCTATAAAACATAGCCCACAAAACAGAGCCCACAAAACATAGCCCACAAAACATAGCTCCAGCCCAAAACAAAAACAGAGCCCACAAAACAGAGCTCCACAAACATACAAAACAGAGTAGCCCACAAAACGCCCACAAAAACAGCCCACAGGCCCAAAAACAGAGCCCACCAGACAAAAACAGAGCCCACAAAACAGGAGCCCCACAAAACAGAGCCCACAAAACAGGGCCCACAAAACAGGGCCCACAAAACAGAGCCCACAAAACAGAGCCCACAAAACAGAGCCCACAAAACAGAGCCCATAAAACAGAGCCCATTAAAGATGTTACAGTAATCGCTTTTTGAATGGTTTTCAGTTAAAAAACTGTTGCATCACAAGTGAATTAGGATAGAATATTATTGTAATACAACAGTTTTTTAACTGAAAACCATTCGAAAAGCGATTACTGTAACATCTTTTGAAGGAAAGAAAGCGAAAGTCATTGCTTTCGTCACTTTCCACTGTAATACGTACGTCATTTCAGCAAAAATATTACATTTCCATATTCTCAGAAATAAATAGTAGTTTTGCTGAAACGTAATGTATTTCAATGTAAATTAGGTTAAACTACATGAAAACAAAAGACTTTACCTAACCTTCCGATGTTCAAGATATGTTACTCGTTTTTTTAAAAGTTTTCGGTTAAAATACTGTTATATTAGTGATATTCTATTCATACTGTGCTTGATATAATACATTCACGGAAATGTAATATTTTTGCAACTACAATGCTGATGTCAACACAAGCGTGGTTACAGCGAGACTGACTGAGTGAGGGTGACGACGCGCTATGCGTGTGTGTGTGGGTTAGCGGGAGCGGGCGGTGTGCAGTGTTCGGTGCCGCGCGCGATTTGAATGTACTTCAATTACTTCAATGTACAGAATATTCCTCCGGCGGGGCAATCCGCGTATCCGTGAATGCTAAACCCGCGTATGTGAAGGGCCGACTGTACTGTACTTACCACAAAAGATGTTGACTGCTGCGTGAGGATTGGTGGTGCGAAGGAAGTTATTGGGAGGGAGAGGGAGGGGCACTACTCTCTTCTGCCCTGCCCTGTAAATCATCATCTGCTTTCACCTTTTTTCTGAATAACTCATCCAAAGGTGTTTGACGTTTACGGCGCACCTTCTCCTTGTACAGCTCAGTGTAGGAACTGAGAGCATTGTTAACTGCTCTTGCAATCTTGATGTTCCTTTCACGGTTGGGGTCGTTATCAGCCAAGAGTTGCAGACCTTCCTGTGTTAGTGCAAACGCTTTAGACATATCCTTTGTTGTCTACTGAAGTGGGGTGGGTGGAGATTCTATATCCTCTTCTTGTCCTGCAGCTCTCTCTTGTTCCAACATCATCAGATCTTCATTAGTCAAATCTTCTCTGTGGGACTCTAACAGTTCAACCACATCATATTCTATGACTTCTTCAAAGCTGACATTATTTGCAAGTGTCACAATGTCTTGTTGAACTTTCTGTAGACTTCCAGCTTGTGAAAAACCTTGAAATTCATGGACACACTCTGGCCATATGTTTTTCCATGAACCATTCATAGCTGAGGTTTTCACTTCATCCCATGACTCGGCTATATTATCCACAGCATCCAAGATGTTGACCTTTTTCCAGAAGTCCCTAATTGTAGGTTTATCCTCCCCATCAATTGCTTTTATGAGCTGCAAAAAAGTTTTCCTAAGATAATATGCCTTAAAGTTAGCTATCACACCTTGATCCATTGGCTGGAGCAAGGAAGTTGTGTTCTTCGGGGATGTACTCCACTCTCACATTATCAGAAAGATCATTTAAATTTACTGGGTGGCTTGGTGCATTGTCTAAGAGGAGCAATGCTTTATTAGATATGTTACGCCTGGCATTATATCTTTCTACAGCAGGGCAAAAATAGTTAGTGAACCAGTCTTGGAAAAGGGTCATAGTCATCCAAGACTTCTTATTGGAATGCCAAATCACAGGTAGATTAACCTGTCGTTCAGGCACTTTTGGCGAACCGGCCAAAAAAGCATTTTTCGTAAGGTCCGGACCTGAATTTTTGTCATTTTTGGCGATCCCGCAAAAAATTAAATTTTCATAAGGTCCGGACCTGTCGTTTTGGCACTTTTGGCGAAACCGGCCAAAAAAGCATTTTCGTAAGGTCCAGACCTGAATTTTTGTCATTTTTGTCGACCCCGCAAAAAATGAAATTTTCGTAAGGTCCGGACCTGTCGTTCCGGCACTTTTGGCGAACCGGCCAAAAAAGCATTTTTCGTAAGGTCCGGACATGAATTTTTGTCATTTTTGGCGAACCTGCAGAAAATGCAATTTTCATAAGGTCCGGACCTGTCGTTTCGGCACTTTTGGCGAACCGGCCAAAAAAGCATTTTTCGTAAGGTCCGGACATGAATTTTTGTCATTTTTGGCGACCCCGCAAAAGATGAAATTTTCGTAAGGTCCGGACATGAATTTTTGTCATTTTTAGCAAACCCGCAAAAAATAAAATTTTCGTAAGGTCCGGACTTGGCATAGCCCTTGAGAGCCCCTGGATTTTCTGAATGATACAGAAGTAGGGGCTTTAATTTCATGTCACCTGAAGCATTTCCTCCCAGAAGAAGTGTTAAACGATCTTTGGATGCTTTAATGCCTGGTGCTGATTTTTCTTCAGTGGAAATAAAAGTTCCCTCAGGCATGCACTTCCAGAAAAGCCCAGTTTCATCAACATTGTACACTTGTTCTGGTGTGTAACCTCCATCAATAATTTTCTTCAGCTCAGCAGGATATTTATTAGCAGAATCTGTATCAGCACTGGCAGCTTCACCGCTCATTTTTATGTTGTGTAAATTAAGGTGCTTCTTAAACCTTTCAAACCAGCCTTTACTAGCCAGAAAAGGTTTAGCCTCAGAAGATGCACCTTCCTCTTCCTGCAAATCATTATACAAACTTATGGCTTTCTGTTGAATGACCATAGTGTTTAGTGGCACATTGTGTTTAGTCTGATCTTCAATCCAGACACTAAGGAGTCGTTCCATATTTAGCATCACATCACTTCTATGAAAATACAAGGTTCGAGCAGTTAATGGAGTAGCAGCTTGAGCACTTGACCTAATTTTGTCCTTATTATCACGGATTGTTCCCACTGTTGAAGTAGCAAGACCTAATGTTTTTGCAATCTGGCTAAGTTTTTATCCAGCATCAAACCTTCTTAAAACGTCAAGTTTAATATCCAATGTAATGCCTTTGCGGCTTCTATTTGCACTACTGCGGTCACTTCCACTTGATGGCCTCTTTCCAGTCATCTTGAATAAGGGTAATGCACTGTACTGTACTTACTGTATGTTTGTAAAAGTTAAATCAAACTGCTGGGGCGAGAAACATGCTCGCAACACTGGATGTAAACAATGGACTGACTCCGCGTGGCAATGCCACGCTTGGCGGTAGCAAACACCAAGAAATCCACACCAAACAAATTATCATTTTTAACAAAAAAATTTAATTTTATATTGTGATTTTTTTTTAATTGTTAAAATTTACCCCAATTTCCGTAAGGGCGGATTTACGGGCCGTAACGCAAAATTATTGGCCATAATTTACAAATTCCGGTAGAGCGAAATTCTGTAACCCGGACTTCCATAGCGCGGGGGATGCCTGTATTTGTATTATTATTATTATTATTATTATTATTATTATTATTACACACACACACACACACATAAAAAAAAAGGGAATTAGACAGCAAGCATGAGGAGTGAGAGTCCTATTGTATGATAAATTTGTGTGTGTGTGACTGCATGGTAGTGAGTTAAATATCAGCTGCTGTGGAGTGCTTGGCAACACTCATTTCCACTCCATCTCTCTAATTACCCACACCTTTCTGCTTTCTCACTCCATATTTTAAAATGTTATGTAACGTAATGTTGAAGGGATACAACTTTCCTCATTTCTACTTATACTTATCACAATCTCTCTAAATATACTTTAGGTTTTGCTGTTTATTCATGTGACCCACTAATCCTCCACCCAAGAAAGGGTGACCTGACATTCCCTAAGAAGGTCAGTAATATGAGACCACTAACCCCCCCACCCTACCTCCACCTGACATTGTATCAGGTCAGGTCAGTTACATGAGACCCACTAATCCCCCAGAGCTCCATGGGAGTGGAAAATACCAGTCTTTGCTGTAACACACAGCTTCATTCACGACCATATCATATAGATTTTAAATTTTTAAATATATTTATTTAACCAGACTTTAGATAAACTATTCTGGATTATTATAGTAAAGAAATGGAGTTTCTAACTTAATTAGAACTGCATTTATGGACTCCAGTAGTTTAGACTCAAGGAAAACATCCCCAGAACCCAGAAATGCTCTGGGGAAGTGGGCTGGTGTCCGTCTGTGCAAGATGTCTAGTTTAGACACTTGGAAACTTTTCCCAGTAACCGTAAAAAATTTCGGGGATAAGGAATTTTTCTGGGTTTGAGAAAGTCGTCTGGTCAGTCGGAAATCTCTCATCCCCGGAAGTGCTCTGCACCAATTGTTCCGGCTATCAGGGATTTCACTATTATACATTTAAAGATTAGTTTATATTGTTTTCTTCATCCTTGATAAGACTAAATATTTTGTGTATAATAGATTATGTTAAGTACAGTAAACCCTTGAAGATCCGGACCCGGCAAATCCGGATTTCGGAAGATTTGGACAAAAAAATTGGGGGTTCTGGGCTAAGAAGCATTGCCAAAACAGGGTGAAGGTAGTTTTAGGCTTAAAGCTTTTATATTATAAAATTACACAGACTAAACTTAGCAAAATATAACTTGCATTGCTGGAATCCTTGTAAGATTGTGAATAATATGAATATAACTAACCCCAGTAGTCAGGATAATATGTACTGTATTTTTGGTGGTTTTTTTTATATTTATCTGTTTTTTACATTTAATACATTCGCCGGAAGATCCGGACAATCGGCTTTTCCGGACAGGTGGTCCTGCCTTTAGTCCGAATCTTCGAGGGTTCACTGTAATGTTGTCTGGTTATGTGATTATTACAGGTACTGTAATGATTTTATAGTTTAATTGTTAATTTTACAGGTAAGTCAGGGATTAGTTCATCTATCATTCAATCTGCTTGAGTCAGGAAGTGGACCAAAAGGAGAGACATATGTCAGTCAGCGAGCCATTGAGTTAGCTTCAACTGTCTTGCCCCTCATTGTCAAGAAACAGCAACACCTGGGACGCTCTGTCATCTCTCAACTCTCAAACTTGATCCTCACAGCATCTTCACCTGTTCAATATATTGGTTAGTTCTGTAGTCATTTGTGGTTGTTGTTAGATATTTACCTCCAATGAGTGAAATAGTACCTGCATTCTTTCTATTATTAAGTAGTGAATAGAGCTTTTAAACGAGTTCAGTTTACATCATGATATACTAAGAAGCATGACTTACTTTATATGTAGACTTCCACTTCTATATCTCACATATCTTATACTTTACATCTTTATAATCTTAGTTTATACAATGTATTTCACATAGCTACTGTGAAGAGACAATTATGATACAATTCAAGACACATTTAGAAAATCATCTTTAGAAAAAAGTTATCAAAATGACAGTTGTATTTACAGTATGGTCTCATTTTACGCGGGTCAAGCGTGCTCAGTTATGGCTTACATGATTGGTCGAAATGTGATCATAGTTATAGCTTACACAGAAAGCCGTGGGTAGCGGTATAGCATTAATTTATTTAATTTTTGCTTATTTAGATTAAGGAAACTGCCTGAGGTGAGATGGTTGAAAAATATTTGAAATACAGGAAAGCCTCCGATAACGATGGTTCTACTAACGACGATTCATATTTAAGACCCTGGTTAATTTAGGACCCAATTCAATTTACATTTTCATATAAATAATAACTAAATCCTGATATGTATTTGTTACGGAAACTGAACAATCAAGAAGGCAGATGTCTTAAGTTACTTTGCTTCAACTTTTGCTTTTATTTTAATCTCAAAATTTAAATGATTTCTTAACCTGTGTGTCTAGGGGCTATTTGGTTGAAATGATTTAGTTATAATACATTGTAAAACTCATGTCCAGTTGCATAACAAGTGACAATCTGTTTATATTGTAAACTTTTTTGTTATTTTTTCCTGTAGGTTTAGTTATTACAGCATTACTTGGCTTAATTGAATAGTTGATACCACACTCATGGTCGACATGACATTACCCAACACAGTATAAATATTAGGATTTGAAGAATATGCAAGTGAATTTTAAATACTATACTTAACCTAAATAAACATAAAAACTTATATACAAGGGTGAAACATAATGTACTCAGCTGTACTAATACACGTTACAACTAGATGGCCAGTAGATTCCGCTGTGCACAGGCAGTGCAGGTAACAGTGGCTCACTCCACAACAGAGCAACAGGAGAGGAACAGGAACCGATGGTGATGAGAAGCGAACTACCCGGTGTCTTGTTGCTCAGAAGAGACATCACCTCTCATAGATGGCACCCCCAAAAGCCAACAAGGTTTTCCACCAATCAGGAGCTAACGCCTGTCTCGTGTTTTTACTAGTTTGCCTGCTGGTAACTAGTGGTTTGGTGGTTGTGGAGTCAGCCATGCAGGTAGAGGTGACGGTGCAGTATATGTACGGGGAATGTGACCCTTCTATGTTGCATATTATAAAAAAAACAAACAAAAAAAACATGCCTTGCGCACGGAGGCTGCCAGGCTTGTGAAAGGTGACGCCAGCATCACTAGTATAAACAGTTGCAGCTTGGCGGGCCTTTTGTTTTCACTCATGTTAACAGGAAAAGGAGAAAAACATTCTCAGATTTCTTAAAGCATTTTTGCATCCCTATTCAACATGAGCAAGAGGGCAAGTGATGGTAGTGCTGGTTCAAAAGCTAAAAGATAGTTTAAAAGCTTGGCTGAGAAACTAGATGTGTTAAAATGGTATGAAAAGGATGAGAGGTCTCTGGATATTATATGGAGCAAACAATGAAAAAATTTTCTGAAGTGGATCTGTTAAGAGAACAAAGCATTAATATTAACAGGGACATGAAAAACGCATATGACCTCTACATAAAGATGTATCCAGTGGTCCCTCGATTAACGAACGCAATTTGTTCCTCAGAGTCGTTTGTTAACCGAAAATTTCATTAACTGAATCTATTATTTCAATGGGACATTGGGTAATTGGTTCCAACTCACAGAAAAAGTATACATACAAAGTACTGTACACCGGTAATAGAATTAACAAAACGTTAATTATAAACTAAATATAGTACTGTACTGTAGAGTACTGTGTACTGTATAATAATAAATACAAAAAACAATAGAATACTTTATTTTAACTTACTTTGAGTTGTGTTCAGTAATACCCAGATTTACGCGGTTTCGCTTTACGCGATTCTACATTTACGCGGTACCTAGCCAGAACCGGAATTTCATTTTACGCGGTGCATCTACTCATATACGCGGGTGAAGTATAATTTTTTTATTTAGCTCATGAAATTTATACAAATTACCCGGCCAGAATATAATTTACATTGCTGGAATTCTTACAATATGATGATCATTTTGAATATAAACATCATGGATTTTGCATTAGACATACAAATTTTAGATCTAATGTAATAATTTGGTTTACACAAAGCAAATATCTTATCTTTTGTGCAAAATATATGAAGTTTACATTCAAAATATTCTCTGACCTGCAAGGAATCCAGAAATGTCAATTATATTATCCTAACTTTAGTCTGAGGTATTATTTATTACTATACCTTAAAATCTAGTGTTTCACCCAAACATTTCTCAGAGAGATAGGAGCCAGCGAGCTGGGAAGAGGGGAGGGGGGGAGTTGAGTCCATTATTTGAATGGACATTAACCTGGTGATTGTATTTCTCTTAAATATTAATTGTGTGAGCATACCATCATAAAATTAAGATGTTATTTTTACTACAACATAGGTATTGTGTCGGAAAAAGTGGAGCTTGGGGGTCGGGCCAGTCTCTATTGGAATTAATCCCATATGTTCTGTTGTTCACTTTACGCGGTTTTCACTTTCCACGGTACCCTGTGGGTTCAATTGACCGCTTAAATCGGGGTACTACTGTATGACGTATTACCGGCAGCTTTGTTTACATATCAAACAGCTGATTGTAGAGGCAGTTGATGATGACATGTCATATTCCTTAGAGTAGGGTTGCCATACGTCCGTATTTTCCCGGACATGTCCTCCATTTAGGTCTCGAAATCTTCATCCGGAAGTAATTTTTAAAATTCTTTAAAAGTCCGGAATTTCAGCTTCCATCATTTTCTCCACAGAAAAAAAAAACATGAAACTGTAATGACGAGAGAGAGAGAGAGAGAGAGAGAGGCTGTGAGAGAGGGAAGGTGGAAACCGTAGAGATCTCGTTCAGTTTTCGTCAGCTGATAAGTCACGTGTACGCCTGTACGGTGTTGTCAGCTAAGCTGCTAGCAATTTTTGGGTAGCATGTAGTGCCATGTACTGCTTTTCCTTGTTCTTCAGCCACGCGCATTATTAAATTTGTTTTTGTATTTAGCGCTATTAGCCATAAATGAAATGCTGAAAGTATACCATATTTTTCTTATGACTTTTTTTACACTGTAGCATTTGTTTTTCTTGTCCTGCATTTAAGGCATTTTAGCAATTTTCAACCATAATCTTGATGTGCATGGACACATCAGGTCACACACACAGTGGGGGAAGAAGACTGCAGCTAAGGGAATGAAGATATTCAGCCTTAAGCAAAGGTAATTTTTTTAATATTTTTAAGATTTCTTTACCATGAATGTCGTATATTAGCCTACATTAAAAACACAATGCAATACAGTACACCGATACTGGTGTGTATATATATATATATATATATATATATATATATATATATATATATATATATATATATATATATATATATATATATATATATATATATATATATATATATATATATATATATACATATACACACACAGTTGTACCCCACTTAACGCGGTCAATAGAACCCAGAGGGTCCCGCGTTAAGTGAAATCCGCGTTAAGTGAACAACAGAACATATGGGATTAATTCCAATAGAAACCAGCCCGACCCCCAAACTCCACTTTTTGAAGACACATAACTATGTTGTAGAAAAATAACATCTTAATTTTATGATGGTACATGCACACAATTAATACTTAAGAGAAATAGAGAAATACAGTCGCCAAGTTAATGTCCATTCAAATAATGGACTCAACTCCCTCCCCCTCTTCTCACACTACACTGCTGGCTCTTCCCTCTCTGAGAAATTTTTGGGGGAAAACCACTAAATTTTAATAAATAATACCTCAAACTAAAGTTAGGATAAT
The DNA here is from genome assembly GCF_018991925.1 of Homarus americanus. Classification (NCBI taxonomy): domain Eukaryota; kingdom Metazoa; phylum Arthropoda; class Malacostraca; order Decapoda; family Nephropidae; genus Homarus; species Homarus americanus. Next base: position 2,613,747 of record NW_024719604.1, read on the forward strand.
ACAATTGACATTGCTGGATTCCTTGTAAGACCAGGAATATTTTGAATATAAATGTCATATATTTTGCACAAAAGATAACATAGTTACTCAGAAAATTTTTTTATCTAAAATTTGTATGTCTAATGCAAAATATATGATGTTTATATTCAAAATGATCACCAAATTATAAGAATTCCAGCAATGTAAATTATATTCTGGCCGGGTAATTTGTATGAATTTTATGAGCTAAAACAAATATCTTCAGTTAATAAAAAAAAAAATAATCTTCACGACACTATCTGTCAATCAAAGTACCCCACCTTGCCTCCCCCCCTCTCCCAACTGCGCGGTCAGTCCCAACCCTCCCCCCAACCCCCCACCAATCATCCCTTCAAGAGAAGAGTGGGTGAAAAATTTAGATTTTAACATTTTGTATTAAATAATACCTCAGATTAAAGTTAGGATAATATAATTGACATTGCTGGATTCCTTGTAAGACCAGGAATATTTTGAATATAAACGTCATATATTTTGCACGAAAGATAACATACTTACTCAGATTAAACATTTTATCTAAAAATTTTATGTCTAATGCAAAATATATGATGTTTATATTCAAAATGATCATCAAATTATAAGAATTCCAGCAATGTAAATTATATTCTGACCGGGTAATTTGTATGAATTTTATGAGCTAAAACAAATATCTTCAGTTAATAAAAAAAAAAAAAAAAATTCTTCACGGGGTAACAGATGGTCGGTCGGTCCCTCCCTCCCCCCCACCACCCCCACCAACCGTCCCAAGGAGATGTGTGGGAAAACCAGAATACTTAACTTTTTTGTAATAAATAATACCTCAAACTAAAGTTAGGATAATATAATTGACATTGCTGGATTCCTTGTAAGACCAGGAATATTTTGAATATAAATGTCATATATTTTGCACAAAAGATAACATAGTTACCCAGAGAAAAAATTTTATCTAAAATTTGTATGTCTAATGCAAAATATATGATGTTTATATTCAAAATGATCACCAAATTATAAGAATTCCAGCAATGTAAATTATATTCTGGCCGGGTAATTTGTATGAATTTTATGAGCTAAAACAGGCAGTCAGGCAGGGTGGAGGGTGGGGCAAATCTAAAAATAGCGTCTCGAGCCGGACACTCACCGCGTATATGATGAAAAAATCCGTGTTAAGTGAAAGTTCAGCTCTGGCGAGGCACCGCGTATATGATAAAACGCGTTAAGTGAAACCGCGTTAGGCGGGGTAATACTGTGTGTATATATATATATATATATATATATATATATATATATATATATATATATATATATATATATATATATATATATATATATATATATATATATATATATATATATATATATATATATATATATATATATATATATATATATATATATATATATATATATAAATAAAATTAATTATCACGGCTGCTTCAAGGTTACATAAGCGCCAAAGTGTGTGCCGGGGTCTTCTGGAGCGTCCTCTTTTTTGAATGTTCAGATATGGCAACCCTACCTTAGAGAGTGCATTGGTTCTAATGCCTTCTTCAATATTTCATAATGATTTCTGCACTGTATATTATCAATATGTGAACTAAATTTCAGAATGACCAATAATTTTAATGTAAAAATTCAAAAATATTCAAAGACCAACAAAATCAATGTTCACTACACTGTAAACAGCTGAGAAGCATTGGTGGGTGGTTCGATCAGCTGATGGGCTAACAAAAACTGTTCCCTGTACTGTCTATATTATATCAATATGTTAACTATATCTTAGAATGATCAATAATTTTAATATAAAAATTGCAAAAATATTCAAGAGCACAACTTTCCTGATATTTACTCCAGTGGAAACGAATGTAAACATAGAACCAATTATTGTATTGGTGGATTAGCCGATCAGCTGATGCGCACAACAAAGTGTGTTTCTTGTAAAGCTGTCGTTAATCGAAGTTTTGCTCGTTAATGGAAGTGAAAATCCTTATGGGAGCTAATTCGTTAACCGAAATTTTGTTAATTGGACCGTTCGTTAATTGAGGGGCCACTGTAATGAGAAAAGAAAGCGGCTGTGAACGGTTCTTTAGACAGCTTTATTATTCAAAGGCCTAAACCATCAACTTCAGCTCCACCAAAAAATTCAGCATCATAAGCAGCTTCAGCAACAATTTCAAATTCAGTAGCAGTTTCAGCAACAGCTATGACTTTTTTATGGAAATCTACAGGTTCAGCCAGAGTTGAACCTGATGACTTAGTCATCTGAGTAAAAACTTATACAATATACATGTTTTAGACTTTACCACCATTGGTGAGTAGAATTTTTGTTTTACATTAGTAAATATTATATAAAACATATATGAACAGTAATAAGTGTTGCTTTCTTATTCATATGTAGAGAATTGATGATGTTTCACCTGAACGCACGTTGTAGGAATCATGGGTATCTAAAGAGAAGCGACGTTATAACGAAACAAACATTGTCGGGGGCAACGTTAAACGAGGACTTACTGTACTGTACTGTACTCATCAGCAGATGCTGTCATCTTGAACCTAGAGTAGGCAGACACTTCACTCAACTGATTGTATTACGTAATAGTAATCACGTTTTAACACCTGCAACGGAGGTTAGGTGGAGATTAGTGGGTCATGCTACTGACCTGACCTGATGCAATTTCAGCTCATCCATTGTCGGGGTGGGGGATTAGTACATCTTATGGCCTAAAGATGTCTTGAATAAAGACAAAATAAAAATTTGGAGAGGTTTTCCTGAATTTCAACTAAGGAATTTGTTCCCAAACCCAGAATTAAGAATTTTTCTGGAAAATTTCTGAAGAAATGTCAATTCCAGCTATTGGAGAGTTCCGGCTAAGAGGGATTCCGGCCAATGGAGATAGAATAGCAGTGTAACAGCACCTTTTGCATTATATAAATATTTGCCCAAATGTATAACAACAAATTATTCACTAAGTTATTCAACACTGCCTCAGTTGTTCAAGTTATACACGGCTGAGCTTGTAACTCTCTCAGAAGTCAAGCGAGGTCACCTGACTAATCAAAACACCGCTTGACGGCTCCCCCTCTCTCACGCTCGGAGGAGACAGCCAGATTCATACGACTAGTTAAGGGGTGAACACCTAACCCAAGTGTTCACATATATAAGTGTACTCAAAACACTTCCCTGAAGAGAATTCACAATACATACTCACCCAAACTAAATACTGTGTATATAATTGCTTCAACAATAAAGAAAAGCCCAGAGGAAGTGTTTACATCAGCCCTGCCACTTAAGAGTTCCAGAACTTATTTAAAACAATTGTGTGTGATACCCAAATCACTATCACTGCAGTGACAATGCAGGAAAAGCATTTGGGTAGACCAATCATTGTAAATCTAATCTTTAGTCATCACACAGCAGTATTTGGTGTTAATTTCTTAACATCATAAAACTGATTGATTATATTTCAATCAATCGTTTAACAGTCTGCATCTGTATTACCTACTGTATGTTACTCTACTTTGATGGCTGGACATGCCATTTAATGAAATTATAAATTTTGTGGTTCATGTCTGCATCCTTTCCAAATCATATACTGTATAGTAATAGGATTTCACAAGATCATTTCTTTATTTTTATTAAACCATGTATGTACTTTTATTTTTTTTTCAGAAATCCTGGGAAAGCTGGCTAAAATGTTACCTTTAGTGCTCCTGGACCATCTTAATGTGATTCGGGAGCCATTAGAGTTCTCGGAATCTTTATCACTTCGAGCTGCGACTCACTTTTTGAGCGCTATCCTGCCACTTCTCAAGATGAGCATGAGTCTTAAGGATGCCCTCATGATCACACTGAGAAAGATGCTCTTTTCCAAGTAAGATTTGAACTTAAGTGATTTTCAGTACAGTATTCACTTCTTGACTAGAAAATGTTGACTTTGCATGCAAAACTTATGCCTATCAAATTTTTAAAGTCTTGTTAAAAACACATGATTTGATTTCATATTACATATATGTGTTATCACTATTGTGTATGAATGCTGGGTGCTGATTTCACAGCTCAGAAAATCAGGTAAACCTTGATATACAATATCCTGTTCGGCGATATTTCGCTTTAACGATGGTCATGGATTAAGTCCATCTCGGTATATATGATAAAAAATATTGTTTTAACGATATCCAATGGCTGGATTTTATTTATTTATTTTTTTCTCCAGCAATGGAAATAATATTTAACCAGAAGTATCACACATCTCTACTTGTCAGCCTACCCACGCACCGCCACACGGCCCACCCACCCTCTACAGCCCTGTATTTGGTTCTTTGTCGATCATAAACTCGCCATCGCATTGCTTCATGATTATCGGCCAGCATCGTACATTGTACATTGTCGGTGTTTTTGTTTTTGTTTTTCTTCTATAGTGAGAGGACAGCACTAAAATTTTAATTGAACTGTGTTAGGTGACTGTGAAGTGATATTTTCTGTGTTTATGTACCACTGTTGTTTTGAAAATGTGAGCAGTGTCGGCTGCTATCATTGTTTTTGTTATTATTGTTCGCTCTGTTTTTGTGACTGAAGTGAGCATTGTAACTTTGAAAATATCTGGGAAAGCCAAGACATCCAAGACAACTGTGTCTCTGAGGTGAAGCTTGACATTGTTAAGCAGCATAAGATTACCCAAAGGCTGTATTGGAGTCAGAGTAACGTCTCCACTCCACCTACAAGAGACCTCTTAGCCTTGAAGGGAACATGTGATGATGACCAGGCTTGTTCTCAGGATGTGGTGAGTGTTGTTTAATTATTTTGTACTGAAAGTAGGAATTTTTTGTTGGTGATACCTGTGTGTTTGGGGACTGGCTGGGAATGTATCCCATTGAACCCCATCTTGTAATGAGCCTGATCTATAGTAATTCACTTAGCGATGGGGTTTTCAAGAACCTAACCCCATCGTTTATTGAGGTTTACCCGTATGTGGGCAAGGGAGTAGGTAATCTTCCTGGGGCTTGATGTATTCCCCTCTCCAGGTCTGGGGACAATGGCCTGGAAATCCCACTTTGTAGTCAGTTACCAAAGGGTTATGACATGACAAGTGGAGGATCTAATTTCACACACTTCTTTTCTGATAATAATTAAATTCAATTTAAAGGTTCCTTACAGGTCTTTGAGGCTCAGTACAAAAAATATCTCTTAATTATGCAGATCGTAAATAAATTGAAATTCACTTCTTAAAGGAAATACTGTACTGGGTTAGGTCCATGAAGTGCCAAAATGTATACACTTTCTCCTCCCCAGTGCTAGTATGTTTTTCATAAAATTAAATGCTTTCTATGTTACAAAAATTTTCTAAACTAGTATAACTAAACCTCATTATTATACACTAAATTACCATATATCTCGGCCTACAAGGCGATGGGGTGTATAAGACGACCCCAAAAATGTCCATTTAAAAAGTAGCTTTTGAGCCCTATTTGCTGTATAAGACCGGTACCCCAAATGTGACACTTATCTTTGGGAGCTTACTGACCCAGTAGTCCTTTACCAACCATCCCGTTGACCAGTGCTGTTTACACATCCTTGGTTTTTTAAAATAAGGCCAATTCCTTTAAGTAATGGCATCAAATGTTACCGGTTGGTGTAGTGTAAACACTAGTGACTCACTTAAACGTCTGTTATTTAACTGGAACTAATGTCGGTGTCGAATACAATTGTTTCATTTACTTGAAATGGATTTACCGATTTATTTGCTTATTTATTTATTTATAACATGCTGTAATATATTAAACACACCAAGTATTTTCTTTAATTTAAAAGCTTGCTTCACGAGAGACAATCTGTGGTGGGACTGTTCCCACTGTTTACATCAGCTACAGTACTGTATTCTAATTCAATAGTGTTTCATTAGGATTTGAGTGAAAAAGATTACTGTACATACTGACTACATACATACATACATACATATATATATATATATATATATATATATATATATATATATATATATATATATATATATATATATATATATATATATATATATATATATATATATATATATATATATATATATATATATATATATATATATATATTCACAATATTTTATAATTGCAGTCATGTACTGAATATTCTATGTAAAAAATATAAATTTTAAATGAATTATTTCTAGTGTGGTCGACTTCCTACACAAAGACAGGCTATAAATAGCCGTCTTATCTCCCCTCTGTTCTGAGAGAGAAGGTCTTGGTAAATAACTTTTGTTTGTTTATTTTCATTGTTTGTCTAATTTATCATGTTGTATCAAAGTAATATTACTAAAAGTTTTAGGCAGCTACCAAACAGGGAGATACTACCGCCTGGGAAGATATTGGAAGCATAATGTACAGTATTGTCTAATGGTAGATCCTACTTCCATATGGCATCACGAAAATTGTGACCAAGTCTTATGTTGCTGATCTATCTTTCTGCCTCATTTACACACAATTGCAGAGTTTCAATTGTTTCTCTTCCTTTGACAACACAACATACATACAATATAATGTTTCTCACCTTTGATCTTTTTTCCTTTTTGCATTTATTTATGGTTGGTTATTTAAAATAAGGCCAATTCACTTAAAGTATTGGCATCAAATTTTACTGGCTGGTGTACACTAGTGACTCACTTAAGCGTCAGTTATTTAACTGGAACTAATGTCAGTGTGAGTAAAATATTTCCATTTACTTGAAATAGATTTGCTGATTTATTTGTTTGTTTATTTATTTATAATATACTGTAATATATTAAACACACTGCAAGTATTTTCTTTAATTTATATACTTGTTTTGCAAAAAAGGGAGGCTACCATTAAACCTGGTAGGTGAAGTTGACCAGACATTTATGGTGATCATTAAGGACCAAACTCCGAATCCATGACGTGACTTCTGTTCATCATTTATATCCTAAATTTATAACTGGGGAAAGAATTTGAACTGAGTAATGCTATTGTTGTGTTGGGCCAGCTATCAGCTGGTGAGCTGTCCAGCAGCCATATTGTAGCTACCACCAGAATCCATTAGAAATAATTTGTTTAATTTTTCAGTGAAATTTTTTGTTTGATATCGCAAATTCTTCTTTAGAAAATCATATAAATTAACCATAATTCTGTAAGGGCGAATACCGGCTAGAACACACACTTATTTGAACATAAACTAGGGAAAGAATTCTAACTGAACAGTGCCATTGTTGTGGTGGTTGCTGGCAACTGAGAAGGTGAGTGGCCTTCCAACTACCTTGTGGCTATCACAGAGAATCTACAAAATAATTTGTTTTACAATTTTGGGTGAAAATTGTGCTTAAAATTTCTATTATTTTTATTTTACTTAAAAATTTACCAAAATTATGTAAGGGCAAATGTTTTTCCCATACAGTATACTGTACTGAATTTATGGTCATGGTAATTTAAAAATTCCTTAAGGGCGAATTTCCGTAGCCTGAATTTCCTTAACATGGGGGATGCCTGTACATGTGTCAGCTTTTGAAGGGAGGACAGTTTCAGTGGTGGTCTTGATCCCACCCAACTTTGAAATGGGACTTTACAAGTTTAGGTCTTTCTTATTATCTAGTTATACAAAGTTTGACAATCTAAATATCATAAATTAGTTACACAATTACCACTAATGCAGTATGTGTTAATTATGAAATTAGTGATATAAAGAACAAAAATAGTCACCACCTTTAATTCTTTCAGGAAAGTTGAGAGTCGCCAGATTGCAGTAAGAGGATTCCTGCAATTTCTTAGACACTTCAGAGTGATGGGTGCACTTCCATCATCCCAAGCCTCAATGTCCTTCTCCTCGTCAATGAGCACAGTCAGCGTAAATGCTGATGTTCACTCTGTTTTCAATAATTCAACAAATGAAGCCCTGTGCTTTGAGCTGCTTGGAATATTGAGGCGATGCTTCTCACAGCAGCATGAGGTAAACTCTCCTGGACTTTTCACTTTGTCAGTACAGTGGTCCCTTGTTTTTCGTGGGGTTTATGTTACTGTGAAAAAGCAAAACTGCAAATCCTCTTTTCCTGAATTTTAGTTGCCGTGTTATATTCAATGTTATAACCTATAAGCTATCCCCGATCACTTGTATGGTCCTAAAAGTGTGGGTTGTTGTTGTTGTTTTATAATATATTTATTTAACCAAACTTTTATATAATGTATTTTGGAATATTTGGGTAAAAAATGGTGTGCCTAACTTAATTACAACAACTACGTGAGGCAGCACTTGAGTGTCAGGACGTGTAGTTGTGTTCGTATTTCATGTTAATTTCATCTGTTTGTATATTGTTCCATGATATAAATAGTCCTACTAATTAAATTAACATTTTCTCATGTGATCAACAGTCATACATGAATATTCACTTTGCCAGATATATTGTAGTGTTATAAACAAACACACACTTGAGCACCCTCTCTGTCTAACAGGTGATGAAGGCGACCCTTAAAGGGAAAAACTGACGACGCAGCTACTTTACCCCCATGCGGTTACTTTACCCCAAAACCCCCCCAAGCAGTCACTTTACCCCTAACACCCCCCAAAAAGGTCGACTCCCATTCACCCACCGCGCCTCACTTCCTTCTCACTGACAACTCGGTAAATTCACATTGGTAACCTTGGGCGGCAATGTGATCAGCAAAGGCTGACTTACCATTTATGTGGATGTTATGCAGGGAATACCTGTTGTGATGAAAATATATTTCTATTGAAAATTCGTGAATTGTCGAAACAGCAAATAAAAAATCCAAGATAAATGAGGATGCACTGTATCTGGATGATACAATTGATTTATTTGGGATAGATTACAACCTTTTGTTTAAATTGTAGATTGATAAATAAAAAATAAATTAAAAGAGAAGAATACCATTACAGTATAGAAAAGTTCTCATATAAAGTATACAGTGGTCCCTCGCTTAACGAACACATTTCGTTCCAGAGGGTCGTTCGTTAATCGAAAATTTTGTTAACCGAATCCATTGTTTCAGTAGGATATTGGGTAATTAGTTCCAGCTCACCGAAAAGTACATACAAAGTAAAAAAAAAAAATTCAGTAAAGTACACTTGTTTTGAGGTGTGTATGTAGAAGGTTCCTGGTTGATGATGATGATGATGATGATGATGATGGGAATTAGAAGGGGGGTGGAGGAGAAGGGAGATGAGAAGGAAGTGGGGATGGAGGAGAAATCACCTTTCAGGGGACCCATGCTTGATGCCGTCATTTCACCAATAAAATTTTAAGTTCACTAGGTGTAATTCAAGATTATTTTATTTAAATCAACACTGCACTGCACTATATATTATCAATATGTTAACTAAATTTCAGAATGACCAATAATTTCAATGTAAAAATGCAAAAATATCAAGACACCAACAAAATAGATGTTCACTCCACTGTCAACAAAGCCAACTGACGCCTGTTGGCTGAGTCAAGCGCTGATGGGCGCACAAAAAACTAGTTCCCTGTACAGTACTCTTTCGACGTTTTTGGGGTTATTTGATTATTGATTTTATTTTGCACCAAACAGCTTCCAGTCCTCTGAACGGCTAGAGTCGTGTTTTAATGTTGTAAAAACTATACATCCTTTTTACCTAACTGCCTGAATGAATATATTTAGATAAATAGTGTTTTGAACGGTTTTCAATGTAAATAGATAAAATCAAAACAAAGACTTTACCTGCTTCCATGTTCTTGAGATGTTATCGTTTTTATAGTTGGTAAATTTGTTATATTACAATGATATTCTATTCATACTGTGCTGATATAATACATTCAGAATATATTTTTCTAAATGCGGATCAGTGGAAAGTGGATCTGTGAAAACAATGACTTGCTTTTGTCAAAGTACTAATCACTTTAATGGTTTAGTTAAAACTGTTGTATTGTATTACAATAATATCCTAATTGACTTGAATAAATATTCGATACCATATTTCTGAATATTTTCATTAAATCCATCAAAATCATTTTCCTTGTCAGCTGCAGCCAAACAGCTCTCCAGTCCTCCTGACAGGGCTAGAGGCTACGTGTTTTCAATCGTTTTAGTTAAAAATTATTAATCACGATATTTTACTAAACTGCCTGAATGATATATTCTGAAATAAATAGTAGTTTGCTGAACGGGTATTCAATGAAATAGATAAAATACATGTGAAAACAAAAGACTTTACCTATGCTTCGATGTTCTTGAGATGTTACCGTTTTTAATAGTTTTCGTTAAAATTCTGTTATTACAATGATATTCTATTCATACTGTGCGATATAATACATTCAATGTATTTTTGTTGAAATGCGATAAGTGGAAAGTGGATAAAACGTGTAAAACAATACTCTTTTGTTCAAAGATGTTACGTAATCACTTTTGAATGGTTTGTTAAAAACTGTTGTATTACAATAATATTCCCCTAATTGACTTGAATAAATACTTGAATGAAATATAATATTTTGTTGAAACTACCCGTTTCAGTGTAAAGTGTTGTAATAAATGGTAAACAATTTGCCTTGGGCATCGTTTTGACTTTACTGTACTGTACCTGTTTTGTTTACTGTAAGGACCGATGTTCACTTCAATAAATGAAATGTTTGCTAGTATTTTGTCCACTTATTATATTATTATTTATACACTATTATTTGGTTATCTAAAACATTAATGCTTAAAGGTACATTTATTCAACATATGCTATATAGTTAGAAAAATTACGAACCATCACGGTTCGCGGTTTTTTATCGACGCGTTTACAAACGTAACCGCGATAAAGAGATACTGCATATATTATCAGTATGTTAAATAAATGTTAAAATGACTAATAATTTTAATATAAAAATGCAAAAATATTAAAGAGCACAACTTTCTTGATATTTACTCCACTGGAAATGAATGTAAACATAGAACAGATTAGTGAATTGGCAGACTAGCCCATCAGCTGATACTCACAACAAAACGTGTTGTTCGTAAGGATTTTGTTAATCGAAGTTTTGTTTGTTAACCAAATTGAAGATCCTTATGGGAGGTAATTCATTAACCGAAATTTCGTTAACCGAACCGTTTGTTAACCGAGGGACCACTGAAGTTATAATGGAAATTGAATGACAGACTGAAGTATTTCAGTTGAAAAAAATAAGTTTTACAGATAGTGAAACAGGATATTGTATATATGCCCCCTGTAGTGTGAATTAGAATGGAGAAATGTAATGAAAGACTCATTTGAAGAACTTTTTACAGATGCTTTCCACTTAACTTAGTTTATGTGTTCTAAAAAAGTACTACATTAAATAACACATACATTCCAAGCAAGTTTTTAACCAAACTCAATCATTAGTAAATAAAGAGTTCATGGGAGTGAGAGTTTACCGGGCTAAAGTCTCGTGTCATGTTTACACACCTGCTGCACCAATCTTTTAAAAGAAATAAAAGAAATAAATCGTGTTCTCATAAACTTCACTAAACATGGACAACATTATACAAAATTGATAATGAAATTATCAACTGCCTTATAGTAAAACTGGTTTAAGTGAAACTTTGAATGTTAAATGAGGGATATTTGTATTTTCTTACAAAGTATAACTTAAACCCCAGATGTGTGTAATATATTAAATTCATCCATGAATTTATGATGGTTTTGCTTCAATGTATGTGTGATAATAATGGTTGTTTCTGTTTACAGGTAAAATCAATCTTCTACTTAGGGCTTTATGATGTCAGTCAAAACAACCCCAACCTTGTTGTGAACATTATGGAACTTCTACTTCAGCATAGCAAGTGCTTCTTGGACTTACGGCCAGATATATTTAATCCTGTCATCTTGAAGAAGGTTATTGTCATCCTGGGTGAAACAACCATACTTACAGAACCCATGGGAGATCTGCTGTCCAGCCTCGGAGCATGCAAGACATATTATGAGGAACACCATGCAAGTGAGGCCAATGAAGAAGATGATGAGAATGCCATAACAGTTCTTAATGAAATATGTGCTGTATTTGATGTATTGACAGAGAAGCTTTCAGGTTGTGGTTTGGAAGACCTGGGTTTTGATACTAATGGAGACTTTTCAACCACTTCACCGTCAGGTCACAAAAATATCTTTTCTGCAAAAGTGATGATAGGTGTATTTGATAGCTTATTGGAGTACACTTTTACCAGTAAAGCACAAACACCTGAGGAAAGGATGCAAGTAATTGTCTCCCTTTTTAAATCTCAAAGGAAAATTGTTGAACTGTTGAAGGAAAAGTCTAAAAAACCCAAAAAGAAAGGAGGTCGAGTATCTAGACAAACCATAGCCCTAAAAAGTCACTTGAGTTTGCGAGTGACAGCAGACATGCTCGCTGTTTCACTAAGTGATAGTGACACTGATGCTTCTGATAGTGGTTTTATTTTGAAAGGCAACCATGAATTGCAGTTATATCTTTTATCTATTGTGGAAGATGTCTTGTCATCAGTGAAGGGAATGACTCGATCAGAGAAAGAAAAAATTCTGCCCCATTTGAGGACTATTGCAAAGGTTCTCCTTCGTGAATGCACAGACAATTTGGGCTCTGCAGACTCCTCAGATGAGAGAGAGGTAACTAGACTGAGGCAGAGTTTGCATATTATTGCAAATGTTTTAACCATCTTCAACAAATTTTACAAGCATAAAGTAGAAACAATATTGAAGGATTTGATGAATAAAAATGATAATAAAAGCCTTAATGCACTGTTATTTCAAATAACTAAACGGTTTCAGAAGATGCTGCTAAAAATCTTACATCACAAGGAACGAACTCCTTTGTTGAAGGATGCAATTACAATAGTTCACATAGTAACAGCAGTTACACAAGCCATGGAACCACAGTGCTCTGAAGTTAAAGATGTTCAAGATTGGGTACATCAGTTATGTAAAGACCAAGATTTTGGTCATTGTGGATTGACTGAAGCTATGATGAATCTTCTTATGAAATTGTCCAATCAGATCAAAGGTAATCATAACCTTACTCGAGGAATAGCTAAAGAGTTATATCACAGGCTTGGAAAACTTGGAGTAAATGTTAGCATTGATGAACCTGTTAAATATATGATGGTCACTGGTGACACATCATCAGTCATTTTATCATGTCTCCTTGTACACCTGGATGACACACTGGGCCTCATAGAATTGGCTTTAAACAAAATGAAAGCTTGTGTTGTATCAGGCACACAATATAATGCTGAGAAAGTTGAAAATTGTATCAGTCTGAAGTGCAATATTTTGATCCAAGCTCTACATGAAGTAGTCCAGTCAGCCATTCCTCTGGGTGTAAGTACAGATCACACTCTGAAAGTAGTGACAAAGATGTACAATGTTTTAGCACTCTATGCAAAGTTTTATATTGATCTTTATCGAATTAAGAATTATGCCCAAATCTCAGATAAATTTGAAACAATTGTTCACAAATCTGGAGAACTGATTACCAAGCCTATATATCCCTTGATAACTTACATTGAAGGGACACATAGAGAAGCAGGGAGTAAAATTCAAAGATCAATTACTGCTAGAGCAATGAAAGAGACTAAACTTATACCATCTCTAATTTTTGCAATTGAACAATATGAGAAACACCTTATCACACTCACCCACAAATCTAAGGTAAACCTTATGCAGAAAATGGGAGTGAGTACATGTCGGGATTTCAAGATTATGCCAGCTACTCTCAAGGAAGTTTTACAGAAAGAGAATGAAGAGGAGCAGGAGAATGTATTGAATAGTACTGATGAAGAGGCAGGGTCTGATGACCAAGAGGAGGAGGAAGCCACACACAGGAAAGTTGAGTCCTCTCTATTTAATCGGAACAAAAGAGAAATTAAGAGAAAATCTTGTACAGAGATGAATGAAGATGATGAAAATGATCCCAACTCTCAGAATAGGACTAGTGGGCCCCCTAGCAAGCATAGAAAAATATCTTTGGGCAAAAAGGGAAAAAAATATAAATAATTTGTTGATACTTTCTAGACTATTAAACTGGAAGCTGCCATCTAACAAAATAGTATTAACTACATTTGTGTGTATTATTCACATAGAAATTTTTACTCTACAATCTAAAGGTACACTCATTTGTTTGGAAACATGCGTAGCAGTTTATAAAGTACAGATACATAGCTAAGTGCAATACAGCAAACCCTCAATTTACACAAGCTCCTTGTATGTGGATTCTGTCAGACCAAAAATTATGAAATCTGACTTTTACAGCCTCGCTACATTACTCGGCTTATAAGACAACATAAAGCTATACATTGTGTGACCATGTATTAGCCCCAAGGCAGGCTTCCTGCATGTAACTGTGTGGGTGGCCAGCCAGAGGATGCTGGGAGCCCATGAAAGAAAATCTGAAATTGAAAATAAATGCCAACATTTTTAATGTACACAGTGTGGGAATTACAGTGCCCACTGTAAAAAGTAGATGCCTCTTTAATCATCGATAAAGGGTTAAGTAATGTTAGTTCTATAAAGGATTAGTAAACTATTTACATTCAGTGCATCACATGTGTCCCATATCTATGCTGTACTGTACAATGATTTCCATACTTAGAAGGAAGTTACATCATGAAATAGCTGTTGTAAGGTATAAATCACATGTACTAAGCAAGGTTATATTACAAGTCCCTTAATAATGGAAACAAATATGACTAATCAGCTGGACCTTAACTTACGGGTAGGGTACGATTCAGCGCCGATGTTTCAGCACCGCCGTTTCAGCGCTAGCCCATTTCACCACCAGACTATTCAGTGCCACCAAATCAATAATTTATTCAAAGAATCATACATATTTATGAGATTGGTTTATTAAATTAAAAATTATTAAGAAAACATATTTAAAATCGTTTAAAAGAAAGGGTTAGCTTTATTTTTAGTGTGATAAATTGTACGCAGGTATTCTACTTCCTTTCTGTTCCCATATGTAGAAACAATTTTTAATATTCTTTCATCTGCTTTTCTGTATTTCAGTAATTTGGGTTGAGGTTCATGCCCAGCTGAAAGCTTCTTGAAATATTCATCCCGTCCTTTTTGGACTCGTTTAAGAGCATAGATGAAGTTTCATATAGTTGGATGCAACATTCCCAGTTCGCCTCGTAGTCGTCTGTTTGCAGCTTCAGCATGGTTATTGGTTCTATCTTCTCCTTGTAAAGTTCGTTGGTACATGTTCCACATCTCTGGGAAACAATGGTTGTCTTCTCCCAGTTCCTCTCCGGTATGGACGACCAATATAATTGTCTTCAAACCAATTTAAAAGCGGAACCAATTCCCCAGACAAGTCCATTGCAAGAGCATCCACGTGGCGGTCAACGTCATCATTTGGTACAAAAGAAAGTGCCGTTACCATTTTAGCACGTAAAGCAAAGTCGGGATTGCTATTATATGAACCCATGAGACCCATACTTTTTATCTGTTTTAGTAAATTTTGCAATAAATGGAACAGACAGCCTCTGATTTCTACATTGGGAAAGCAGTTGTCATGGTTTTGGTTAGGCCGGTGGTATATGAGTGGATTATATTATATAAAGATAATAATATGTCGTATTACTTATTTCTTACCGTAGAGTTCGATATCTTCACACTGGTTACTTACAGGAGATTATGGCGTATCTACGCAGAAGTTCACTCGACATTCCATGATTTATACTTAGTAAATGATGATTTAATGAATTCCATTAATTTCCAACATCCATCTAAGTTATTGGTTATACTTTGTCATAACCAATCAGTCATTACCTTTAGTAATAATAAGACAGGATCACAGATACGGGCAGATAATTGCACTTACATTTATTTGTCAAGCTTCCATACAATGATTTACAATTTGCATGGATATGTGAGTCACTCACGTTCACGCTGTAATAAAATTCTTCTTCTAAAAGAGGGAATTATCAACTTGGGAACACGTGTGATTACTCTACTGTAGGCATGACCTAACAGAGCCTTAATTCTTCAAGGGATACATTTACTGCCAGCCTGGATTGCTTTTGTTACAACCAGGCTTCATCACAAGATCTTCTTTCCACGGCCATAACAACAAAAAGTACTCTTGGGTTACCACACATAGTCTCGCGTCACTGACAGTCACTGTAGACGGTTGTCGCGGCAAGGAGAACTGGTAAGCGTGACTTGAATTAACCATTTAGGTGCATTAGACCAGCCTGGATTGCTTTTGTCGCAACCAGGCTTCCACACGTGATATTTCCACGGGGATAACAAACCTAGGTTAACACACTTAGTCTCGTGTCGATCACGGTCACGGTAGACGGGTGTCGTGCAGGAGAACTCTGTAAGCGTGAATTAATTAACCGTTTACTGTAGGTTTGATAGGCCAGCCTGGATTGCTCTTGTCGCAACCAGGCATCCACACGTGATATTTCCACGGGGATAACAACCTAGGTTTACACGCTTAGTCTCGTGTCGACGACAGTTCACAGGACGGAGTGGCGGTGGAGGACTCTGTGTGGTGTGGTGCCCCGCTCCCTTTCAGGAGGGAGAGGATGGAGACGACGTCTTAACTATGCCATGGTCCAGGGGATACTACTTAAAATGAGGTTTTTGGGTGTGAAGCGATGAACAGTACAACACTGTTTCACTGCCCACCCCCCTCCTAAAGGCTGGCTAACATACACTAATGGAAAATACATGTCCCAGTTATGCCTCGCCGGGTGTCTTATCTCTATTAAAACAAACTTTGGAGCTGGTTGCGTGGGTAAGTCTAAAGCAACCCATGACAGCAGTCTTTCATGGTTGCAAAAGCTGCATACTCAAAATCACAGTTTATGGCATCGGGTCGTGCATGTAGTACCATCTCCTTAATCATTTCAATCATTCTCATATAAGTTACACTCTGCTTATTCTGTAAAAATGCATATAATACAGGGTGCATGCCTGCATGTTTCTTGACCATGATGAAATACACTTGATAAAATAAATGTGGTGCAATCGCAAATGTTCCATCGACGTACCAAATTCTTGAAGTTGCTATATGTTCCAACCAGCTCTCTCTTCCAAAAATAATAATTCTATCGTAGCTCGTTCCTCTATCCATCAAACAAAAATTTTCCTCTGTTTCTGGTGTGGGCTCATGCATGGATCTTGATTTTTCAGGAACTTGGTTGACTTCATCCCATTTTCGCCGAATGATTTTACGCATTGCTTGCCTATTTGGTAATTGCAATGCCAGCTTGAGACATTTCCTATGCACTTGCTAATAATAATGCTTGAAGGTTCACACGTCTTCTCAGCCCAATGTCTTGCATCTGTTTTTGCCTTTTCTACCTCGACTTCAACTGCAGATTAGGGATGGGTATGTTCGTTAATCTTCTTAATTACTGTTTCCTCTATTGTATGAATTCTGGCTTTGCATCTTCCATCTTCATGGCATCGCCAAAACTTGACATCATTCTGTGTCTAATTTGTCAAATCGATATAAATATCCCTCATGACAGAATTCCTCTCATTCCTCTCTTACTTTGCACTGGTTGTGCCATGGGTTGAAGTTTGAAGTTTAAAGTTTAAGGAAGTTAGAATAGCTGGCGTCAGCTCCAAAAGCAAACTATACAGAGGTGAGTGGGTGAGGAGCAGGCAGGCAGCAGGTAGCGTTCCACACCCTGCTGGTGCGGTGCTCTCTCTCGGTCTGTTGCTGGTAAGCTTAACCAACCGCCCTCGCCTCACGAATATGGAGGGGGAGTGGAGGAGGTGGGGGGTTAAGAGGCGAGAAGGGTTTAGTTGCGGCTCTGCTATATAGTATTTGTGGTAATTTCTAATATCCATAAAGATAGTAATGATATCATTAATATGTAAACATACAAAACTTTAGCTGTGTCGTTCTTTTAAGGCGACCGATCTAATATACTATAGGAATAGCCGTGTGTCTGTTCTGGGCAGCCGAAACGGCACAATCGTTTTTCATCAAACTTGGTGGAAAAATCGCCAAAAATTCGTAGAGTGGAACAAACCTGGTCTCATGTCGATGGTTTCTTTAGGAAGGCATTAATTAACCATTTTATTTACGCTGGAAAACGATTTCGCTGTACGCTGTCAGCCGGATAGCGAACCGGGCACGAAGGGCCTGCGATCACTTGTTACTCTTTATAAATGCCAAACGTCATATTTTGTCGTTAATAGGGAAACTGTTTGCACCTTGTTTCCTACCACCCCTCCCCATCCCCACTTCCAACGGTTATACAGGAAAGACACCTGTTATGGCTAATGAGGAGTTGGGGCATGATAATATCCTGTAACATAGGTGCAATATCATTGATGAAAATTCGTTTGGTTAAATAATAAACGATAATAGAATTTCAGATTCAACTAGACCAGGGGTCACCAAACTTTTTTCACAGTGGGCCGGATAACTGAAAGAATGACGAGCGCGGGCCGCATAATCATTCTGTTCAATACTTGCAAGCCAGAACAAAAGCTCTGGTAACGTCAGAGCGTAGGCGGAGCTACCACGAGCCGGGGAAGGACTTGGGATCCGGCCCGCGGGCCGTAGTTTGGTGACCCCTGAACTAGACAGACGTAACAAGAAATCAATATATCTCTCTCTCTCTCAATATTAATAAGTTGAATACAACATATAATATATATCTAGTATAGTATACAGTATTATACCACGTTATCCAAGTTGAACGGAACGCACAGGCGCTGAAAGGTCTGGTAATGAAACTGCGGTGCTGAATTGGGCCATCCCCTTAACTTACAGCCAGCTTGAAGCAGTGTACAGTAAGAGATTATGAAGTCAGGGTGGGTTTGTGGGAAGGCAGACTTGTGGAAAAGTGTGAAAGGCGGTCACAAAAGTTATCGTGTATATTAAAGGCTCTACTGACCCTAAGATCCCAAATTAAACGTAAATATGCTATAATGTTAGAAATAAAAATACTGTACAGTAAATTTATAAAACTATAACTTTATTCACACCCTCCAAGGAGGTGGACTACTTGAGAGAAACTGATGAAGACATTCAATATAGAAGCCTTCCAGAATTTACATGATTGATTAAAATAAGTAAAAATATCCATGAGGGATAACTACTATTGAAATTTAGTAAATACAGTACAGTATTGTACAGTACACAATATGTTTTTTCTTTTATGTATCCCTGCATTCATATCTACAGGTACTCCTCGACTTACGACCACTCGGACATACTACCGCCGCAGTCGTACAAAAAAAAAATTCAAATTACGTATTTTCGAGTCCCAACGTTAGTGGTAGCGCTGGGTACTGAAAAATTTTTTTTTGTATTTCCCTTTAAAATGGATGGCAAGCGTAAAAGTGAGAGTTCTCGTGGTGCTGAGAAGAAAAAGAGACACCCAAAAATTTATTTAAATCTACCCAAAAATAGTTAAATTTTTTTTTTACATTATTAAAATGTATTATGTACTAAAATTTTTATCTCTTGTGCAAAATATGACATTTATATTCAAATTAATCACTATCTCATAAGAATTCCAGCAATGTAAATTAAATTTTCCCCGGTATCTTCTATGACATTTTATAAACAAAAAACAAAAACTCAATCTAAAGGACATAAATAAACAAATAAATACTTCACTAGACCTTCGGCTCCAACTGTTAAACATGTCACTGTCAAACCTCCCTCCCAGCCAGGGTTTGGAGATTTTAGGCTTAAAGTTTTTATCTTATATAATATCACACACTAAAGTTAGGAGAATATAATTTGCATTGCTGGAATCCTTGCAAGACAGCGAATAATTTGAATATAAATGTCATAAACAGACATCCCCCGTGTTACAGAACCTCGGGTTGCGGAATTTTGCTCTTACGGAATTTGTAAATTATGACCAATAATTTCGCGATACGGCCCGTAAATCTGCCCTTGCGGAAATTGGGGTAAATTTTAAAAGTTTTGTTCTGTACTTTGTGTGTTAAAGGTTGGTCAGGTGCCTAGGATATCACTTGATATGTAAATAGTTTTTCTTTACACAATACAGTATTGTCTGGTTATCCAGTACAAATATTTTTTTACAGTAAATCCTCAATAAATCGGACTTCATTATATCGGCATTCACTTTTTTTTGGATTGTATGGTTCACTGGTCACCAGAAATACTATAAAAAAGTTCATGTTTAAGAAATGGGGAAGATAAATACAAAAATCTGATGAAATGAACAACACTTACTGAATACTGTACAGTGGTCTAATGAGATTTGTTATAGGCCGACTGAGAACTAAGACACTTGAGTATGGAAGCAAGTTGGGACTCATTAGGTGTTGCCACAAAGGTTAGGTTTATTTATTTATTGATTCTGTATTATATTCTCTTGTGATTGACCTCTTATAGTTTATGGTTCATCAAGATTAAAATAACATCTTCAGTAATAGAGAAAAATTACAATACTGTACTGTATATAATTTGTAATATGACTTGAAAATTAAAGGATAAGCTGTATCAGAAGGTTATTTATTCAAGATGACCAGCTTACAACAGGAATGACTATAACACACTGTATAGTATTTGATATGAAGATACCTTACTACCATCCAGTGTTATATGATGGCTTAATTTGACTACCTTTACACTTAGACAAATGATTAATGAATAAACCAGGGTATATGCAGATGCATAATACAGGACTGTACACTACAATATTACTTATTAAATAATGATAAATACACTACAATATTACTTATTAAATAATGATAAATACACTACAATATTACTTATTTAATACTGTAATGATAAATACACTACAATAGTATTTATAATGTGGTGATAAATACACTGCAATAGTATTTAGTAAGTGATAATAAGTACACGACTTTACTGTACTAATTTACTTAGTGTTGAATACAAATATATCATGAGCTTCTTATCTCAGCTGTTTGCACTTTGTAAACAAATAACTCGTGGTGCTCAGTGTGGGATTCATTTTTTTTCAGGAAAGCTGATCCTTTTAGGATAACATTTTATCAACCTGGCACCAAATGATCCAAAATTATAATGGAATTATGGTGAAATTGCATAAAGATGTGTTAAAAAAATGTATTGGAAATTTATGATGAAAAGAGGGGGTCCGGACCCCAAGGACCTCCCGTTGGATCCGCCCCTGCTTATCTTGACCTCCAGCCTTCCAACCTATGAGACCTTCAGAATACTTGTATTATTGATTAATAAAGTTTTAACTGTTAGAGAAATGTGATACAGTAAGTCCTCGCTTAACGTCATTGTTACATTCTTGAAAACGCGAGTTATACGAAACGATGTTAAGCGGATAAATTTTCCCTATAAGAAATAGATAAATACGGGAGTTACGTTCCTGAGCCTCCCTTTGCTCCATGAAATACATTACATATACATAAATTCATAACTCCTTGTGTGATGCCCGGTGAAGTGCTTGTATGCATTACTATAAAGTCACATTCATTGAGATTTTATCAGACAAAAACTCAAAACTCCTCTACATGACAAATAAATACTACTAGGTAACCTTGGGTGGCTGGCGGCAGCTGTCATAATACATCACCTAGGTACCCCCTCCACTTCCGGCAAGATTGAAAGTGGTTTTAGGCTTAAAGTTTTTATCTTATAAAATGTCACAGACTAAAGTTAGTAGAATATAAATTGCATTGCTGGAATCCTTGCAACACAACAAATAATATGAATGCAGACATCATTATTTTGCACAAGAGATAAAAATTTTAGTTCTTTAAGTACATGTAAGTACTGTACAGTAATCCCGTGTTTTTCGCGTGAATTATGTTCCTGAAAACCCCGCGAATATTTTAGGAATCACTGTACAGTACCTGTGGCCACCAAACAGCTCAGGTAGGTCATGCACTTAACCACGCCATGCTCTCCACTCATGGCCCAGTGGTCACACTGATCACTGATGCACTGTACCGGCATTTACTAACCATTATTTGAAACTAATCATATTGTAGTATAATAATGGAAAAACATAAACACAGTTATACAGGTGCTCCCCGACTTACGACCAGGTAAGGGGCCCAAATCCAGGTCGTAAGTCCGACATAGATAAAAAAATAAATAAATAAATAAATTAAAATTAAAAAAAAATCTACAATGAAATACAGTACAGTAAAAGTAATAAATAATGAGGAATGAAATACAGTACAGTAAAAGTAATAAATAATGAGGAATGGATACAGTGTGACTGAGCACTTACATTTAATGTAGTCAGCTGAATGCACATGGGGCCCCCATAATTTTCTAATTATACATGGAGACTACATTAAATGCGCGCGTCATTTGAAAAAACAAAATTGGTCACGACTGCGGCGGTCGTATGTCCCGACGGTCGTAAGGTCAGAGCAGGTCGTAAGTGCGGATGGACGTAAGTTGAGGACTACCTGTATACAAAAAAAAAAATTATTTACATGTAAATAAAAAAATTATATTTCGCTGAGGTCGGCAACACCCGCTTTGCCAGCCTCTCCCTGCTGTCCCAGCGTCTGCCCGCCTTCACGCAGTCACGCCAGCCAGCCAGTCCTCTTCCACCCACATTCCTCCACTTGAATACTTGTATTCTGACAAAAGAGACAAATGAATTGTCAGTCTTCACCACATCTTGAGCCATAGCTCTTACCACTTCTGAGCTTGTTTAATAAAACTGTTTTTTCCATTAAGGTCATCATTATTCTTGATCTCTTGGTCACTTTAGAGTCTTTGCTAGAAATATTTGCCTTTAATGAGGCTGGCTTACGTCCCGGAGCCATGTGGAATGCACGTGGGAGGAAAAACAGAAGAGGTAATCACAGTAGCGTTCACAGTATGGTAGGCACCTGTGGACTGAGGCTTCTCGGAGCAGTGGGTGTCTGAGGTGGGAAAGAGTGGTGTCTGTTTGCCACACCGCACAGGGGAATATCGAAAATGGCACAAAATTAAAATATATAGTATATATGGTACCTCGTGTTTCATACCAGCTGGATTTGGTAAAATGCTACTCATATCCACATAAGCTGCACGAGCAGTTCGCAATGAGAGGTTCACGGCGCCGTCAGCTCGATGAACAGGCTTTGTGTGAAATATAAAATAGTCTAGGACTGCTTTTAGTGTGGTTTGTGGCATGGTCGGTAACGTTCCCTGGTCTCACGCAGTAGGTCGAGGCTTTGAGTCCTGGCTGGTGAGGTCGTTGATTATATTGTAGTGGAATTCTCCCCTACAAACACTGTTTATTGGTGAGTAGCCGACCCCACCAATTCCCCAGTGTATGCCTCGTGGTCTAGGTCAACCAGCGCCGCCATACATCACGGAGCGGGGGTCAACTACTAAGCCACGCCTAACCCCGCTATTTAAGACCTGACCTAGTGGTGACCTGTCTCTTTTATACCTACACCAACCAGCCAGCAACACCTCCTCCGCCTGCCTGGTGGTCCTCGCTCCCGCCGGCGAGCATGGCGACCCACAGGCTGGTCCTCCTCTGAGCATCCTCACCAACCAGCTCTCTCTACATCACGCTTGTAACCACGCTGCCTTCTCAGCACCAAGCTGCATTGTACATCCAATACAACATGTATATAGAGAGCACATTGTGAGTTTCCTTTCTCCATTCCATCCTGAGTGTGAACCAAACAATCTCATCCCCACAAATGGTGACTCCCGGAGATTCGCACTCACACAGGATGGAGGAGAAACTGATCACGCTCCCAGTATACAAGCAACATGGAAGACTGGCTTATCCACACAGAAGCAGCTCTCATCGGCTCTACAACTACTGTCTCTACACCGCAGGTTAGACACCCTAGAGCAGCACTGCTTCTCTAAGCAGACACCAGCTCCTCTTCCTGCCCCAAGCACCATGTCCTACCGACCCCAGCACACCCGTCCTGCCTCAGACGCCGCCCCCGGCCCAACAGTAACCCCTGCCACCCCTGATGCGGCCTCTGTTCCCGAGTGCGGACCCACACACCCCTCTTTTCTCCTTCAGGTACTCCCTGCTAATGTCCTGCACCCTGCTGCTGTCGTGGACCTAGCTGCTGTCACGAGCGCTGATACGCTTCTGCTGACGCAGCCCCTGCTCCTGACCCAGGCCCACACACCCCAGCAGGCGCATCTGACGACTCTGTACCTGCCGTGAGGGAAGCACAACATTCATCGCCTCCACACACCCTTTTTCTCCCTCTCTTCTCCCACAGATAGTGTGTATATAGACAGTTGTATCCAGCGACCGGCTCATCCACGCCATCGCTGTTGTCTCACATGAGGCATGCACCGCCCGTTCTGCCTCACATGTGCTAAGCAACCCTGCAGACAACAAGTCTCCTACACCGCCTGGAGGGAAGGGGGAGTATTGTAGTGGATTTCTCCCCTACAAATGCTGTTTGTCGCTGAGTAGCCGACCCCACCAATTCCCCAGTGTATGCCTCGTGGTCTAGGTCAACCAGCGCCGCCATGCATCACAGAGCGGGGGTCAACTACTAAGCCACGCCTACCCCCCCTCTATTTAAGACCTGACCTCATGGTGATCTCCCTCTTTCTACCTACACCAACCAGCCAGCAACACCTCATCCAACTCCGCCGCTGCCTGGCGGCCTTCGCTCCTCCTCCGCCTGCCTGGTGGTCCTCGCTCCCGCCAGCGAGCATGGCGACCCACAAGTTGTCCTTCTCTGAGCATCCTCACCAACCAGCTCTCTCTATATCACGCTTGTAACCATGCTGCCTTCCCAGCACCAAGCTATGTATATAGAGAGCACATTGTGAGTTTCCTTTCTCCATCCCATCCTGAGTGCGAACCAAACAATCTTGAACCCCACAAGCTTAGTCACTCTTAAGTAATGATAAATAAACACGCAGGCAGGCCTTCAGCGCCAACTGTGAAATCTTATCTCAAATAAATAAATAAACAAATGCAAGATATTCTGTCACCTCCCCTCCCCCCCCCTCTTCCCACCACCCTCGTGTTCAAGATAAAAGATTGGTGATTTCTTTATGTTTATTTTATATAATATCTCAGACTGGGCTATCTGCAGTCCATTGCAACTCTCCCTCTCCCCAGTTGTTGCAACACTTGCACCACTGTGTCAGGAAAAGGGAGAGCCAAAATGTGTGGCTGCAGCCTGTGCTCCTGCCTCAACACATATTTCAATTCACGAGCATCCATCATTCAGCTCATCATACTTCTCATCATCATTAAAACCTCTATACCCCCCAAAATCTTATGGCGATGGACGAGTGGCAATGGGGACAGGCAGAGATGACACCCGAGAGTCTCTATTCACAACTCTGCACATGGGCGGCGAAGATAAGATGGTTGTTTATGCACTGGGATCTAGGCATCAGTGCAATCCTGCCCTGTCTATGCTACTGAGCAGCCTTCTTGTGGAGCCACTCTGCTCACCCTACATGGGGCAACCGCACCCAGTAACTTCATCCTTATGCTGTCTAAAAAACAATCATAATCACAGATCAAAACAAAAACAAACCATACAACCTCTTATGGTCACTGTAGGGAAATCAGGACCTTTCTGGATACTGGCACAATTGAGTGTCAAAGAAGAACTGCCCTTGGGGAAAAAGCTGGCTAGGTAAGGCATCTACACAACAGCCATTAGTGAGTCCCGGCTCCCAGATGAGGGTCGACTAACAGAACGGGGGTCTGGCTATAGTACCTTCTGTTGGAAGGGTAAGCCTGCTGCAGAGAGTATAAGAGCTCGAACTCTTATAACATTACTTTAACTTTAATACTTCAACCTATGACCCGTGGTAGCGTGACTCGAGGGTTAGGCTCATGGGTACATGTAATTTTGGTATTAAGTAATAGGAAGGAATAACGGTGAACAGCGGTGAATAATAGACCCAACATACAAATACAATGGTTTATTAAAAACACAATATGGTTATTAAAATGACGTTATTAATGCACAAATAGGAACTCACTTTGTACTATGAGTCTTCGGCCCAATCTCTACTTACACCACGACTGGGTGTACATACACATAAACTCTCTCACAGCACCTTAGCACCATTAAAACCTGTGGCACAGACTAATTCAAAATTGAGCTTCCCAGGAGAAAGTGGATATCTTCATTGATGACCCAAACAGAGAATGTAGCTCAAAGATTCAATGCAACATTGATGACAGTCTTGCTTGTTACAATGAGATCTAATAGGAGCACTAATCAGTCAACGCTGGATTCTTTTTTTCGTCGCCGGAAGGCAGCAACAGTAGCATCTTCACAATAGCCTGCAAGCGAGGAGGAGCAAACAGCAGTCGAGGAACCCCAGTCAAAGCAGGAGGAGGAGGCACCCGCTGAGTCTCAGTGACTCACTACCCTCCTCCAACGCTCCTGCCCTCCTCCTCCGCTTCTGTCATCCTCCTCCTCCGCTCCCGCCATCCAACTCCTCCGTTCCTGCCATCCTCCTCTTCCGCTCCCGCTATCCTACTACCCACCACACACTCGCGGCAAAAAACTTAGCAAGGAGCGAGGCATTTCGGGATGTATTCATTCCCCCAGATCGCACGGTAATGCAGAGGGAACAGCACAAGAAGCTCCTGCAGGACTTGAAGCAGAAGAGGGAGGAGTCGAGGAAGAACGGGGACGGGTGTACATGGGTTATACTCAGGGGGAGGGTAGTGGAAACAAGTGTGCCGACACAGATTACAGATTGCCCCGGAGGGGGCTAGTTTATTGGGCACCCCCTTACATCCTGTGCAAGGTGAAGCGCAGAAGCGTTTACAGTGTCCAACTAGGAAGCATGCGGAGTTCATGCTTGCCTTTATGACTCATGCATTAAGGGCGTGGAAGCCTGAAGGGTCATGGGTTTTGTCAGCAAGTTACATAAAGTGACAGAATGATGAGTGTGGGGGAAAATTCCCGGTGCATTTCATCTGTTTATAGCAAAGCGTGGCAGGTCCCTAATAATGTCAAGTGCCAGGCCAGTGACGAGGAGGAGGGATATCTGGTCAGGGAGGGAAGAGGTGTTGGTAACG
The DNA here is from genome assembly GCF_018991925.1 of Homarus americanus. Classification (NCBI taxonomy): domain Eukaryota; kingdom Metazoa; phylum Arthropoda; class Malacostraca; order Decapoda; family Nephropidae; genus Homarus; species Homarus americanus. The sequence continues at coordinate 2,640,687 of NW_024719604.1, forward strand.
GCTGGGGACCTGTAGGAGGAGGTCATAGGGCAAGTGAGGATGTAGTGACGGAGGGTGGGAGAGTCGGGTTGGCCACAAAGTTTACAAACAGTGCGGCCAGGCTCAGGGTTGCCAATGTACTCCCATAGGTACCTGTACCCTAGGCGCAGTCTCATGTATATAATCTGTTGAGATCGAATCAGAGATTGATACTCTTTGTAGTGGCGGTTGGAGTCACCGGTTACAGCTTCATAGTGGCATAGTGTGACGCTGCCCCTTTGTTTCAGGTGTGTCCATTTTATGTCGAATGCTTCTCGTTGTGTGGCGTATATGCGAGATTTGAGATGATTCAGGGAGAGGGCGAGGGTGGCTTCAATATCTTCTTCTTGTGTCGCTTCTTTGGCAAGTCGATCAACAGTGTCACAGGCAGTTATTCCTATATGTGACAGGATCCAAATAAACTTGACACGGATGTCATCAGTTTGTTCTAGCCTGGCGACGGCGGCTAGGGTGTTGTGGGGTTCAGGATGTTTGGTTCACACTCAGGATGGAATGGAGAAAGGAAACTCACAATGTGCTCTCTATATACATGTTATATTGGATGTACAATGCAGCTTGGTGCTGGGAAGGCAGCATGGTTACAAGCGTGATGTAGAGAGAGCTGGTTGGTGAGGGTGCTCAGAGGAGGACAGCTTGTGGGTCGCCATGCTCGCCGGCGGGAGCGAGGACCACCAGGCAGGCGGAGGAGGAGCGAGGGCCACCAGGCAGGCGGAGGAGGAGCGAGGGCCGCCAGGCAGCGGCGGAGGAGGAGCGAGGGCCGCCAGGCAAGCGGAGGAGGAGCGAGGGCCGCCAGGCAAGCGGAGGAGCGAGGGCCGCCAGGCAGCGGCGGAGGAGCCGGCAGCGCGGCAGCAGGCAGGCGGGGAGCCGCCAGGCAGGGGAGGCGCGAGGCCGCCAGGCAGCGGCGAGGAGGCGAGCCATGGGCAGCTGCCAAGCGGAGGAGGAGCGAGGGCCGCCAGGCAGCGGCGGAGGAGGAGCGAGGGCCGCCAGGCAGCGGCGGAGGAGGAGCGAGGGCCGCCAGGCAGGCGGAGGAGGAGCGAGGGCCGCCAGGCAGCGGCGGAGGAGGAGCGAGGGCCGCCAGGCAGCGGCGGAGGAGGAGCGAGGGCCGCCAGGCAGCGGCGGAGGAGGAGCGAGGGCCGCCAGGCAGCGGCGGAGGAGGAGGTGTTGCTGGCTGTGGCTGTAGGTAGAGAGGCCAGGTCTTAAATAGCGGGGGGTAGACGTGGCTTAGTAGTTGACCCCCGCTCCGTGGTGTATGGCGGCGCTGGTTGACCTAGACCACGAGGCATACACTGGGGAATTGGTGGGGTCGGCTACTCAGCGACAAACAGCGTTTGTAGGGGAGAAATCCACTACAAAGTCCTCAATGATAAGGAGGTGGCTAGGGTTGAGCATTGCCGTGTTGTTTTTGAAGGTTCTTAAGTTCCTTTGATTCAGTGGGCCACAGTTTGGGGATGTGTAGATGCACCCAACGATATGTAAGTCCCCTCCCTTTAATTTAATTTACACCACTTAGACTTCAAAAACATCCTCTCCCTGTACCCTCGCCTGGCTGGCCCTAAGGCCTTGCCTCGTTCCAGAATACATGCAAGAGCCCGTACATGCTCATTTCTGTATTTGCTAACAATGCGTAACAAAAAACAAATCCAACATTCTAGTGGTATTCTAACCAGTTGACAAATTAAGTAAAAGCCAAAAGGATTAGTTGTTTTAGTCATTTGGTTGCTCTTCGCATTTCAGGACGACCCACATGCTACAGCAACAGGTGATCGTGTTTGAATGTTGTTAATCTTGGCTTTACCTTATTGTTTATTGGATCGATCCTTAAAAGTAAAAAAAAAATTACCCATTAAGACATGTAGAATAAATTATATTTTTATGAGTAAATGGATAAATATATCGAAATATAAAGGATCTTCTTGCCACGTTTTATAAATTTGTTATGTGCTATCATCATCTCAGGGATTGGAAGGCAAGACTTCATGTAGGAATATATAACACACTCTCACTCCTATAGACTTATTAATAAAACTATACGCTCAATTTTTGGGGGGAAATTGTATACATAAATTATCTGGACATATTATTCATTTATTTTCACTCAGACTGTATGTTTGGATATCCATTATTTATCTGTACTGGAATAAATTACGTCTAATATGATAAGAATGGCTGGCAAGGTTGGAGCTGAGGTTGAGAGCAATAATTCTGTGGCCACATTATTTAACTCAATGGAATATGGACCTGCCCCCGAGGATGAAAAAGTTGCACAGGTATGCCATTAATTTAGTAATTGATTTTGTAGGCATGACATGAGCGTTATATGAGATAATTGAGCATTACAATCAGTCGGGTTTCTTATGACTTGAAGTCCCGTTATATAACATTTGAGCATTCTTATTGGTGCTTCTGTAATACGAGTGTATCTATAAAGTAAAGGTTCGGTGAAGAAGAGGAATAAATAGGGGACTATGTTTTACCAGGGAAGGTCACCACATTCAGTAACATCCCTTAGTTTGGTATTATTGCGTTTACACACCGTTCATTCCTACCTCTAATCCATTATCATATTAGAATAAGATGTCTAATTCTAAGATAATTTTCATCTATTACATTACCGGCGGAAATGTATAATAACGGAGATAGGATATCCAAAATTTTCTATATTTTCTTCCATTAATCTTTCGCCATTATCGCCTGCCTCACCTCCAACACTGTCTCCTTCATAAATCATCACGCGCATGTGTTCCCGTACACGTCACGCAGCCAATCAAAAGCGTTTTTGCTTTTGGAACCAATTAAAATGATTTTGGGTTTAATTCGCAGTATATTTGGCCCAATCGAATTCGAGTTTTATTTTGGGTCGCTCATATTTTGAAATTCAAGTTCAGTTCCGACCATGGAAGTCTGCGATGGGTGTCACTTAAAGTATATGGAGCTGATTGCGAGTTTTTGGGAAAAAAACGTAGAAACTATAGCATTTTTTCGATCGCATGGTGTTCTTCCAACCTCGGTAAAGTGTACTAAGAGCAAGACTGAATGTAAATATCGCAAAGACCAACATTTGTGGCATTGAGTAAGAATCCCAGAATGCAACAACGAACAAGAACCAGGCCTATAAGGTAAGAAATAGGTGATTCCATCATATGGTGAGAGTCAGTTAGGTTAGGTTAGGTTAGGTTTGCATTTTGTTTTTCTAGTGTTTTTTTGTTGTATTTTTTAGTCGCTTAGCCACTTTTTTCGGAAAACCATCAAACGAAAAAAAATTGCTAAAAAAACCCGGCTAATTTCCGCTAAAAATGAAGGTCATATTCGGTCTGAACACACACACAAATACACTAGAAAAATAAATTTTTTACTTGCTAAAAGTGAACGGTGTGACAATGCAAATTTACCCTTAGTTTTTTTTACAAGGAAATCTATTTTTCTGTTGTATTCTGGTGTATTTTGCTTAAATATGACCTTTATTTTCTTTGGAAAATCCTCATTTATGAGAAAATGTCAAAGAAACATAGAACTAACCAAAGAAACTTACCTAACCTTACCTAACTTCCCAGCCAGGTCTCTTATCCCTGGACCCCGCCATGATAAACAGAAAGTACTTATTTTGATATCTGGTACTAATGAAAGGAACTTTGTTGAAGTGTCATGGTGTACTTTTACATTTTTTGTGGCTATGAGAGTACGCTCAGACTGAGCATTCGTGGTGAAGTTGGCTTATTTTTCGGAGGAGTATTTACTGTAAATAAATGGTAAATGGGTATTATTTTACTTTAGGACATAGCGCTCCCAAAAGTTGTAAACTACTGAAACATTTAGATCTCCCTATTCTTAGCATTTTGGACCCCATATATACATGGCAGAAATGGATAATTTTACTTTATTCTCTTCACCACTGATCGACTCGTTAGCCGCTTGGGCGACCGGTCACGTCTCTGTTACGCACTGTTTGCAAGTACTGGGCACACTCCAGCTCCTGAATGTACCTGAACCTGCTCCAGTATTGGTCAAGTCTGGTCTTGAAAGAGCTCACACTCGGTGCCATCACAACATTTTCTGTTAGATTGTTCCAAGAGTTTACAACCCTCACTCCGAAAAAGTTTGCCCTCACAGTTTTCTGGACTTGCGGCTTCTTCAATCTTGAGCTGTGACCCCTTGTGGGGCGAGCGTCCGCCAGCTCCAAGTAAGGACACTCGACTGAGTAGTGCCCCCTGAGATGCTTCTATACCTCTATTAGGTCACCCCTTGCCTATCTGTAGTATAAGCTAGGCAAGTTCATGCCCTCCAATCTCTCAGGGTAGTATATCTCGGGGACCAGACAGGGTGACACTACTCCAGATGGGGAAGCACTTCACTCTTGAAGATCGTTACGAGGGACGGACCGTCTAGATATCTGAACGAGCTTCTTATAAGACCCAATAATTTATTTGCCTTATTTACCTTCTTCGCGCAATGGCCCGAGAACTTCAGCTCATTGTCAACATACATACCTAGGTCCTTCTCACATTCAGTCTCAAATAGTGGAGTTTCTTCATCCCGTTGGGACATATGATACGCCTCCGTACCGTTGGTACGCCCCAGGTGCATCCTCGTACACTTCGTGACATTGAATCTCAGCAGCCATTCCTTCGACCATTCCTGGAGCCCACAGAGATCCTTCTGCAGCTCTTCACAGTCGCATGGTTATTGATTTCCCGGAATAACTTGGCATCGTCCGCAAACATTTGTACGGAGGAGTGTACAGCATCAGGCATGTCATTTATGAAACAAACAAACAACAGTAAGCCTAATACACTGCCCTGTGGTACTCCTCTTGTGACAGGTACAAATGATGATTTTGTGCCATTAATCACCACACACTGCTTGCGGTCATGTAGAAAGTCTTCTATCCACGCTAGGACATTTTCCAAAATTCCGTACCCTTCCAGTTTGATTTTCAGCCCTTCGTTGGGTCCAAATATCCAATACCTTGAGCAATTGTGTTAAGCAGGAGTGCCCAGGCATAAAACGTGTTGGCAATCCATTACAAGGCTATCTTGTATTAGATGTTCCATCGCGGCATCTCTGATAATACTCTGAAGTACCTTACGTATTATGCTGATCAGGCTCACCGGTCTATAGTTGTTTGTGGAGTGACGATCTACCTTCTTGAAGATAGGATTCACTTAAACCATTTTCCAATCACTGGGGACCATTTGTTCATCCAGGCATTTACAAAACAGGATCTTCAGGGGCTCTGCAAGCTCGTTGCACAACTCTCTTAGCACTCTAGGATGTACCATGTCAGGGCCTGGACTCTTATGGACCTTTAGCTTTGGCAGTTTATTTCTAATACCCTCTTCTGTGAAGACAATGTGGGTCAGTGCTGTCGAACTGTCTGTCCTCAAACGCAGGAAGGTTAATTGGATCCTATCTTGTGAACACCGAGGAAAAGAAGCTGTTCAATGCCTCAGCTCTATCCTGGTCAGGATCTGCGTAACTACCTTCTTCAAGGCTCAGGTCTGATACTCCTATCGAGTTTTTAATTTTGACTTTGCATAGCGATAAAACGCCTTTGGGTTTGACTTGACCTCGCTTGCAACCAGCCTCTGGAACTCCTTTTCAGCCCTTCTACACTCTATCTTTGCTTGGTTTCTGGCTCTTGCATACATTCTCCTGTCTTGCTCATCGTTTGACCCAACCCAGGTCTTGAATTTCTGGGTTTTCTTCTTAACTTTGTCAACCGCCGCATGGTTCATGTGTAGGGTTCCCCTCGTATTCCTCGAGGCACTGGGTTTGGTCTTGGGTATATATTTATCGATCAAATGGGTCACTTTACTAGTTATGATATTCAGTGAAGTGTCTGCATTCTTGTGCCTTAATGAGTCAGGCCAGTGGATACCCCTCATCTCCTCCCTCATCCCGTTGTAATTTTCCTTGTAATATTTGCACCTTGGCCTGGCCTTATCTTGATCTAGGTAACAGTTAAATCTGAATGACAACACTATATGGTGACTGATGCCAACTGGGGCAAGGTGTTCCAGTTTGGCCACCATACCCTCCTCGTTTGTTATGATGAGGTCTAGTGGCTTGGGTGTTTGCTCTCCTGTGTAATGTGTCGGGTCTCTAACAAGTTGGAACAGAAAACTATCTCTCGGGAGTTTCTACAAAAAGGGTAGCAGGGTTATTCATGTCATTTGGGATGAACTCTTTTCTCCAGTTGATGTCGCCATAGTTAAAGTCTCCCATTGATAAGGGGGTGGCTAGGGTTGAGCATCACTGCATTGTCTATTAAGGCTCTTAAGTTCCTTGGATTTAGAGGGCCACAGTTTGGGGATCTATAGTTACACCCAACAATAAGTACCGGTAAGTCTCCTCACTTTAATTTAATTTTACACCACTTGGTCTCTTCAAAAACATCCTCTCCCTGTACCCTCGCCTGGCTGGCTCTAAGGTCGTGCCTAGCATAGATAACCACACCCCTTTTACAAGTTCTTTTATATCTTGTGAAAACAAATAGATCCAACATATTTTTTGCTAAAATTTTATATGCAATATACAGTACTGTGAGAGTGTGTATTGTATATTTATACTTATTTGAAATTTTAATAATTCTTTTATTTCACATTTCTTTTGTACTTTAATTACAATATCAATACAGGTAGAGTACAGTACTTCTGAAATCTTTCAAGAATGATTATTGCTATTACTGTATTTGCAATTTCAAAATAAGTATGAAGACTAAGTGTATACAGCACTGTATACTATACAGGTACTGTGATAAATTTGGTTTTGCTGCTTGTTCTTATTTAGAGGAACTAAAATTGTTTATATATTTCTCTGACACTTGGAAAGTACTTTAGTGTAGTACTACTTTGAAGCCTTTAAACATGTGTACTATACATTTATTATTTAAACCAAAGTACTACAGTATACTGCTTGAATGATATAATTTTACATATCCTGTCCTGTTCTGTTCTGTTATGTACTGTACTGTATTGTACTGCATTGTATTGCACTGGACTGCACTGTACTGTAATGTACTGCACTGTAATATACTGCACTGTACTGCACTGTACTATACTGTACTGTACTATACTACACTGCAATGTACTGTACTGCACTGCACTATACTGTACTGTACTGCACTGCAAGGTACTGTACTGCACTGTACTGTAATGTACTACACTGTACTGTACTGCACTGCACTGTAATACTGTACTGCACTGCACTGTAATACTGTACTGCACTGCACTGTAATACTGTACTGCACTGCAATGTACTGAAACTAATTTTATGTACCACATTTAATGTAATATATTTTATGTAACATATTACTCTTATATTGTCTCTTTAATTATTTTTATTTATTTATTTATTTATTTATTTATTTATTTACTCTCTTATTCTTTCTTTTACTTACTTTTACTCTTTCTTTATTATCCAATTCTCTTTTCTTCGGTGTTCGTTATACTTGTGAGATGAGGAAGGTATAGTAGTACCCCGCTTTACGCGGTCAATTGAACCCACAGGGTACCGCGGAAAGTGAACAACAGAACATATGGGATTAATTCCAATAGAGACTGGCCCGACCCCCAAACTCCACTTTTTGATGACACAAAACTATGTTGTAGTAAAAATATTATCTTTATGATGGTATGCACACACAATTAATATAGAAGAGATTAGGTTAGGTGTAACACTTACGTTAGTAGAAGAGATGTATCGGCATACGGGGATGGAGGCTGGTTCCGAGGCAGAGGGCAGATTACTGGCCCTCAGGTGAATCACCATCACTATCCACCATAGTTGTCAGGGCCTCCCTGACAAATTCCTCAAAGTCACCTTCACTGTCACTGGCACGGGCTGGCTGTGGTGGGTTGCGGGCGAAGAACTCGGTAATGCTTTTTTGACGGCTAGTATTGATGTTGTCTTGATACACCTTGATGTATGGCTCCATAGACTGCACCATCCGGGTATGGAAGACTTCATAGCGGTCATGGTCGTTGTAAAGGATCTCTGATCACCTCCAGGATGTCTTCGTTGGTGGTCTCGGAGAAGCCTTCAGCTGTAATACTGTGCGCAGCTTCTCTTGCAAGGTCCAATGCCACTGTAACAGACTGAACCTCACCAGTCACAGGTTGACTCCGCCTCTCACCTGGGATACCATGCAACACATGCCTCCATGCGTGACGAATCGTAGCTACAGACAGCTGATCCCATGCCACTTTCCACTGTAATACGTACGTCATTTCAGCAAAAATATTATATTTCCATATTTATTTCTGAGAATATATTCATTCAGGCACAGTTAAGGTAAAATATACTTGTGATGTAATATTTTAATGAAAATATTTATAAATAAGGTATCGTATTTTTCTTTTGTTTCAAATTTAATTAACAAAGATTGATGTTTCAATTTTAATTAACAAAAATTTATGTATCTATAAATACTTTTAAAAATGAATACTTTATGGTTTACATACTCCTGTGCATACCATACCATGCATTTGGCTACTTTGGGCTTGCTATGATGACGCAAGAGATTTGCCCTGGCAACTGTACCAACACTCACAGCGGGTGGTGCGTCGTTTCCATTGTTTACTGGTAGTTACTGGTAAATATTTTTCAACCTAACGAAACTATTACCCGTATAGAGGTCGACCCCCAACTTTTTGCCAAAAAATTTGGTCTTAAGAACTCGTGCTATACACGGGTATATACGGTGTGTATATATATATATATATATATATATATATATATATATATATATATATATATATATATATATATATATATATATATATATATATATATATATATATATATATATATATATATATATATATATATATATATATATATATATATATATATATATATATATATATATATATATATATATATATATATATATATATATATATATATATATATATATATATATATAAATATATATATTATTATATTATATATATATATATATATATATATAATACATACATACATACATACATACACATACATACATACACATACATACATATATACACATGGTGGGGTATGCTATAACAGTAATTGGTTCCAGAACCTGGATTGAGTTACGAGCGATGCGTTCGTTTAGGATAATCCGTTCAGGCCCCAAATACAACAGCTTAACACTGAAAAATTCGTGGAAAATGTAAAAAATGGTGCTCTATCTTACCTTAGTATTATTCAGCATGCAGGTACCCCTAAACACTGGCACATCACTACTTCACTTCCACTGGAGTCTTGGCTTTAAGGTCCTCAAACAATTGTCTGGCCTTCTCTAAAATTATAGCTTCACTAATGTTATCACCTGCCATTTCTTTCTCCTTTATCCACACTAAGAGTAAATTTTCCATCTCCTCAATCACATTAATCTTTGCTTTTGCTAAGTCTAGAGATTCCCTAAGCTACTAGTTTTTAGCTCCTCTTTATTCTTCAAAATCGCATATATAGTCGATTTAGCCATCCCATATTCATTACTAAGTTTCGCAATGCTCTTCCATTCTCACGTTTCTTTATAATTTCTTTCTTAGTTTCAAGGGTTATTAGCTTTCTACCGCTTTGGACAACTCATTGTTAATTGTATACTTGTATAACAAAATAGTTATACAAATAACGAATTTCCAATCAAAAGACGAAATTTCAACAATAACAGTGGTGCACTTACACAATGAGACAAAGATGGCGCTGACGCTCTTGTTGTGGGTCGCGGTACAACAATATTCATGCGCCAGGCGAAATAGTCCGTAGTTCATCGGCTTGATGTAGGAGAGTAGATTATAGCATTCTCAATTTTATATATATATATATATATATATATATATATATATATATATATATATATATATATATATATATATATATATATATATATATATATATATATATATATATATATATATATATATATATATATATATATATATATATATATATATATATATATATATATATATATATATATACATATACAGTTGGTCTCACATTGCTGTCCCAGATTCCGCTTTCACCGCAACGCGTGCCTTGCCAGAACCTAACATTTTCACATTCTGGTGGTCACAACCCCATTACGCTGGAGAGCGGGCTGGCAAGCTGCTGGCTTTTTGATCCAAACCTCCCGCCATCCGCCATGTTGTGTAAGAGGCGCAAATGGTGCGCATAAGGTCGCCCAGTCATCAAAAACATTACCGAAGTTCTTCACCGCCACCCACTACAGCCGCCCAAGCCAGTGAGATAGTGATAATTATAGTGAGGATATGGACTTATACGAACTTTGGGGTTTGACAAAGAGGCCCTGCAAGCCTCTGTGGTGGATAGTGATACAATTGATACAAGTGATACAGGTGAGGGCAATAATCTGCCCTCTTCCTCGAACCAACCCCCATCCTCGTGCCCAGGCATCTTTTCTACTAATGTAAGTGTTAAAACCTAATATTATTGATATTTCTCTTAATTATTAATTGTGTGTGCATGCCATCATAAAGTTAAGATAATATTTTACTACAACATAGTTGTGTGTCGCAAAAGTGGAGTTTGGGGATCGCCTGACTCCATTTCAATTAATCCCTATGTTATGTTGTTCACTTTACGCTTCCTCACTTTCCAGGGGACCCTCTGGGTTACTTAACTGGCATAATGTGAGACCAACTGTACAGTATTCCCGCTTTTAACGGTTTCACTTTCCGCGATTTCTCATTTACGCTGTACCTGCTGCGAACCGGACTTTCACTTTCTCGGTGCATCTACTCATATAATGCTGAAGTATAATTTTTTTTTTAGTTCATAAAATTCATACAAATTACCCGGCCAGAATACAATTTACATTGCTGAATTCTTACAATATGATGATCATTTTGAATATAAACATCATGGATTTTTTATTAGACATACAAATTTTAGATCTAATGTAATAATTTGGTTTACACTAAGCAAATATTTTATCTTTTGTGCAAAATATATGAAGATTACATACAAAATACTCCCAGACCTGCAAGGAATCTAGAAATGTCAATTATATTATCCTAACTTTAATCTGAGGTATTATTTATTACTAAAAATGTAAATCTACTGTTTTCTCCCAAACATTTCTCTGGTAGGGAGGGACCGACCCAGCTAGGGCCGATTATTTTGATTGACAGATAGTGTCCTTGAAGAATATTTCTTTGTTTATTTAATGAAGATATATGTTTTAGCTCATAAAATTCATACAAATTACCCAGCCAGAATATAATTTACATTGCTGGAATTCTTACAATATGATGATCATGTCGAATATAAACAACATGGATTTTGCATTAGACATACAAATTTTAGATCTAATGTAATAATTTGGTTTACACAAAGCAAGTATTTTATCTTTTGTGCAAAATATATGAAGTTTATACCAAAATATTCCCAGACCTGCAAGGAATCCAGAAATATCAATTATATTATCCTAACTTTAGTCTGAGGTATTATTTATTACTAAACATTAAAATCTAGTGTTTCACCCAATCATTTCTCAGAGAGGTAGGGGAGTGAGCTGGGAAGAGAGGGGATTTGGAGTCCATTATTTGAATGGACATAATTCAAGGATTTCTTCTTAAATATTAATTGTGTGAGCATACCATCATAAATTTAGATGTTATTTTTACTACAAATACAGGGTATTGTGACGAAAAGTTTGGGGGTCGGTCAGTTTGTTGTAATCCCATATGTTCTGTTGAAGTAGCGTTTCACTTTCAACTGTGGTTCAGCCTGGGGTACTCACTTCATATATATATATATATATATATATATATATATATATATATATATATATATATATATATATATATATATATATATATATATATATATATATATATATATATATATATATATATATATATATATATATATATATATATATATATATATATATAGTAGTACTCATTACTATATATATATATATATATATATATATATATATATATATATATATATATATATATATATATATGAAACGCACCGGCGACAAATAACTATGTTGTGTAAAATCTTAACTTTATGGTGGCAAAAAAACAAGTAATATAGAAGTTAGGTTAGGAAAGATAAAAGGTTAACATAGGAAAAATAAAGATAGGTTAAAAACGAAAATTTTTTTGAGGAACACTCACGGTAGTAGAGATGGAGTCCGACTGTCACGGGGATGGAGGCTGGTTCGAGGCAGAGGCAGATTACTGCCTCAGGTGAATCACCATTATAGGTGAATCACCATTACTAGGTAGTCAATATCACTGTCACTTACGGTTATTGTAGCTACAATAAATCCCCTCAAAATCAACTTCCTATCACACTATCACTGGCTTGGGCTGGCTGTGGTGGAGTTCTTGAGCGAAGAACTTCGGTTGTCTTTGCTTTGTGGCTGGCTGATGTTGTCGCAGTACGTGATGTCTGGCTCCATAGCCTGCACCAGTCGGGTATACCGGAAGCGTCATGGCGTTCATCGTCGATATCATGAAGCTGATGGACTAATTTTTCTGTGCTCTATGAGACGCATAACTATCCGCCTCCATGACTTAAACTAGGTTCTTCGGAGAATGGCCAGCACCTTCCTCCTCTTCACTGGCAGGTTCTTCTTCTTTTAACATCTAAATGCAGCAATCCTTCAGGATCTCTGATACCTCCATGATAATATGCCGTTGAGCGGTCTCGGAGAAACCTTCAGCTGTAATGCACTGGCGCAGCTTCTCTGGCAAAGGTCCACTGCTACCGCCAGTCTGAACCTGACCAGTCACATTCCTCCTCCTCTCACCTGGTATGCCATGCAACACATGTCTCCATAAATGACGAATCGTAGCAATAGACAGCGGATCCATGCCTCACCAAAGAAGTTACAGCTTGTTTGGCCGTTAAACTTCTTCCAAAATTGTTTGGCGAAGTTCCTTAGTCGCCGCCTCTTGTTCCTTGTCCTGTCGCTTTTACTCTGCGCTGTCGGTGTCACCCAGCTCCATGACTCATCCTTGGTGTTGGTAGAAATTGAATTTCCAAGGAGCTTGAATTTCTTTGCGGTATGCAGCTTTAACATTGCAGATTAACTCTGGTCCATGGGCTGGATTAATGGCGTAGTGTTGGGAGAGAAGACCACTTTTACGTTGGGGTGACGATCCATAAGTAGAAGCGAGTGTCCAGGTGCGTTGTCAGGAGCAACAAAATATTGAAAGAACATTCTGTTGCTGCATAAATTTCTGCACGTCAGGAACAAAACAGTTGTCAAACCAGAAGAGGGACAGAGAAGAGAGGACATCCACGCCTTCGTGCGGTTAGCCAGTATGGACATTAAACTTGATTTCATGTCACTTCATTTCTATGGCGTGCGGCTTGCGGGCTTTGTGAATCACCGATAACTTTTAGTTTTACCGATTGCGGAGGCATTGGTGGTAAACAGGGCGGTGATCGTTCCTTCTGCATCTTCGGCCCCTTACCTTCTTTCGCCAGACGCTGGACAACGAAGGTCTTGAAGTAACTTTTTCCAGAAAAGACCAGATTCGTCCTCATTAAACACCACCGTCGTCACTGTACTGTCTTCCATAATCTCCGTAAGCGGAGGAAAATCTCTAACCCGCCCGCGCTCGGCACTAAACTTCCTCTGTAATGCTGATGTTGGTGACGTAATCTCCATCAACCTATGCAGCCAACACGCCCAGGAAGCATTGAAGGGTTTGGGCTCTGCAATTCCAGTTTACATGTCACTTTCGTATAGCTCACGTCGTGCTCCTGCACTGGTAGCGTGTCACCGCCATGTTGCGTCGCCTGTTTTTTAATAACTCACCCGCTTAAAAAAGTTTCACTTTGCCAGCACCCTATTCTGGCAATACCTGATAGATGAAGCACCTGCGTTTTGCTTGATCTTCATGTGCTCCTTTATCTTAGCTGCATCCTTCTTTTTGTTATGGAATCGTGGGTCGTTGTGCTCATCTTTGGCCTTGTGAATGCTGTCATACCTTTCTCCAAATCTTAGACGTTTGGTACTTATTTCGTAGCTTAATGAGCGTCGTGTCTTCTTTGGTTTAGTGCCGCTGGGTCCAGGTAAGAGAGGTTTCTCTCTGGGGTGGTGGTCGGTAGGAAGCATTTACGGAACAATGGATGCGCGTTAACCCGGCTACATCAGCCTTGAGGATAGAAACTGCGCGGCTAGGTCAGCGTCGTCTCTCCTCCCTCCCCTCCCTCCCGGGGTAGTCACGTCATAATACTTTAAGCCAATTACAGCTAGCAGCAGAGGGGGGTGAACACATGGCCAATCACGATCGAGGCGTCATGGCGTCAGTGATAGCATAACAAGACACACACTGCATAACCTTACGCGCTTACTAAGCGGAGGGAGGAGGAGGAGAGAACTGTGAGCAGGCAGGCGAATTGGGTGGCTGGTGGCGTGGTCAAAAATCTAAAAATGGCAGCATCCGGGCGGACACTCACCCGTGGCTGTGGAAAACCGCGTTAAGTGAAAGTTCAGCTTTAGCAAGGCACGCGTATATCTTGCAGCGTTTAAGTGGCCCAGCGTTAAGCGATAGGCGCGTAAAAAAGCAGCGGCGAGTGTAAGCTGTATATATATATATATATATATATATATATATATATATATATATATATATATATATATATATATATATATATATATATATATATATATATATATATATATATATATATATATATATATTACTGTAATTATTTTGCAATGGCCAATATTCACATACTAGTGATGGTCTTTAAAGCCTAATATAGACCATTCAGTTCTTGGGTGCTCTTAATAGGCAATGAAGCTTATTCCTCTTGTTCACCTGCTTTTATCTTACTCGGTGACTGGATGTTGATGCTGGTGGCTGGCACAGGTGATCCTGATGTTGGATCAGTTGATCCAAGTGTTCCTGCTGGTGCAGATGCTGGCATAATTGGTGTAGGTGTCTGCCTTCTCCCTTGAAGATGAACTTTTATCACCACAGCTCATGTTTCTGCTTCAATTTTGGCACGCAGATTGACCTGGTTTGTTTACATTTATCTTGGATAAGGCGTACCAACCCTCTCGAGTTGCAGCGTTCGGGTTACTAAATAGTAACCCGGTGTCCGGGATTGATATTTGAGTCTGACGAAACCATATGACGGGCTACTAAACAGTAACCCGACATTCGGGATTGCTCTTCGGGCTTGCTGCCCCGAGTGTTTAAAAAAATGGCAGTGTTTGATTATATTAATGAATGTTACAGGCATGGCTTGATGACCATGATCGGAAATTTGGTCACTTCATAAACAACGTGTGGGTGCATCCCGGCGAGCGGAAGACTTATGAAACAAAAGATCCATGTCGGGGCACTGTTTTGGCATCAACCATTCAGGGTAATCAAGATGATGTCAACCAAGCTGTTGCTGCAGCAAAGGAGGCCCACAAGTCATGGAGTAAACTGTCAGGTCATGCAAGAGCTCGCTACTTATACAGGTAAGTAGATACATGGTGTGTGTGTGTGTGTGTGTGTGTGTGTGTGTGTGTGTGTGTGTGTGTGTGTGTGTGTGTGTGTGTGTGTGTGTGCGTGCGTGCGTGCGTGCGTGCGTTAATAATAATAATAATTACGGTTTATTGAAAAAGTTTGCAGCCCGAAGGCTGAAAATATACATTGGACATAAATGACTTATTACATACATTGGTGGTTTAACAAAAGCCTTCATTAGAAGAAAGGTGAAGGAACATACAGTGAACATACAGATTAATGTTTACACACGTAGATCATGTGAGCTGAGGTGTTGAACAGCAGACACGTAGTGTAGTAACTCCCTCACAGATGGCGTTATGAGGGGCATCACGTGGAGTACTAGTTCCCTCACAGGTGGTGTTATGAGGGGCTTGACGTGGTGTAGTAATTCCCTCACAGATGGTGTTACGAGGGGCTTGATGATGTAGTAGTTCCCTCACAGATGGTGTTATGCGGGGCCTGATGTGGTGAAGAAATTCCCTCACAGATGGTGTATGAGGGGCCTGATGTGGTGTAATAATTCCCTCACAGATGATGTATGAGGGGCCTGATGTGGTGTAATAATTCCCTCACAGATGGTGTTATGAGGGGCATCACATGGTGTAGTAATTCCCTCACAGATGGTGTTATGAGGAACTTCACATGATGCTGTAGCAACTCATTCACTACGTGGTGTCGCAGCATCATGGGGACACCACGTGGTCACAGGACCTCACTCACTGAGGTGTGTGTGTGTGTGTGAGTGTGTGTGTGTGCATGCGTGCGTGCTTGCTTGCGTGCGTGCTTGCTTGCGTGCGTGCTTGCTTGCGTGCTTGCGTGCGTGCTTGCTTGCGTGCGTGCTTGCGTGCTCACTCGGTTACAGTTCATTGTTCATTGCCTCTACACATATGTTCACTTCCCACACATACACACCCATGCTCTTCATTTTCTTTATTTCTAAGCCACATTATAGTACTCTATTATATTGTGATTTTTACTCTTTGTATTAGAGAAAACGGTTTACTAGGGTAGACTATAATATCCTGAGTGATTTACGTCCCCTAGGAAGTACGTGTTTATGTGTTTATTTACATACTCAGACTTAAACATTTATCATTTCTAAATATGTTAATCTTGGTAGCTTGATGCAATGGTTTTGTCAGTGAGTTTTCCCCCCATACTTCGATTTAACAGCAAATTGGATTTAACGTCATGGTCCAGGTCCTGTCGATGCCTTTAATTCGAGGATTAACCTGTACAGTTTATATGTAAGGTACAGTAAAATTTAATATTAAATTACCTTTAAATTCCAGCATTGCCCGTCATGTCCAGAAACACTCCCGTCTCATAGCTGTGGTGGAATCCCTGGACAATGGGAAGACTGTTCGAGAAACTCGCGACTGTGATGTACCTTTGGTTGTCCGACATCTCTATTACCATGCAGGATGGGCTCAGTTAATGGACACACAAATGAAGGGATGGACCTCTGTTGGTGAGTTTAATTTTGTATTTATATACTGTACTCAAACGTGTATTGTATTGTAGGTGGACATAGTTTGTAGTAATTTTAATTGAATTAATACCCCTATGGTGCTTTGATGGGGGAAGGATGTTGGCGGCTAGTTTAATCCTTCCATTGTTCCTGATGAGTTTGTCCTTCATTGTTCAGTGTTAGTACTGGAGGAAACTGGAGGACTGTACCCGGAGAAAACCTGCAAATTTGGCAGGGTCACACCGGATGACACCCTTCTCACATTAGATCCTGGGAACGAACCCTTGAGACTGGGACAAATGTAGTCCTCTGCTGGTGTTGAGTGTTAAGGCGGACCCCACTAAGGCGGATATCGCTTAAGCCGGACAAAATTTTCCTAAAAATTTTTCAAAATTAAAGAAAAGGGTAGGACAAAATTTTTCCTCCGGTGACAAGTCTGCAAAATTTTAAGGGACCAAGGCGTCAGCACGTGGGACACAGGTGCCCGAGAGTTACCAATTGTTGTTTGTGGGAATATTATTTAATTTACTCAAGTAATGATACAATATTTCTTATAATACAGTAAAGCCTTGAATAACGACGTTAATGTGTCCTCCAATATTGCAGTGTAAGGTGAATCATTGTATCATGATTCATTAATTACCATTAAAGTAAAGCAATAATAATGAGATGCGTTCCCCAGTTTGACCTTTTCATAACTTTTGTGTGTCTTTTTACCCTCTTTTCCCCCAAAACAATACAATTAATAAAAATTGCAATCTATATTCTTTAAATAATGTTTCTCAATACACCTTATACAATATAAATTAATAATAATATGGTCACACTAGAGGAGATGGGACGCCATTGTTTTCGTTTGTGTTTACAACCTGGAGTTCGGGACGATAGTTTTACACGAGAAAATGAAGAAAATAAGACCCTGGTTGTAGCCGAGGTAAAATTAATGTAAAAAATAAATATAAATGTTTTAAGTAACGTTATTCAATGTTAATAAAAGGAACAATAGAAGTAGCTAAACACTAATGGCAAAGAAAAAAAAGAGATGGATTAGGAACGCCAACATATACGTGCGCATTTAAGGATACCGTGTCATTTATCTTTTTAAGCATATAGTAATACCCGATTTACATGGTCAATTGAACCCGCGGAGGTCCACGTAAAACGAGAAACGGGTAAATTGAATAACAGAACATATGGGATTAATTGAAATAGAGACTGGGCCGACTCCCAAACTCCACTTTTTCGGACATAATACCGACACAATATCTATGTTGTAGTAAAAATAACATCTTAATTTTATGATGGTATGCACACACAATTAATATTTAAGAGAAATACAGTCGCCAGGTTAATGTCCATTCAAATAATGGACTCAACCTCCCCGGTCTTCCCACGCTCACTGGCTCCTTCCTCTCTGAGAAATGTTTGGGTGAAAACACTAGATTTTAAGGTATAGTAATAAATAATACCTCAGACTAAAGTTAGGATGATATAATTGACATTGCTGGATTCCTTGCAAGACCAGGAATATTTTGAATATACATGTCATATATTTTGCACATGAGATACTCTGACACATAACCTTGAGATAATAAGGAGTCTAACTGTTTTAATATTGAGATAATTTGGATTGTGATCTTTATAATGACAAATTAAATACTGTACTGTGTAATATTGATACCTGGTAGTTTATGCATTGTAATGTGCAGTGTGACTTGGTTATGGTCTGTAGAATTCAGAGATCTTCAAATCTTTAATATGAAAATAAATCGTCTTCGTTGTTTCCATTTGTTAACTGTGACCACGTATGTCTCTGTTCTACATGGTCTCTCAGCCTCATGTCAAGTTCATATATCTGATGTTTTTCTTACAGCCTCTCCCTATGGCCTACCTCTGGCTTTCTTCACCTTTAAATTTAGACTTGCAGCCCTTGGCCCAATTGGTCCCCTCCACATGTCCAAACAATGTCAATCTACTTTTAAACAAACTTAACCAATACTCTCACTACCTAACTGCCCTCTTAGTTTTGAAAAATAGTTAACTGTATTTCAGTGGCACAGCTCTCTCAAGCCTGCATATGTCATCCTCTTTAACTTCCCATGTTTCACTCATGCAGTATCACATTTTTCAAGCCAGTTGCATACATCTTTTCATCTATTTGAGAAGAAGATCCTTTTCCTATAACTAAAGGCAGAAATTCAATAACTTCCTCTTGCCATTTCTAGCTTTACTAATTATGTCACCCAGGGAGCAGAATGCATTGACACAGTCCTCGGATATAATCTCATTGTCTGAGTTTCTCCAACCGTGGTAAGTCATACAGAACACTTAAGAGCCAGTAACATCCTGCATTAGCCCACCCGGGCACAGGTAATGACCCACATCAGGGCATGGGGGGCAAAAATATAATAATAAATAATAATAATAATAATAATATCTATTATTATTATTATTATTATTATTATTATTATTATTATTATTATTATTATTATTATTATTATTATTATTATTATTATTATTAGTAGTAGTAGTAGTAGTAGTAGGTGGTAAAGGATGATGTCAGGACAGCAGCAGGGAACCTACAAGTGTGTGCTGGCCACCAGGCTGGCGGGGAGGCCGCCATTCACGCCATGAGAATGATATTTGAGCAGCGTGATTGTGAGGCCGTTCTCCTGGTGGATGCTTCAAATGCATTCAGCATACTTAACCGCAAGGCTGCACTGCACAACATCAAGATCAAGTGTCCAAGCTTTGCAATGTATGTTGAAAATTCGTATAGGAATCCATCAGACCTCTATATAGTAAACAACAAGGCTCTAAGAGGTGATACCATCTTACAGTCAACCGAGGGAACAACACAGGGGGACCCCGTTGCAATGGCAATGTATGCAATTGGCCTATCAGTGCTCCATCGAGAAATAAAATTTGAAACAATTGGGGTCAAACAAGTGGCATATGCTGATGACCTTACAGGAGCAGGAAAAGTGGAGGGCATCAAAAAGTGGTGGGACTTGGTAACATCGTGAGGTCCACAAGTAGGGTACCACCCAAACGCCAGCAAGTCCTTCCTCATCGTGAAGCCAGAGCATTACGAACGGGCATTGGAGGTTTTTGGCAGAAGTGAGGTCAAAATAACTAAGGACGGCCAAAGACATCTAGGCGCAGTAATTGGCACTGCGGACTTCAAGACCGAGTACTTAGCGGGAAAGGTGAATGAGTGGGTTAGTGAAATCCAAGCTCTCTGAAATTGCTAACACAGAGCCACATGCGGCCTTTGCTGCATTCACCCATGGAGTCAAGCATCGTTGGAACTACCTGATGCATACTATCCCTTATATCGGACCCCTCCTCCACCCTCTGGAAGAAGTTATCAGTGTCAATTTCATTCCTAAATTAGTGAAACACCCTGACTTCACCCCAGCAGAAAGAGCACTTCTTGCACTTCCATCAAGACTGGGAGGGATGGGACTAACAAATCCAGAGGAGATTGCTGCCACTGAACATCAAAATTCACTTAAGCTCACGGCAGCCCTCACGGACCACATAATAGCCCAGAATGCAACAGGGGAAGTGGATACCAGTGAAGTAAATAAGATTCGTAGGTCCATTATGACAGATCGACAGCACTGCCAAAATGATAAGTTGCTGCAACTGTTGCTGCAGGTACCAGAAAATTTGAAAAAAAAAGTAGCTATAGCGCAGGAGGTGGGCGCCTCGAACTGGTTGACTACGTTACCGATAAGGGCAAATGGTTTCAGTCTGAATAAACAAGAATATACAGATGCCATTGCTGTAAGGTACGGTCGGCCCGTAGAAGGTTTGCCCTCCCAATGCCCTCCCAATGCGTGTGTGGCTCTTCCTATGATGGCGATCACGCCATGGTGTGCAAGAAGGGAGGCTTCATATGCATGAGGCATGACGAGGTAAGGGACCTCACAGCAAATATGTTGAAGGAAATCTGCCGGGACGTCATGGTAGAACCGACCCTCCTTCCATTGGATGGTGAGATCTTCCAACACAGGACTTCAAACACATCTAACGAAGCCCGTGTGGACGTCAGTGCTCGAGGATTCTGGACGCGGGACAGCGAGCTTTCTTCGACATCAGGATTTTTTATCCCATGGCCGCATGTCACCGTAACCTAGCTCTCGATGCTGCACATAGGAGGAACGAGAACGACAAGAGAAGGGCATATGGGGAGAGAATTCAAAACGTTGATCAAGGCAGCTTCACTCCTCTAGTGTTCACAACCTCTGGTGGGATGGGACCAAGTGCAAGATGTTTCTACGCCAGACTCGCGGAGGTGATCTCCGAACAGAAGCAGCAGCCCAGAAGTTATGTTACAGCCTGGATGAGATGTCGACTGTCTTTCTCTCTCCTTCGGTCGGCTTTGCTCTGCCTCAGGGGAACGAGAGCTTCTGCCCCAACTCCGACAACTGCTGCAGATATTGACTATGAGGCTACTGTCACTGAATGCCGCATAGATCTGCGGCTCAACTAATTTAACACAGATAGGATAGCTACTTATGTATTAGGATATTTAATATTAAGGTAATTAAATGGTGGCGAAGGTGTGGCTATTGGGGGAGGCTGGAGGCCACGTTCAAAAAAAAAAAAAGTAGTAGTAGTAGTAGTAGTAGTAGTAGTAGTAGTAGTAGTAGTAGTAGTAGTAGTAGTAGTAGTAGTAGTAGTAGTAGTAGTAGTAGTAGTAGTAGTAGTAGTACACCAATTAATAAAATTAATAGCAAATTAATACAAATACAGGTAAAATAATATAAATAATAACCATAAATATATACAAAATTTAAAAAATCAATCAAGAGTGAGAAATTATATACATTATATATGTTGTGTTGTCTAAGTAAGATAAACAATTGAGACCCTGCAATTGTGTGTAAATGAGGCAGAAAATCAGATCAGCAACCTGGGACTTGGTCACAATTTTCGTGATGCCATATGGCAACAGGGTCTACCATTAGACAACACAATGCTTCCAATATCTTCCCAGGCGGTAGTACCTCCCTGTTTGGTAGCTGCCTATCTACCTACTGCCATTTACACCACTGCACCGTTCTTGTGTACCTACCTTCCACACTCATTACACATAATTGAGTTGGAGTATTGGTAATTGAAATATTTAACAGAAAATGATTACTGTCCTTGCTTTTTAGGTGTCGTAGGTGCAATTGTCCCTTGGAACTTCCCACTGATGTTGTTGGCATGGAAAGTGTGTCCTGCTTTGGCGATGGGCAACACAGTTGTCTTAAAGCCAGCTACTAACACCCGTTTGTCAGCGCTACTCTTTGCTGAAATCTGTGCTGAGGCCGGGTATGTATGCAGTGTTTTCATTGAGAGAGTTTGTGTGTATTTACAGCTGTAAATATATAAATTTTGCCTGTTTGTTATAATCTGTTCATTTTATTGAAACTATAAAAGTTGTCAAAAAATCGTTTCAATAATGTGGCTTAGAAATAAAGAAAATATAAAAATAAATGAAGAGCATGGATATGTTGATTGAGAGGTGAACATGTATAAAGGCAGTTCTAGCCAAGGCCTTGGCTATAAACTGCGTGGCTGACTCGCCAACCCAGCCGCCTCGTATATGGTCACTTGTAATTAACCCTTAAGGGTCTAACAAATCTTGGGAAGTCTTTCCCCACAAACTGCATTGTAGGTTTAAAAAATCAAATGAAATGTTAGACATACATGTTAGTCAATAGGAAATAACATAATTATTCCTGTACTCACCGCCTATGGTTGTTGGTCAGTCAGAGAACTCGGCGAGACATCATGCCTCAGCACCCTTCTGGGAGTGAAATGTCAGATGCACTACCAACTCACTCCAAGTTCTTACATCTTCATAACACTTTCACATGTTTCCTTATTATTACTCTATATACAATACATTCACCACTCTCTTTTGGGTTAGGGGTGTGAGTGGTACTCAGGGAAATATGGGGTGCACAGTGGCACTTTGCATTCGGCACTCATCCATGTTGTGAGTTTCTTTATCTGAGGTCGTTTGGATATTGATGAACACACCCTGCAGCGACAATGACCCTTGACTCTGTGTTTCCTTGTGCTCCCTGGTACTTCTGGAGGTGGCATGCCCTTAATATAATGATGGGCCTTGTAGTTTGGTGCAGCAAGGCTGGCAGGGCCATGTGGTTGGGATGCAGCACGATCACGGACTCCTGACTTCACTGAGCCATATTTCTCAAGAATCTGGTACACATCATGCACAAATTCCCTTAGTTTTATCTTTTTGCCAGTCTTTACCAGATAATAGATGTAGGAATGCCTCGAAAGAGAGCGGACCCGGGTTCGATCCCCAGGCAGGGTGAAACTATGGGCAAGTTTCTTTATGCCATTTGTCTCTGTCTACCCAGCAGTAATTGGGAACCTGGATGTTAATCGATTTGTGAATCGTGTTCCGGGGTAATGGTTAGTGAGTGCAGTTGGCAAGTTGTCCGGTCTTCTCGGACTATTCCTTGATACTGGGTCACGCAACTCGTTAACTTAGGGTGTGGTTGTTGCGTTTGTGTCAGCTTCTGCACCTTAAACAAACTCATGCCTAAGTGGCCCTTGGGCCGGCCATCCTCGTTACACGAGGGGCACCCATTATTTTATAAGTTGTAGGAATTGAGTACAGCTGCATCAACCAAATGGGAAAACAGTTTCTTGTACCATTTTACAGATTTCCGCGTGGATTCACTACTGATTTGCATGTCGCTCTTGACAACTGAGCGCATGTTTTGTGTGTCCTCAATCACGATGTCAGACTTCATGATTGTATTCCCAGTCTTGTAGTCGATCTTCTTGGAATCAATCATCTGCCCCGTATGTATTGTCAACAAAATAATTTTCTGCACCTTTATGGAGTTATACAATATGACACACTGCAACCAAGAATTCTGAAAAACAGTCATTTACGCGGGTGATTCCCGTTAATTTCTCCGTGTTAACTATATGCGATATAAAAAAATACATCATACTGGCTATACAATGCATCACACAACCAGAAATACCAACCTTACCAAACTAACATGGCCTCAGTCAGTGATCGGTGCAGAGGCCATCAAACTTAAGAGTGCAGAACTTTTTTTTGCTGACTGTACATTTGTTAGTGTTGTCACTTCTCTTTTGTCCTTCCAATGCAGTGTCAATAGGTTATTGCACTCATATTTGTCCTCTTCACCCTTTACAATATTTTCTTTGAACACTGGCATGTGCTTCCTGTTTCTACCCACTGTACCACATGAACCAGTGTTGTTAACATGTAAAAATATACACAGGTCAGGGCTAGAGCACCGTTAAACAAGATGTTCCCCTTCCCAAGATAAGCTTCCATCATCTTTTTTTTTACAATTGCCATGGAAATATCATTTGTAGCTCCTGTGTACACAATAATATCAAACACAATTCTTGTCTCACAGTCACATAAAACAAACACTTTGATTTCAAAGTGATCACGTTTGCTCAGAATGTATGCTTGAATTCAAGACATCCTTTGAACAAGATAAGAGACTTGTCAATTACCAAGTTCTGGATTGGCAAAAATAGGTTTTTCATCTTGCTTTTCAATGCAGTAAACACTGGCCAAATTTTGGACAATGGGTCACTAAGGCCCAAGGTGGTGTTATCAGCAAAGTGAAGGTATTTCAACAGCAGCTTGAACCTGTCACGAGACATGTACTTGGCGAACACAGGTGTTGTGAACACAATGTCTTTGGACCGGTACTCAACCATTGAGTGTTTCATTGCTAATGCAAGAAACACAAAAATTTCAGCTACAGTGTTGGCTTTCCAGCATTGTACGGGTGAGCCATATGAAAATGCTTCTACATCACCACAAAAAACAAAATACTTATTTGTTTCACTTGCAATATTACTGATCAAATCCTCATCAAAAAACACACAAAATTAATCCAAGTAACTGCTATCGTCATCCACATTTGAATGTGCAGTACAGTAGAACGTCGATGTAACACGAGATACGTTCCAGGAGAGGTGTTCCAAGAGATGTCGCTTTAAACCGAATTCTCACTAAATCAAAGTGTTGTTTCAATAGAATAATTTAGTTTGGTACTTGAGAGAAACACAAAATACTAAAGAGACTGAGAGTCTACCCAGATGCACCTCAGCCCATCTCCTAGGATAAACAAAACATTTTTTTTGTAGTATTATGTTAAAACAAACACTCATAAATCAACACAGCTAAAATTATGGGACGTGAAATGGTTTGTGTACTATCGATCAGCTGATGTGAGTGGGTGGTCGCTCTGGAGCCGCCACGCATTGATGCCAGGTCTGGCCTTTTAAGGACAGTCTGGCCTTTTTGAGACCCGCTTGTCTTTTATAAAAAAGAACAACTGTAAACTGTCCTTTTCTGAATTTTAAGTCTATACAGTACTACAAAAAGGTTAGTTATTATTCTCTGTGTATAAATATATACAGTATACTGTATGTAATTTGTCCTCAGTCCATCTCCTAGAATAAACAAACACTCGTAAATCAACACAGCTAAAATTAAGGGATGCAAAATGTTTTGTTTACTAGCGATCAGCTGATGTGAGAGGGTGGTCACGCTGGTGGCACTGACCACCCACCTGACTCACCCAGCACTCACTTTCCTCTCAACTTATTTTTTAATTACTTTATGCTATCGAAAATAGATTTTCACTCAACTTTAGTTAGGCAATTCATCCTCTGAAGATGCAGAGCCCAACTCGACCAGCTCATCATCCACATCACTGTCTAGTGGTGTGGCTGTGGACACATCTGACACACGGGAAGAACCATTTCCACGCTGCAGTGCTTCCAGCACCTTGTTTAACTGCTACAGTGTAATTGCTTGCCTTGATTTCTTGGTCTTTGGGGTAGTTAATGGTGTAGTAGCTGGCCTCTTGGACATAGTGGCGATGGTTGATGCACGTGGTAGAAGGAGATAGTGTCACACAATATGTTCGTTCACTAGAGCGTCAGTGTGAGAACTGAGGATGTGGGAGGGTGTGTGAGGGTGGCGGGCAGCCGTGTAGCGTGCCCCAGAAACGCGTCTGGTGGGAAACATGAGGCGCAAAACTTAAAATAGTGTGTATTCCCTTATGATGCACCAGATTGACTCGCGCAAAGTGGGAAAGATTCGCTTTAAATTCAAACATTGTCCTTATTGTGGGTGTCGGTTTAAATCAATAATCTTAAATTGAATCGCTTTAAATCAATGTTCTACTAATAATAATGGGATCATCCTCTCACCAGAAACAAATTGTTTAAAATGTGACAGTCTACCCTCAAGTCTACTTTGTGCTTTGTTATTCATAAAGCACAGAGTAGACTTGAGGGTAGACTGTCACATTTTTATAAATTTGTGTCTGATTATTTGTGAGAGGATTTTCCCATTATTATTTATTTGTATGTGTTTTGTGTGAAGTCTCTACACACACACACACACACACACACATATATATATATATATATATATATATATATATATATATATATATATATATATATATATATATATATACATATACATATACATACATATATACACACAGTGAACCCTCACTTTACGCGGTTAATTCAACCCTCGGCGGCCCGCGTAAAGTGAGTCTATTGTAATTAATCCCATATGTTCTGTTGCTCACTTTACGCGGTTTTCACTTTCCGCGATACGCTGTGGGTTCAATTGACTGCGTAAATCGGGGTACTACTGTATACCCCTGGTAATAACACAGCTGCTATCATCACCACCCCCCCCCCACCCCCCATCCCCCATTTGCCAGTGACAAGAAAGGGAAAGTTACCTTGACTGTGACCGCCTGTTGCTATTTTTCGCCGTCCTTGTGTTCGGAGGTGGTCAGTAATGCATATCTATATATTTACTGATGATAATACTTATCTCCTATAAATAATTAATTTAAAATTTATTTTTTTATAAAGCATGTTCAGTAAATGACTGCATTAATTCTTGAAACTATCGACAGTGGTAAATTTAGGATATAAATGATGAACAGAAGTCACGTCATGGATTCGGAGTTTGGTCCTTAATGATCACCATAAATGTCTGGTCAACTTCACCTACAGGTATAATGGTAGCCTCCCTTTTTCGCGAAACAAGTATATAAATTAAAGAAAATACTTGCAGTGTGTTTAATATATTACAGTATATTATAAATAAATAAATAAACAAATAAATCGGCAAATCTATTTCAAGTAAATGGAAATATTTTACTCACACTGACATTAGTTCCAGTTAAATAACTGACGCTTAAGTGAGTCACTAGTGTACACCAGCCGGTAAAATTTGATGCCAATACTTGAAGTGAATTGGCCTTATTTTAAATAACCAACCATAAATAAATGCAAAAAGGAAAAAAGATCAAAGGTGAGAAAAATTATATTGTATGTATGTTGTGTTGTCAAAGGAAAAGAAACAACTGAAACTCTGCAAGTGTGTGTAAATGAGGCAGAAAGATAGATCAGCAACCTAAGACTTGGTCACAATTTTCGTGATGCCATATGGAAGTAGGATCTACCATTAGACAATACTGTACATTATGCTTCCAATATCTTCCCAGGCTGTAGTATCTCCCTGTTTGGTAGCTGCCTACTACCTATACACAAATTTTAGCAATACACCTAGACCCCGACTTACGACTACGTGGACTTACGACCGTCGGGACTTACGACCGCCTCAGATATAGATAAAAAAAAAAAAAAAAAAAAATTTAAATGACACGCATTTTCTATACCGAAACGTTTCCAGTTAATGTAGTCTCCATGTATAATTAGAAAATTATGGGGCCCCATGTGCATTCAGCTGACTACATTAAAGGTTAAGTGCTCAGTCACACTGTATCCATTCCTTATTATTTATTACTTTCACTGTACTGTATCCATTCATCATTATTCATTACTTTTACTGTACTGTATTTCATTGTAGATTTTTATTAAAAAAAAAATTTTTTTTTTTTTTTATCTATCGGACTTACGACCATGTCGGACTTACGACCTGGATTTGGGTCCCTAACCCCGTCGTAAGTCGGGGTCTAGGTGTATTACTTTGATACAACATGATAAATTAGACTAACAATGAAAATAAACAAACAAAAGTTATTTACCAAGACCTCTCTGAGAACAGAGGGTAATAGATGGAGAGGAGATGAGAAGGCTATTTATAGCCCGTCTTTGTGTAGGAAGTCGACTACACTATAAATAATTCATTTAAAATTTATATTTGTTACATAGAATATTCAGTACATGACTGCGATTATAAAATAGGCCGAGATATACGGTATGTAATATTTATGTGTGTGTGATGTAAACAGAGCGCTTGGCCTCTCTCTCTCTCTGTATGGATGAAATTCGTGGTTTAGAGTGAGTGATACGAATGTCGTAACATTACTAGGCTGAAGGCGCCTGAATACTACTTAAACACATCAATACTATGTTAATTGATCACTGTATAATAAATTCATTCACTCATAATTTCAAATTCCCTTATCATCCTGTGTTATATACAGAAATACTTGAGTCCCTGAGCGAATACACAAAAAGAAAACGAAGGACTAAGACATCCTGGAGTGGGTAGAGAACGGACATCTCTACTGGGGGACTCGAACGTTTCTCATGTTTTGTGGGCGCTGTAGCATAATATGAATAATATGTAAATTACAATTTACATATATACTGTATGTAAATTGTAAAAATTTAAATGAAAGAGAAAAACTAAATACGTAGTGTTTAAAGTGTACTGTACAGTGTTGTGGCTTGGCGCGGGGTTATGCAGTGTTTACGGTTCACGTTCGACATCACATGTTCAATTGATTTATGTGTTTTGTTTGTGAACAATTGCAGAAATGATTTATGTAATATTTATGTATACAGTATACCTGTACAGTATATGTAAATTGTAAAATTTTAAATAAGAGAGAAAAACAAAATACATAGCGTTTTAGACCCGCACGCTCTGTTTACACCACACGTTCAGTTTGAAACACGTGTGAAGTTTTTAAGCGTCCTCAGTGAATTCTGATTACTGTTTCTCCAATTTTGTGACTATGGAAAAGAAGAATATGTCTGGGAATCGTTCTGGTGATTGCATTTCCGGTGGTGATCGTAAAAGAAAGGCTATAACACTTGAAGAAAAGCTTGATGTTTCATGACTCCTCAGCCTCAACATCACCCTTATCCCCCATCAAGTTATATTCATATTTTTTCAAGGTAAAGTGTAACATTTGCTGTATGATTTCATTATTAGATATGAATGTAACATTTATTTAGACTGTGCTATCCTTTGTGTTAGGCTAACTACGAATTTTTTTCTTCGATTTGGAGTAATCTGCACCTAACCCTATTTTCTCCATAAGCCCTGTTATTTTTATTACGCGAATTTCTATAACACGATGTTTTACAAGAACACAACTATCGCATTATAGCAGAACTACCTGTACTGGTTTGGCAATTCAGTATTTTTTGTTGTAACTTATTTATTGGGATTATTTACATTTATTCCCCACATTTACTGGTACTGTATATATTATTTTAAGAAAACTATGACTGCAGGAGGAAAATCCGCAAAACTTTTTTCCTAAATACTCCCTGTTAAAACAAGGGTGCGTCTTATGTGCCGTAAAGTATGGTAAGAAAAATAAAGAGCGTATGAATGAAGTAACTGTGTTATGAGGCGGTGGGTTAGTGGACTTTAAATGAGGATGTGTGGAAGGTGTGCGTGTAGAAGAACTTATTCTTTGTACATAAAATAATATAGTATATTGTAACAGTAAATGTGAGGAAAAAAAGGGGGGGGGGGAACAACACCGCATTGCCATTTAGCAGGAGATGGTGAGAGAGCGGAGCAGTGAGTGAGGAAACACCAGCTATAGCTCTTTCCCTCCCACCCTCACTGTTTGTTTCTACACACAATGATTAATTCCCTTCATGTTTTTGACCTTATGATAATTATTTTATATTTTTTTGTCACCTACCGTGTGTGGTGCACATTTAAACTGAAATAGGCCTAACCAGCCAAGATGCCAGACGTGCTGTTGACAGGTATATATAACCAAGTACTGTATGGGGGATTTAAGGGATTTTCAAGGGTAATTTTGACTATACTGTACAATACATGGTTTTGGCTTTGCGCATCCTCTTAGAAACTTAACCTCTGCATACAATGCAACATGACTGTATAAACAAATTAGTATCTTGAACGTTAGTATCTGGAGGGGGTCCCTGTACTACTAGGGTTATGGTTTCTTGTAGGTTCTGCAGAGCTTATAACAAGAGTTGCTGTTTTTAGGTCAAGTCATGATATGAGATTTCAGGATCAATCCTCCATTCTTGTATTTCTGTAAGGGTATTTTGTGCTGTATACAGTAGTCTTATTACTGCTCTATTTAGCTCATAGTTTTTGCATTCTTTCATAATTACAGTACAGATTGTTATTAACACAACATTAATTGTTCACAGGCTTCCAGCTGGAGTGTTTAATGTGATAACAGGCGGAGGAGCAATGGGTTCACTGCTGGCAACTCATACAGATGTTGATAAGGTTGGGTTCACAGGATCAACTGAGATTGGTCAAATTCTGAGGGAAGCCACTGCTGGGACGGGAAAGAAAATATCTCTTGGTGAGTGGAAAAATAATTTTTAAAGTACTGTACACTAATTTTCCTGATAGCTGGAATCGTTGATCCTGGGAACTTTCTATTACCCCAATGGTTTTTTTTTTTTTTAAATTTCAAGATATATTTCTCTGTTCTGGGCATTCAAACAAATTTCTGAGATATTGTATCAGGAATTGATACGTGCCGAGTGCTCTTGAGCTATAATTGGCTACTACTGTCATGGGATACAGTACTCCCTACCACTCCCAGTCCCACTGCATAGTTACATAAGCCCACAATCCTTCCTCCCTGCTACACTAGCTCCCTCCCTCCCATAATCCTTCCTCCCTCCCACACTGCTCCCTCCCTCCCATAATCCTTCCTCCCTCCCATAATCCTTCCTCCTACACTGCTCCCTCCCTCCCACACACTTCTTACCTGCCAGACTCCTTCCTTCCTCCTACGTTTCTTCCTCCCTCCTACACTGCCTATTGCCACAGTAATCAAAGTATATAAGTGAATAATATTAGTAAATATGTAAGGATAATAAACCTATGTTCAAGGTGAGAGACTGATAGCCAACGTGCACACTCAAGGAAACATAGCGTCATTTATCTTAAGAATATGTACAAAAGATTCATTATTGTTTATTACTGAATATGTATTTGATTAAATTAATGTTTATATATGCAAAATGAACAATGCAATTCATTAACAATACCTAGAATATTAAAACACACAAGAGGAGACGAGACGGCATTGTTTTCATGAGTGTTTACACCCGTGAGTCCGTGACGATGGTTCTGCATAAGAAACTGAAGAAAATAAGACCCTGTTTGTAGCTGTAGTAAAATGGATATAAAAAAAGAATGTTTTAATTAATGTTAATAAATGGAACTGGTCGGGAAGGTTGTGGACCCCAGGGCCGACTTGATCATCAATCTACTGGGGCCTCAACAGACGTCACCGCGGTTGCTGGAGGATCGGCATTTTTCACACTTCATTTTTTCCAACATTCGCGGCCTCAGATCCAAATTTCCGTCTGCGGAGCACCATCTATTAAAATATTCCCCCGACCTCTTACTACTATCCGAACTTCAACTGACCAAAGCAGCTTCACCCAAACCTTTTCAAGTCTCCAACTACAACCTTTATACCTCCTTCTGTTCTCAAGAGGTGTATGCGCCTACTGCAACACACGTACACCTATACTGTAGCTCGATTCACGGATCTTGAATCTTCCCTTTATGATGTCATCTGGCTCAACATATCTCTACCAACTATGACTATTTTCCTTTGTTTCCTATACTGTTCTCCCAACTATTTAGAACTCTTTGTGTATCTCACTTCTTGCCACGAGTCGTTGCTATCCACACACCCCAACACCGAGATCCTCAACCTAGGGGATTTCAATGTACATCACAGAGAATGGCTTGGCTCTGCAAGAGATGACCCAGGTGGAGCTGAGGCACTTTCTTTTTCCTTACTTAATGATCTGGAGCAAATAATTAAACACCCTACATGTGTTCCTGATCGACATGATCATCTTACTAACATTCTTGATCTTTGTTTTACCTCTAACCCCTCGCACTGTTCATACTCAATTTCTGCCCCCTTAGGGTCTTCTGATCACAATCTTATTTCTATTAAATCAAACTGGGCCCGACCACCTCCCCCACCCCCCTCTAAACGTCAACTATGGCACTATCGGAGGGCAAGCTGGCAATCCTTGCTAGAATTCTTCACTGACTTTCCTTGGGATGAATGTTGCTTTTCCACTCAGGACGCCTCAGTATGTGCCGACAGCATTGCTGAGGTTATACAGGGTGGTATGAGTGCATTTATCCCATCTTCTACCAAAACTTTCACTTTACAATCATGGTTTGATCACTCCTGCTCTCTTGCATGCAGGGAGAGTGATAGGGCATATCGAGCTATGAAACTACCTGTATCTCCTATTACCCACACCTCTTTCATTACTTCTAGGAATCATTGTAAGGCTATTCTTCGTAGGGCCAAGCGGAAAATTTTATAAAAAGAAGGACCGATGTCCTGACTAATTCTTCCTCTAGTAAATCCTTCTGGTCCTTAACCAAAAACATATGCACTCCCTCGTTTCCTCCTCTCTTCCGACCTGATAACTCTATAGCCAACTCTCCCTCCGACAAAGCCAATCTCTTTGGCACCTTATTCCCCTTAACACCACATTTGACGATTCCAACTCTTGGTTTTGAGAAACCTAACCCCATTGTAAATATAGGTTTACCTGTATCCCTAATTACATTAAATCTTATGGGCGAAAATACCTCATTATAAAAGGTTTCACTGTAAGTCACTCATCTCTGGAACATATCCTCAATGTATAATGAAGACTTCCTTTATTGTGCCTTTGTCTGCTGATAGATTCTGAAGGTTACTCTTGCTGGAAGGAGAACGCTACATCTGTGTAGGAAGAGATATGGCAAGTCTTCAACTGCTGATCCACTGACATTAATGGGTCAGCACATATGGCTGTCCAACTTGGGTTTTTTTTTGTGTGTAGCACCTCCTGCCTCCTAGTTTGAGCTGGTTGTGTGGCAAGGGTGTCTGATACAAATGGAGTATTGATCCTGAAATCCATTTTCTAGCTTATTCCAAAATCTAGAAGACCTTACCACTTCCTCTGTTTTGTCACTTGTCAGCAGGAACTGACACCTGAGTGTTTGGCTTTGCCCAGGTTCACTCAGATTCCTTTGGACTGCATTGGACTTATTTAGATTCACGACAGTGGAGTCAATTGCCTTGGTGTTTGAATGCTTTGTTGGATATTCACTGCTCTAAATAAACCTTCATTTCTTTAGAACAATGGTGTCATTCCTTCCAGTCAAGGTTAATGGTACAGTAGGAAGAGAAATATAATTGGTCTATCCAGAGGAGTGACATGTTGACACTGGCTGACATTGGGAGGTGATGTGTGAGGACTTGAGGAACCTCTGGAGGTCACCATGTTTTATGAGAGTTGCCTGGCTTAGTTTCCACGATGTGAGGTGCACAACAGGCCACCTGGGGTCCCAGTTCATCAGTAATCATGGTAGATTGTAGTCACATTTTCGAGATGATAACCAATCTTTGGCAAATTGTGGTATTGGTATCGAAAGGGTTAAAAAATGTTCTGTATAAGAACAGCACAATAATATGCTTTCTCTCTCACATGACAGAGCTTGGAGGCAAGAGTCCTGTGATTGTGTATGACTCGGCTGACCTGGACTCTGCTGTTGAAGGCGTAGTTGATGCCATCTGGTTCAATCAAGGACAGGTAATTATCTTTAGAAAAATTAATTTTGATTTGAATTTATAAAAATTTCTTCCCAGAATAAGAACTTGGGGTGAAGGCAATATTTCTGAGAGCTTGTTCATTTTTAAAGCTTGTGTTCCTCAGAAACTCACGGATTGCCATGATAAAAACCCCCCCAACTTTTTCAGCCTCTTGACCAATGCATAATTGCTGTATTCAAATCATATTACTTCACTCGCAGTTTTTCTAAGATCCACGAGGCACAAAGAAGATGGCCAGATGAAGGAGATGTGGAAAAATTGCACCATTGTTGAATGCATAGCAAATGTTAAACTGAGCCATGATGAAATTACTAGCAAATGTGTGAACTCCTGTTGGAAGGCCCTATTGCAATGAGATCTTGTTCCAGTTGATTTAGAGGAAAACATCTGGACTTTAGAGAAAATTACAAATATTTTTTTTATATTCTTCAAGCAAGGAAAAGAAACATTTCTTGAACTAGACTCATCTCTAGACCGAGCGCTGAAGATAAACAGGGGTGTGTACCAAGTACTGTACTAACACCACTTAACAAAATCTACAAAGATCTAAAGCACCAGAGATCTCAGCTCCCCATCATGCTCTTTTTCTCCAGAGTTCCCAAAACACCAGCTTCAACTCAGTCTTCTGCCACTCCAGCATCTTCTATTACTCCAGCTACCCTTGCCACTCCAGCTACCCCTGCCACTGCCAATGCATCACGCCATCGCCCTCTACTCTTAAACTTGTCCTCTGAAGATGAGGACGATCCCCAAGCTCTCTCTCCTCCCCACCACTCTCTCCTGCCATCCCTGCTCCCCCTGTTGAGGCATACATAGATGAGGGGCAGTAAATATCATCTTCATCACCACCATCATCATCACCATTACCATCTTCATCATCAACTTCATAGTCATCATCATCATAAACATCATTCACCTAACCTACGGCAAGGGGAGAGTTGTCAGGGGGTCACGAGGCAGGGATCAAGAGGAGTCAACACCTTATTACAGTTCACAGTATTTGTTATTTAATGTTTATGTTATTTCATGTTTATTATATTGTCTTGTGCCCATCATCATCTTAATCATTACATGGGATCTGTACTGATCATCATTGTCATCATTGCAAGAAGATCCAGGATGAATGGTGAGTGTTTAGATATTCATGCAGCAGAGGTGGTTGTGTGGTGGCATTTAAACTGCAATAGGCCTACCCAGCCGTCCCCAGATGTGCTACTGACAAACTTCTCACTGCTTCAACAAAGACAATCACCTCCCACACATAATACACAACCATGCTCTTCACATTTTATAATTTTATATTATACCTGTATTTCTTTATTTCTAGGTCACATTAGAGTATTGAAATAATTTTTCCACAACTTGTACAGTTTCATTATACTGTACAGTGAACCCGTAAAGATCTGGACTTTAAGGGGGCCACCTGTTCAAAAAAGCCAATTACCGGGATCTGCATCTTCTGGTGAATGTACTAAATGTATAAAAACGATAAATAACGATATAAAAACCACCCAAAATACAGTACGTACAGTAAACCCTTGTTACTCACGAGGGTTAGGTTCCAAGGAATGGCGCGAATTGGTAAAACCGTGAATAGCAACTTATACTACTGTACAGTAGGGTCGCGATATATCGCGAGATAGGGTCCAAGGATGTTCGCTATATACCAAATCGCTATACAGTAAAGCCTCGAATAACGAAGTTAATGTGTCCTCCAATATTGTAGCGTAAGGTGAATCGTCTTATGGCGAGTCATTAATTACCATTAAAATAAAGCAATAATAATGAAATGCGTTCCCCAGTTTGACCTTTTCATAACTTTTGTGTGGCTTTTTACCCTCTTTTCCCCCAAAACAATACAATTAATGAAAATTGCAAACTATATAATTTAAATAATGTTTCTAAATGCACCTTATACAATATAAATGAATAATAATATGGTCAAACAAGAGATTGGATGCCATTGTTTTCGTTTGTGTTTACAGCCGGGAGTCCGGGACGATAGTTCTACACGAGAAAATGAAGAAAATAAGACCCTGGTTGTAGCTGTAGTAAAATTAATGTAAAAAAATTACGATATGTGTTTTAAGTAACGTTATTTAATGTTAATAAATGGAAAAATAGAAGTAGCTAACCACTGATGGCAAAGAAAAAAAAAGAGAGGGATTGGGAACGCCAAATTATTTAATTTAAAAAAAAAATTTTTTTTTTTTACGGGGATTAGCCCACCCGGGCACAGGTCACTGACCCACATCGGGGCCTGGGGGGTGAAAATGTAATAATAATAATAATAATAATAATATTAGTAATAATAAAGAACCATAAAGAAATACAAAAATGAAAAATAAATCAAAAGTGAGAAACAATATACAGTATGTATATTGTGTTGTCAATAGTAAGAGAAACAATTGAGACCCTGCAATTGTGTGTAAATGAGGCAGAAGTCAGATCAGCAACCAGGGACTTGGTCACAATTTTTTTGATGCCATATGGCAGCAGGGTCTACCATTAGACAACATATTATGCTTCCAATATCTTCCCAGGCGGTAGTACCTCCCTGTTTGGTAGCTGCTTACTACCTACGTACGTGCACATTTAAGGATACTGCGTCATTTATCTTTTTAAGAATATGTACATATGTACATTATTGTTTATTACTGAATATGTATTTCATTGAATTAATGTTTATACGTGAAATAAACAATGCAATTCATTGATAATACGTAGAATATTAAAACACACAAGAGGAGACAAGACGGCATTGTTTTCGTGAGTGACGATGGTTCTACATAAGAAACTGAAGAAAATAAGACCCTGGTTGTAGCTGGAGTGAATTTAATTAAAAAAAAAATAATACCTGTATGTATGTATGTTGTAAGTAATGTAATTTAATGTTAATAAATGGAACACTTGAAGTAGCTAACCACTAATGGTAAAGAAATAAGGCGAGATGATTGGGAATGCCAATGTATGGACAGTAAGTGCGTACAAGTGAAAACATATCGTCATTTCTCTACATATGAATATGAAAGCAACATTTATTTACTGTTCATATATATTTAAAAAAATATTTACTAATGTAAAACTAAAATTCTACTCACCAATGGTGGTAAAGTCTAAAACATAAGGACAGTCAATGAATGTTGTGCGAGTTTTTACTCAGATGACGAAGTCATCAGGTTCAACTCTGGCTGAAGCTGCAGCTTTCCATAAAGCTGTTGCTGAAATTTTTGCTGAACCTGAAGTTTAAGTTGAAGCTGCTTGTGATGCTGAATTTGATGGTGTAGCTGAAGTTGATGGTTTAGGCCTTTGAATAATAAAGCTGTTGAACAAACCTTGCACTGCTGCTTTCTTTTCTCATTATACATCTTTATGTAGAGGTCATTTGTGTTTATTTAAATTTTAATGCTTTGTTCTATTAATGGATCCACTTCAGAAAATATGTTCATTGCTTGCTCTATATAATATCCACAGACCTCTCACCTTTTTCGTATCTTTTAACACATCTAGTTTCTCGGCTAAGCTTATATACTTTCTATTGGCTTTTGAATAGGGATGCAAAAATGCTGTAAGAAACCTGAGGAAGTTTTTCTCCTGTTCCTGTTCCAGATGCGTGAAAACAAAAGGCTCACCAAGCTTCGACTGTTGTTTACCACTCGTTAACAAGGCAGCTTCTTTGCGCAAGGCACTCTTCATTTATTTTACAGCATTTTGTTATTGTTTTTTTGTACATATCGGGATTTAGTTATTATTTACAGTATATGAAACTGTAGGTTTATTTTATTTTTATTATATTTTGGTCGTAACTACAAATGAAATAAGGATGTAAATTGAATTGGGTTTTAAATATGAAAAGCTGTTGGTCGAACCGTTGTTATCGGAGGCTTTACTGTCTATAATAACATGTGCATGTAATCGGTGGGGAAAATATTGTTAGGTTCTGGAGGCCAACAAAAGTGACTAAACTTGACATAAAATGGCACAGTCTAAAGTTAGCAGAATATATTTTTTAGTCTTTTAGAGTACATTTAAGTACTGTACAGTTTTTCAACTCGTATTTTTGGGGCTATTTAGGGGATTTTTATTAGTGTTTGTGACTTTATACTGTTTTTGGTTTTATGTGAGGTCCCAGGAACATAACTCCATGTAAGTTGTGTCTACTGGAAATAAATTTATTGCTATATATTGGAAAATGTCGATGATTTTGGTATCCGCGATAGAAAAAAATCTTTATATAAAGTTTCTATACAGTATATCCCGACCATACTGATATGCCTATACCAAACAACCGACCAGCCACGGCAGCACTCGTCCCTTTCTTTAATTTATCTAATAATTCAACTTTCTTTGTCAGGGTCATCACTGACTTCTGCCTTTTACATTTTACTCCACTAACATCACTAGCACCGACACTAGGCAGTCTTTTAGGGGCTATTTCACACAGAAACACTAAAGTTTTGAGAGTACAACACGAGATGCTGCGTAGGGTGACTCGTGGTGTGGGAAAAGGCTCGTAAGCTAGCCACCATATCTACCATCTGCTTACCACAAATCATCGAAATCTCGAATCTCAAACCCGTAACCCCCACTTTTGCAGGGAGTATTATGACGACCCGGACATAGACCGCCGTGGTCGTATAAAATATT
Organism: Homarus americanus; assembly: GCF_018991925.1. NCBI lineage: Eukaryota > Metazoa > Arthropoda > Malacostraca > Decapoda > Nephropidae > Homarus > Homarus americanus. Next base: position 2,679,257 of record NW_024719604.1, read on the forward strand.
TTTTAAATTTTCGTGTCCTGATGTTAGTGATGACGCTGTGTACTGACAAAATTTTCGTTTGTAATTCTTTTTAAAATGGCTGGCAAGCATAAAAGTGAGAGTTCTGGTGGTGCTGAGAAGAAAAAGAGACACCCATTTTAGAATTTCTATGTATTATTTTCGCCTTTTTGACTTACGACCAATTCGACTTACGACCTGGTAGTCGGGACGGAACCCTGTCGTAAGTCGAGGAGAGACTGTATACAGTACAATACTGTACCAGGAAATGTGAGGAATGAATAAAAATTATACCAATAAATAAGTTACAACAAAAAATACTGTACAGTCATCCCTTGGTTATCGCGATTTTCGTAATCACGCCTCCATCAAAATCTGCTCACCTGCTGTTATAGCACATTTTTCAAGCCGAGAATTTCGTTATCACGCAGTTGCCTCCAGGTGTTTTTACCCATTTGCTTCACCTACATCTATTGAGGATAAAATCTTTCACCTACAAATTGACAATAACACATTTGCTGTAATCAGACATATCTAAGTTGCCTCAACAATTGTAACCCCAGTTGCAATTTCAAATTCTGTGTCATTACTAAGGAATAATGAAGTCTCGGGTGCACTCTATGATTTAGAGAAAACGGAGGACTCAGGCGTCCTGAAGCTATGAGAAAACGGACTCCTCAGACGGGGGACTCAAATAAAGAAAGCATAGCTACATGTTTTGTGGACTACAGTAATAAACCTAGCCATGCCTATGTGTGTCTGATACTTACCATAACATTATATATATCTTTATTGGATCTAAATGGTCGTAAAATGGGAAAATTGGGGTTGGGTCTTGGGTACCTGGAACCGATTAGACTAAATCCCAGAGGTTCTGTACTTTCGTTATCATGCACTCGGTGCGGTCCCAATTAGGTGTGATAACCAAGGGATGACTGTATTGGCAATACAGTAAATAAGAGCCAAATAAAAGTTTAACACATTTACCATTTACATACACTCCCTGTTTCACCATAGTAACGAAGATCAGGTGGGACACCATTTACCAAGCAACTCTCCCCAACCCCTTCACTCTGCACTTTCCTCCCCACCCTCCCTCACTGAGCCAGCTTACTCGTGTGAAAATAGATGTATATTCCCTTCGTGTTTGCCCTTAGGACAATTATTTCTTTTACTTTTGTACAAAGCCATTGGTGAATTTGTGGAGAAAATGTAATGCAGTGATATCTCCGTTAGCCGGAACAGTTGGTGCAGAGCACTTCCGGGAATGTGAGATTTCCGGGTAACGAGACGACTCTCAAAGCCAGAAAAAATCTCTTGTACCCGTAATTTTCCGCGTAACCGAAAAATGTTCTCGGAAGTTCCAGAAATTGCGCCTGATTTTCATCTCTCAAAGCAGGAACAAAACTACCCCATCCCCAGAATTTTCCGGGTATCGGGAAATTTATTTTGCAATTTTCCGGAAAATGTGCCCCTCGGAAAATCTTTCCCAAAGCCGTAATTTTCCGGCTATCGGAGAGTTCCGGGTTTGAGGGATTCCGGCTAAGGGAGATATTACTGTACATAGAAGAGGAGAATCTTGTCCAGTCTCTCCTCGACTTATGACAACCTGGACATACGACGGCCATGTTCATTTAAAATATTTTTCACACTACGTATTTTTGAGTCCCAACGTTAGTGATTGCACTGTGTACTAAGAAAATTTTTGTTTGCATTTCCCTTTAAAATGGCTGGCAAGCGTAAAAGTGAGAGTTCTCGTGGTGCTGAGAAGAAAAAGAGACACCCATTTTAGAATTTCTGTGTATTATTTTTGCCTTTTCGACTTGCGACCTGGTCGTCACGACGGAACCCCTTCGTAAGTCGAGGAGAGACTGTTTTTCCATGATGTATCTGGCATCACAGTCTGAGCTATGCCCTGTACCAGAACACACTTTATTACACAACCATCTACCAATGGGTGCCTGCATCCAGGCCATACCCACACATTCTTGAACACAAGTTTACTGTATTTATAAAGTTTGAATATGATAAATAATTAATTTTTAATTTCCTAAAACCTACCACACAGGCCTAGTAATTACCGTTGTACAACTGTAATACAAGGGTTCAGTTAATTACTGTACTGTACCTTCTGAAATGGAAAACTTATGAATCTCTATGAGGCCATAATAGATTAAAAGTCACAGATAACCAACCTGTAGTAGTTGCTTATGGTGTCACAGTGATAGAAACAAATACATCTCTACATATATATCAGTGTTTTGGCCGTGTACTAAATAAAGAAAATAAATCCTTGAACTTTCAGGTTTGCTGTGCTGGGTCACGTCTCCTCGTCCAAGAGCCGGTGTTTGACAAGTTTATTGAAAAAGTGAAGCATCGTATGAAGACTCTGAGGCTCGGGTCATCCTTGGATAAAGCTGTAGATATGGGTGCCATTATAGATCCTTGTCAGCTGAAATACATCGCTAATTATGTTGATGAAGCTCGTAAGGACGGAGCAGAGGTGAGTGTGACTTATGTCCCGTTACTTGGCCTGGGCAACTTATGCTCTACCACCTAAAGGCTTCAGGATAAAACTCAGAAGCCTGCAGCATTAGTCACTGGATAAGTTCATTAATCAATGTATGCCTTCTTTTCATATCCAGACATCCGAAAAGAGACATTTGGATAAAAACAGTTACAACTGAAGCAACTAGTCTTACTGTCACACTGGTGTGTGTGCTCCATGTCACCCAAATAACTCTGGTAACAAAATGACATATCCCATGTCAGTTTTCAGGTTTTGTTTATCTGAATTGAATTGAATTGAAACAGATTATTTAGCCAGAAAAACACATAGAAAGTGGATAATAATAACAATATTAACATGGCTGAGCCAGTTGAGAACCTGAGCTCTCCTTTAGGCACTTGATATATACTATACATTTATCTCAAGGAAGTATTATGCAACATTTAGTATCATCTGGAATAGTACAATAGCATGGTGGTAATAAGAACATCTCATATTGTTGCCACGGTTATCACTTCAATATTTATTTATTTTATTTATTAATTATTTTTATTTTATTGTATTTTTTATTTATATTATAAGTATATACATAAGTCACAGTGGAATTGAAAATCATAAGTATAATAGGGGAAGCCGTACAACGGGTTGTACAGTATTAAGGTTGAGCAAGAGGACAGAGCTGTCAGGATTATGCCTTGTTGGCAAATATATTTATTGCAATGGTAATTTCTTATCTATTTACGTGATAATTTCCGATAAAACGGTTTTGATGGAACAATAAAAGCAGGTACTGTAAATATACAGTAGTCTTGTCAAGAACTAAGTGCACCCCTTCATCTTTTGAGCACCTTATACAGGACTCTGCTGTAGCCACACAGCCTTAAGCATTAGTATATACAGTAAACTCTTGATAACTCGGCATACGATACGTGGATATGGTCTCGGAATTTATTATAAAATAACTCGGGAAATGCTGAGTTATATAAAATTATCTTGGAAAATCACTGCGCTGCATTCCACGCTTGTCAGTTTGGTGTTTGTTATTGTTGTGGGAAGGGAGGGCATTGTAGCATCCCAGTAGTGTGGGTATAAAGTACCCTGTACTATACATTGCACCACAGAGTATCTAGGGCACCAGAATTAATATTCAGCACTCCCTGGTAAAATTTGGTTCCTGCCATACTAACCCATTAACACCCAACAACCTCCCCCATTCATGTCAGGCCAGCCACTGTATGCAGAACATCTCCACTATTATGGTAAATCCAAGGGCAGAGACACTATATAATTTACTGTGCATTTTATTTAATCTGAATTCTAACTCTGGATCTTCCAGGTATCCCAACTTTGTCCCCTTTGGTAAAACTTCTTATTTAGTCAGCAATCTGAAAGCAACTGAGTCATTTATGTGTGTGTCTGATGCCTGTAGCGCTATAACCACTTTTTAAACCAAAATAGCTGTGATAAACAATAAAATTGATACATAGAATATCATAAAATACAACAGCACATATTATGTACAAAAAATAGCTCCCGCCACACTCAAACCATCGTCTGAGTGATGCCACAGTTCAGCCTAGCAGTCAACCTGCTGACTGAGACGTGTGTGTGCTATGACGCCACATGGGAGGCGAGTGAGTCAGCCAAGCAGTACAGCTCACTGAGTGGCCTTCACATATGTTCACCCCCCCACACAGCTATGCTCTTCATCTTTCTTTATTTCTAAGCTACATTAGAGTATTGTAATTTTTACTCTTTTGCTCTGTAATAAAGACAACATTTTTACCAGGGAAATATTATTAGTTATATAAGTTACGTGTTTATTTACATGCTGTATCTAGACTTGAATTGTACAAAGAGAAAACAATTATTTATGTTAAAATTTATTCTTTATTTTGTGTAAGTGACCAAATTAAAGTAGTATACATAAATGCTGCAACTGTTTACTGTTTATGTAGTGTTTCCCTGCCATCACCTGTGTCACCTACCATGCCTGGTCACCTATCATTACCCTGCATCACCTACCATGCCTGGTCACCTATCATTACCCTGCATCACCTACCATGCCTGGTCACCTACCATGCCTGGTCACCTACCATGCCTCTGTCAGCTACCATTACCCTGCATCACCTACCATGCCTGGTCGCCTACCATGCCTGTGTCACCTACCATTACCCTGCATCACCTACCATGCCTGTGTCACCTACCATTACCCTGCATCACCTACCATTACCCTGCATCACCTACCATGCCTGTGTCACCTACCATTACCCTGCATCACCTACCATGCCTGTGTCACCTACCATTACCCTGCATCACCAAGAAAGAGTGACCTGACATTCCACCCCTTTCATTCAGTTGCCTCTGATGATGTCTTGAATAATTATGAAAGCTGAGGTACTCCAGTGTACTTAGTTGACCGAGAGCTCGATTTAGTGGAAATTTTGATTTAACAAACGGGTGGCTTGAATTAGTTCATTAAATTTAGAAAATACTGTACAACACCAATGTATCCAATTTTTATGAAAGAAATATTGTGGCACCTTTGAAATCTAAATAACCAGCCAATACTAGAATTAAAATCCTTTACATTTATGTTTTGATAACCTTTCAGCAGCTGCCTGGATTTCCACACCTCTGCCCCTTCCAAGTCCTCATTCCCAACCTTTTTCATTTTCTTAATGCCAGATTTTACTTGGTCCACATTAAATTTCTAGGCATATTTGTTCAACTTATATTTTGATTTTCGTATATCCGACGGTGACTGCTTTGAAATTCCGTATTCAGCGCATATTTGTGAAGGAGCAGCATCTTTTTCTAATTTTCAATCACCTTTATCTTTAGTTAGGGGCCATGGTTATTGTCTAATTTTTCAAAAATAATGCAATAATATGTATGCTACGTCTGCCTACAGCATAATCACATTACTGGCAATGTCAAATAAGTTTAAAAATAAAGTTCAGCGCATCTATACGGCAATAAAACACAATCGATAGAGCAACAGAGCAGAAGTTATGCTATCACGGGCGACGCTAATTTATGACCGAGTTTGTGACGCATGTCCCTTTGTTTACCAGCGTGGGTGAATTGCGAAGTCTGTCCGTCTTGCTCTCTTGAAATTTTGGCTTAAGGTGGACATGTCATCTTATGACAAATTGTGTCCTACTTTTTTTTTTTTTTTAGTTAATTTAATTTTTTTAATTTTGAGCAAATAATTTTGTCGGGTTAAGTGGGGTCCGCCTTAGCGAGCTTTTACTGTTTTTTTATTACCTTGTGTTCTCTCAATCCTTTTACTATTTTCCTGCTGCAGCAGGTAATGAAGTGGTCACTAAGCCTTAATATCCTCTGTCATTACTGTACCCATTTTCTCTATGTCTTAAGCCTCAGGTTTTGATCAGTTCAGTTTTTATCAGGTGTTTCAAGTGGATGCCCCAGCCGGATGCTTTTATCCACCGACCTTAATCACTGAAGTTGGAACTACATCTCGCACAGTTGTAGAGGAGATATTTGGTCCTGTTCTTGTTGCCATGCCATTTAGGTAAGTGTTTTAAAGCCATCATTTTCCTCTTTAATAAATATTCATTGAATTGTTAGATTTTGGAAAAGTATAAGTATAAGTTAAGGCACTGAATGAATGAGACTTTAATATTAAAACAATTATAAAAGAAGAAGTCTAGTGAGATATAACACTTCTATATATGGAAATTTATAAGACCTGGGTAATGTGGTGCCTCAGTTAGTGATTGAATCTGGTAGCAAATTCACACTTTCAGAGGACGCATTTAATATATACTTATTTTTACCCACAATAATGCATACAGTACTAAGACAAATAATGTATCAGTAATACTACATGATGCAAAAACTAACATTTTAAACGATGAGAATCACTTTGAAATATTACACGGCCTCTGAAAGTTGTTGGATGAGTGTGACAGACTGGGGAGCTTGGCCGCCTAATCGTCAGCAGAGGCAGGAAATATGAAGTTGTTCGCAGTCATATTTCCCGCCTCTGCTGACGGTCGTGTAATATTTCAACGTAATTCTGATCATTTAAAATGTTAGTTTTTGCATCATGTAGTATTACTGATATGTAATTAGTCTTAGTATGCTATATTGTGGGTAAAAATAAGTATACTGTATATTAAATGCAACCTCCAAAAATGTGAATTTGCAACCAGAGTTTAACAGTTAATTCCTGTATAAACTTCTGATGAACTTCCTACGTGCTCATGTTTAAAATAATGAATGTATGTACAGTATCTTTATATAATTTAGCTAAATATCTTTCTCACCGGAAGCGGTCATCCCACCGATAATGAATTAACTCATTTAGAAATACATCATTAATTTAGGGTGAAATCAGACAGATTTGCAACAGCCAATCAGCTGTAACTCTTGAGGAGGGGGCGTGGCATCTCTTCTCAGCTGGGAAAAAACACGCTATAACCAAATTTACCAAAGCTTCAGATGTCTTGTTCTGTTGGTTCCTGCAACAAGTGATGTCTGGGGCTGGTGGTTCCTTCAACAAGTGATGTCTGGTTCTGGTGGTTCCTTCAACAAGTGATGTCTGGTTATGGTGGTTCCTTCAACAAGTAATGTCTGGTTCTGGTGGTTCCTTCAACAAGTGATGTCTGGGGCTGGTGGTTCCTTCAACAAGTGATGTCTGGGGCTGGTGGTTCCTTCAACAAGTGATGTCTGGGGCTGGTGGTTCCTTCAACAAGTGATGTCTGGGGCTGGTGGTTCCTTCAACAAGTGATGTCTGGGGCTGGTGGTTCCTGCAATAAGTGATGTGTGGTTCTTTTACAACCATGTTTAATATCTAAAGTAATAAATCTATTTTTGGCGTGCATTCCTCAGTAATTGGCCAGTGAGAACCCAGCATGTTGAACACCTCAGGCTGACCCTGCTCATGGCTGTGAGGTCCAGTGGTAGATACGATTTGCCCAACCTCTTAATGTATACAGCAGTGTAGTGCTCGACATTATGACCAGTAAAGACACCAGTAATATTAAATCATTGCTTTCATTTTTCAGTCTATGATATAAAATGATCCCTCTTTTTATGAAACCTCATTAGAGAAAATTCTGCATAAGTTAGAGTGAGTAATTTGATGCATGAAAGTCAATTTCTCATAATCATACTTGCTATACTACTCACTACACAGTCTGTTTGATACTGTTTCATAATATTTTCACAATTGCTTATTCAGAGCTTACCACTGTCTCTGGAAGTGCATAAATACACTATCGTATGTTTGTAATTTTTTGGCTGATGATTACAATGGAATAGTCACTAAAATGTAAACTTAGCTTGGAAAGTGAACCAAAATTAAAAAATAAATAAGAGCACATTAACTTATGGTGTGGCACTTACCAATACATTCATTCATAGCAGTGTAAGACTGCAGTGGGTAATGGGATTGGAGGAGCTACTGCTATGAAGATGGGCTAGGTTCTTGTTAACCCTCCTCAGAAACTTCTTGATGAAGGCATATAGAATTGACTGCTGTTTCCTCTTTACAGCAATGCTGTGTTCCAAATCTCTGTCATTTTCTGAAAACATTTCCAGGACTTCATTGGTTCTGTTATGCCATCTGTTAACCTGGCTGTGGTCAAGTTCCGTGTATGTGGAGTTTCGTCTACAACTTTTTGTTTTCCAACTCCTATAGTTCCTTATGAGTCAGGACAACGCCATGGAACTGCAGTGGCTCCTTCACACGGTCGATGCCGAGTTCCTCCAGGCCAGCTTCATCTCCCAACTGCACAGTGTTATACAGTAGTCCCTCGCTTGACTCCTCATGTCCTGTGAACACGTGGTATACCTCTGGCCACATCTATCACACACACACACACACACACACACACACACACACACATTTCATATAGATGTTAATGACTTTCTTTTTCCAAGCTGTGCTGATGTTGATGATGGTCTTCAAAATATTATAAGACTTTTCTTAACTATCTTTTGTATTGAACAGATGCCTGAATGTGTATCTAAGGCAACATTTCTTTAAGTTATCTAAGGCACCCTGGTCTCCTGGCTGCTGAACAGAAGTTGGTGTTTGGTGGCAGAAGACCCCTTTTTATGGCACTAAAGTCCATATAGAGTCTTAGATTATCTTGTGGCCCAAAGCTTTTGTCATGCAGCAACAGTCATGGTTCAAGCTATCTTCCTCAGTAACACTTGACGGCTGGACGAAGATTAGACACAAACAACTGCTGGAAAATATCAGCTGTCACCCAGGCTTTCTTGTTAGCGATGCAGACGACAGGTTGATGTTCCGTGGTAAATGACTGTGGGCATGAGGTTGAAATCACCCAAAAGATTACCACCCATTAGGAGTCTTAAGTTGTTCTATGGTGACCTTAAACCATCACACAAGCTTCTCTCTTCAGAAGATGACTGTGTGTGATGGCATTCACTTCCAAAAGAGGCCAGTTTCATTGACGTTGAATACAAGTTGGGAAGGGTATTTGCTGTGGTCAGTGATAGTTTCCAAGGTATTGGGAAGCTCACATGCTGCTTGCTCATCAGTGCTGCTGCAACGCTTGATAAGTCTTAAACCAACCTCTTTTGGCATGGAATTAAACTAGACCCCACTTAAAAAAAAAAATGGACATACCAAGGTATTTCTGAGTAGATTGTCTTATACAGTCAACCCTCGCTTTACGCGGTCCCACATTCCGCGTTTCCACGTTTACGCGGTACCCTGCCGAAACCGGAATGCTCCCATTCCGCGGTGCATATACCCCTTTACATGGAGAGCGGCTGGCGAGCCGCGCCATTTTTGGATCCAAACCTCCCGCCATCTCTCTCGCCCTCTCCTGCCATCCGCCATGTTGTGTAAGCGGCGCGAGCAGGGTGCGCACAAGGTCGCCCAGTCATCAAAACATTACCGAGTTCTTCACCCGCCACCCACCACAGCCGGCCCAAGTCAGTGATAGTGATAATTATAGTGAGGATATGGACTTATATGGACTTTGAGGGGTTTGACAAAGAGGCCCTGCAAGCCTCTGTGGTGGATAGTGATACAATTGATACAAGTGACAGGTGAGGGCCAATAATCTGCCCTCTGCCTCGGAACCAACCCCCATCCCCGTGTGCCCAGCCATCTTTTCTACAAATGTAAGTGTTAAAAAACCTAATATTATTGATATTTCTCTTAATTATTAATTGTGTGTGCATACCATCATAAAATTAAGAAGTTATTTTTACTACAACGTTGGTATTGTGTCTGAAAATGTGGAGTTTGGGGGTCGGCCCGGTCTCTGTTTCAATTAATCCCATATGTTATGTTGTTCACTTTACGCATTTCTCACTTTCCGTGGTACCCTGTGGGTTGAATTAACCGCGTAAAGTGAGGGTTCACTGTATAGTTTTGTGTGAACCCACGGAGTACCGCCATGAAAGTGAAAACCGCGTAAAGTGAACAACAGAGCAATGGGATTAATTCCAATAGAGACTGGCCCGACCCCCAAACTCCACTTTTCCGACACAATACCTATGTTGTAGTAAAAATAACATCTAAATTTTATGATGGTATGCTCACATAATTAATATTTAAGAGAAATACAGTCGCCAGGTTAATGTCCATTCAAATAATGGACTCAAATCCCTCTTCCTGGCTCACTGGCTCCTACCTCTCTGAGAAATGTTTGGGTGAAAACACTAGATATTAACGTTTAGTAATAAATAATACCTCAGACTAAAGTTATGATAATATAATTGTCATTTCTGGATTCCTTGCAGGTCAGAGAATATTTTGAATGTAAACTTTATATATTTTGCTTAAAAGATAAAATATTTGCTTTGTGTAAACCAAATTATTACATTAGATCTAAAATTTGTATGTCTAATGCAAAATCCATGATGTTTATATTCAAAATGATCATCATATTGTAAGAATTCCAGCAATGTAAATTATATTCTGCCGAGTAATTTGTATGAATTTTATGAGCTAAAACAAATATCTTCAGTTAATAAAAAAAAAGATAATATTCATCACGACACTATCTATCAATCAAAGTACCCCACCTTGCCTCTCCTCACACTCACGCCAGCTGGGTCGGTCGGTACCAACCCCCCCTACCAGAGAAATGTTTGGGAGAAATCAGTATCTACATTTTTAGCAATAAATAATTACTCAGACTAAAGTTAGGATAATATAATTGACATTTCTGGATTCCTTGCAGGTTAGGGAATATTTTGAATGTAAACTTCATATATTTTGCACCAACCATAATATATTTGCTTTGTGTAAACCAAATTATTACATTAGATCTAAAATTTGTATGTCTAATGCAAAATCCATGATGTTTATATTCAAAATGAATATCATATTGTTAGAATTCCAGCAATGTAAATTGTATTCTGGCCGGGTAATTTGTATGAATTTTATGAGCTAAATAAAAAATTATACTTCACCCGTGTATACGAGTAGATGCACCGCGGAAAGTGAAAGTCCGATTCTGGCGAGGTACCACGTAAATGAGAAATCGCGGAAAGTGAAACCGCGTAAAGCGTGGTAATACTGTGTGTGTGTGTGTGTGTGTGTGTGTGTGTATATATATATATATATATATATATATATATATATATATATATATATATATATATATATATATATATATATATATATATATATATATACGATTTCTGTGATTTAGTTTTCACGGGTGCGTCATTTCTGGCGGCTGCTTGCCCAGGCAAACAATTTTTATTTACACAGTTCATTTCATCATTTACGCGGGAAGCAGCACGGGCAGGGTGCACACAAGGTTGCCCAGTCAACAAAACATTATCGAGTTCTTCACCCACCACAGCCAGCCCAAGTCACTGATAGTAATAGTGAGGATATGGACTTTGAGGGGTTTGACAAAGAGGCCCTACAAGCCTCTGTGGTGGATAGTGATACAGGTTGTACAAGTGATACAGGTGAGGGCCAATAATCTGCCCTCTGCCTCAGAACCAACCCCAATCCCCATGTACCCAGCCATCTCTTCTACTAAGTGAGTGTTAAGAAACCTAATATTATTGATATTTCTCTTAAATATTAATTGTGTGTGCATACCATTATAAAATTAAGATGTTATTTTTACTACAACGTACATAACGTATTGTGTCTGGGTGAAATATAATTTGTTTATTTACTGAAGATACAGGTTGACAACCCTTTATCCAAAACTCTGAAAACCGAAAAATTTGTATTTGCCTTCTGCAGCAATTAAGTCACTACAGTCTGCCAGTGCAATGTTCAGTGCTTTATTATATTTTGTAGCACCAGTTATCTTTTTGCTAGTGTTTAAGCAGGATACTGAATGCAAGGTATCTTGTTGAAACCTGCCAGTTCCCAGGTTAGTGGCCTTCTAGAGCTCCTCAGCCCTTTTGACTTCTTATGCAGGTGCTACTGGGTTCTGTATTAGTCGGAGTGGATTCCAATCTAACAATTTTACCTTTTTCTATGAGTAATGAACAGCATTATTTTCTACATAGCCCTTTTTTTGGCCTCTAGAAATTCTTGAAGTACTGTACTGCACACCTTGTCCACATGGAATCCATCAGCCCACCATGTGACTTATCGAATTCATCTGGAGCATCAGTTTTCTTTCCTCTCAGCTCCCACTTGGCTGATTATTCTTTGATAACATCCCATAAACACTTCCATGATGCAATTAATTTGTTACTGAGGGTGAAGGAACATGCAGGGATCAGTGCTGTGGGGATGAATAACAATACAGGTAATGTAATAGTAAAAGACTGAGGTGAATGCCTTCGAGTGATCACTAGAAAAATTAGCTACCTTTAACAGTACTGGCTTGGTCATAAGGACCAGCCAAGGAATGGATATACACTAGATGAGTCGAGGGCTTTTTCCTGCATTAAAGTCACTGGCACATATGAGTACCCAGTATCCTTTGTATTTGATGCCTGTTGATGGAATGCAAATTAATGTTGGTTTTTACTTCCCAGAACTGCCAAAGAGGCCATATCATTGGCAAACAACACCATATATGGGCTGGGTGCTTCAGTCTTCTCAGAGCAGTTGACTCTTGCCATTGAAACTGCCAAAATGATCAAAGTAAGTTTATTGTTGTTGTTGTTGTTGTTGTTGTTGCTGCTGCTGCTGTTGCGGTTGTTGTTGTTGTTGTTGTTGTTGTTGTTGTTGTTGTTGTTGTTGTAGTAGTACTGTTCTTTATTACTGGTTTTCCATCCATGTCCAGAGCAATAATTCCACATTAGCGTAAAAAAATTTCTTACGTTTGGCTCAACAGTGATATCCCCGTTAGCCGGAACAATTGGTGCAGAGCACTTCTGGGAATGAGATATTTCTGGCTAACCAGCTGACTTTCTCAAGCTCGTAAAACTTCCTTATCCCCAGAATATTTTTCAGCTACAGTACAGTGAGTTCTGCTATAACGCGTGTTTTGATAACGCGAATTTGCTCTAACGCGATTTATGAATTAGGAACGATATTTGTATAACGCGAACGCTTGTTTGCTATAACGCGATTTTTGCTTACAATTTCTCCAATTTTGTGGTACAGTGGGGTATGCTATAACGAATCTAATTGGTTCTAGAACCTTGTTTGTTATAGCATTCGTTCGTTATAGGATTAATCCGTTCCAGGCCCCCAAATACAACCACTTAACACTGAAAAATATAATATAAAATTGTAAAAATTGTAAAAAAGTGCATAAATATGCATCTAAACCCTTGAAATAAAGAATATCATTAATATTTGTAATAAAAAAACAATAAATTAGAAAAAAACAAACAAAAAATTAAATAATGTTCGTTGTAGGAGTTTCGTTCGTTATAGCATACCCCACTGTATTAACTGTGAATATAGTAAAGAATATCAACGAGAAGCGTTCTGGTGATAGAATTCCCGGTGATGATCGTAAAAGAAAGGATATAACACTTGAAGAGAAGCTCGATTTTATCAACCTCAAAATCACCCTTCTCCCCCATCAACTAAAGTGTTACATTTACTGTATGATTTCATTATTAGATATGAATGTAACATTTATTTAGACTGTGCTATCCTTTGTATTAGGCTAACTACTAAAGTTTTCGATTTCGAGTAATCTTCACCTAACCCTATTTTCTCCATAAGCCCTGTTATTTCTATTACGCGATTTTCTATAACACGATATTTTACATGAACACAATTATCGCGTTATAGGAGAACTACCTGTACTGGGAAAAGTTTCCAATTGTCTAAACTAGACCTCTTGCACAGACAGACACTACCCCACTTCCCCAGAATGTTTCTGGGTGCTGGGGATGTTTTCCTTGAGGTTAAACTACCAGAGTCTTTAAATGCAGTTCTAATTAAGTTAGAAACTCCATTTATTTACTACACTATAATAATCCAGAATAGTTTATCTAAAAGTTTGCTAAAATAAATATATTTGAAAATTTAAAATCTTTATGATATGGATGTCAGGTGGAGGTAGGGTAGGGGATTAGTGGTCTCATATCCAGTGGCGTTTCTAGCCTTCGGAAAATGGGCGGACCACTTTGGGGCCAAGGTAAATGTTTTTTTTGGGGGGCAAAACCAAACCTGTACAACTGTCAGTCTTACTGTTATAATTTGAGTTTACTAATACCAGTATCCTTCAAATACAGTACAATACTTATTTTTACCTTATTATTTGGCTTGTCATTTAAGGATATCATATTGGAAATGTCTTATAGAGAATTTATTGTGGATCATTATGGTATCAAATTCATTTCCCTATCACAATTAGCCACACTTGAGTTAGGAAGGAGGGAGAAAAGTGACCTCAAGACCCTCACTACCTCTCCCCTCAAAAAGGTTCTCCTCCCACTAGCTCCAGCCATTCATGTGACTGTAAGATTAAATATTAGCTGTTGAGGAGCACTTGGCACTAATCCTTTCTGCTTTCTCACTCCATATTTTAAAATTTTATGTAATGTAATGTTGAAGGGATACAACTTTGCTAATTTATACTTAAACTTATCACAATCTCCATAAAAATGTGTTAGGTTTTGTGTTTATTCAAGACATCTTCAGGTCATGAGATCCACTAATCCCCCTCCCTAGAAAGGGTGACCTAACATTCCATCAGAAGGTCAGTAATATGAGACCCACTATTCCCCCACCCTACCTCAACCTGATATTGAGTCAGATCAAGTTAGGTTAGAACTGCATTTTTTTTTTTTTTTGATGTGGTGATGACTGATAAGGCAGTCATGGCTTGTACAAGACCTTCACCCTTCCCAATTCTTGGGGTGGGGGGGGGGGGAGTACCAGTTTTCTCATACAAGGCAGGCAACACCTGGGAGCAGAAAGGTGATCAGTATATCCTAAATGGATTAGCAGAATAAACTTGACTAGTGCTGGGGGCCAAGTCTGTAGACTCAGTACCTCCAAGTACAGTACATTGCCTTATATATGAAAGCTACCTGGCTTTGGGCTTCACCATAATTGGTGATTTCAGGATCACTCCTTCATGTCTAAATTTTAACCTCAGTTTTAATTATGTATTACAATTTTAAGAAATTATAGGATTTTTTTTTTACAGGCAGGTGCTGTCTGGATCAATTGTCATAATATGTTTGATGCAGCTGCAGGATTTGGTGGTTATAAGCAGAGTGGCTATGGGAGAGACGGAGGCAAAGAAGGTAAGTTGAGCAAAGAACATCTGCTTCTATGTTTTATACCATGTAATTATATGAGTATATACTGTAGAATCCCAGTATCAGGTATCCGGGCATCTTGCAGATTCAGCAAACCGGCACCAAAATGAAATGATAATAAAAATTCCTCCAAAATCAGCAATAATCATAAGTTTGAATAGCCACACACAACAGGGATGAGCTGCATTATATATTGGTATGATAAACAATAAAATTGATACATAACACATCATAAAATACAACAGCACATATTATGTACAAAAGATAGCTTCATCCACACTGAAACCATCCTCTGAGCGACGCGACACAGTTCAGGCAGTCAACCAGCTGACTTGCAGATGTTTGGCTGCCACGCTGGCTGTGTGTATGCCATAATGTCACCTCGGGAGGGAGTGCAGCTGCCCTCTTTATAGCCCAGTAACCCACCACCTCAACACACATTCACTTCCCATATATACACTGATGCTCTTAATTTTTTCATATTTTATAGTTTAACCCTTAGGCCCCGGGTGACGTTCCAGAATGTTCGCCTATTCCCGTCATTTTTTTTTCTTTTTTTATGGAAAAGTTTATTTATTTCTCAATTTATCCCAGGGGGGGGCGGGGGTACTGCCAGCAGCACCGTAACCCGGCTTAACCCTTAAGCCCCAGGTAAGGGTGCTGCTGGCAGTACCCCCGCGTGTGGGGATAAATCAAGAAAAAGTCAACTTTTCCAAAAAAAAAATAATAATAAAGAAAAAAAGAAAAATATTTAAAACAAAAAAATGGCGGGGAAATAGGCGGACATTCTGGAACGTCACTCGGGGCACGCTAGTCGGACGTTCTGGAAAGTCGCCCGGGCCCTAAGGGTTAAGGGTTAAATTATATTTTTTTTATTCTAAGCCACATTAGAGTACAGTATAGTCTTGATTTACGCGGATTTCCTTTACGCGTTAGGTCATTTATGCGGCACCTGACCAGACCGGCAATTATTAGTTACGTGGTTCATTTCATCATTTACGCGGGAAGCGGCACGGGCAGGGTGCACACAAGGTCGCCCAGTCAACAAAACATTACCGAGTTCTTCACCCACCACAGCCAGCCCAAGTCAGTGATAGTGAGGATATGGACTTTGAGGGGTTTGACAAGGAGGCCCTGCTAGCCTCTGTGGTGGATAGAGATACAAGTGATACAGGTGAGGGCCAATAATCTGCCCTCTGCCTCGGAACCAACCCCCCATCCCCGTGTGCCCAGCCATCTCTTCTACAAATGTAAGTGTTAAAAAACCTAATATTATTGATATTTCTCTTAAATATTAATTGTGTGTGCATACCATCATAAAATTAAGATGTTATTTTTGCTACAACGTGCGTATTGTGTCTGAAAAAGTGGAGTTTGGGGGTCGGCCCAGTCTCTATTTCAATTAATCCCATATGTTCTGTTATTTCGTTTCGCATTTCTCGTTTTAAGCGGACCTCCACGGGTTTAATTGACCGCGTAAACCGAGACTATACTGAATATTAATGATTTTTCCACAACTTTTATAATTTCATTATAAATAACAATATACAAGGCAGCTGGGCTGGTGAGTCGGCAATATAGTTCTAGCCAAGGCCTTGGCTAGAACTGCCTCCATAAATATTCACTTCCCACATACACTCTCATGCTCTAAATTTTTCTTATTTTATGTTTTTATATCCTATTTTCTTCAAAAAGTAAGTCACATCGTTTATATAGGGTGGAGTAAGTGTTAAAGAAATCCGTTTTTCTCAAAAATTAATTTGATAGTTAGCCTTTAGCACTGTGCATTATATGTTGAGTGATTGTTGTAATTACATTTCTGGTGATGCTAAAGCTTAGGTCATGTGTCACTTAATTAAAATGAAAGCTTAGAAAACTAAAATAAAAAATGGAGATAAAAAATATTAATAATAAATAGTACAGAACTCTTATAGAAACCATTTAAATCTTAATAGATAAAACTCAGAGCTTGTGTAGAAGGTTGACTTCCTCCACAAAGGAAGTTACGTCACCTCCCACGCTACCCACTCCTCTCCCAGCACCAAAGAGAGATGGTAAGACCCATTTCCCCGTCCCCCATGGCACTGGGAGAGGTGCTTATAATGAAAATCTCTGAGACTGGGGTACTCACCAGGAGGTGTCAAGTAGTCAATGGGACCAGGCAGTCATCACAAAGGGGAGGGCGTGCCCTCTCCATTAAAAAACCATGAGTCAGCCGTGTGTGACCAATGTGGAGACGGATCAAAGTACAGCTACTCCTCGACTTACGACCACCCGGACATGCGACCGCCTCAGTCGTACCAAAATTTTGTCAAATTACGTATTTTCGATTCCCGACGTTAGTGATTGCGCTGTGTACTGACAAAATTTTTGTTTGTAATTCACTTTAAAATGGCTGGCAAGCTTAAAAGTGAGAGTTTTGTGGTGCTGAGAAGAAAAAGAGACCCATTTTAGATTTTCTATGTATTATTTAAGCATTTCCGACTTACGACCAATTCGACTTAAGACCTGGATTTGGGTCCCTAACCGCGTCGTAAGTCGAGGAACAGCTGTAGTCTTCCAGTGGCATGACAGTCCTTAATATCCCCAGGCACCCAAATCAGGGTGGATGCCCTGGAGCTTGTTTGCTCCGACAGTATCCCTCCTGGATTGCCAACTTGAGTGGATGGCAGCTCTTATTATTGGCTTGATATCAGAGGGAGGTAGAGGAGAATGATGTGCCACAGGGTGAGAAGCAGCTGATTTCACCACAGCATCAGCACATTCAGTCCCCTTCTCCCCCACATGGACCGGAACCCAACAAAAAATTACTTTTTGGCCCCAACGCTGAATGAGAAATGGCATCTGTAAAATATCTATAACGAAGGGATGGGGTGATGAGACACTAGCTAAGGCTGGAAGAGTACTACGAGAGTCACAAAACTTTTTAATATCACCATGAAGTTGGGTAAAAATAATCTTAAGGGCAAGTAAAATGCCAGAAAGCTGTGCCATAAAAATAAGTGTCACAGTGGGGAGACTACCATCCTGACAGAAGTCGGGAATGGCCACCCCAAAACCTACCCCTGCATCTGACTTAGAGCCGTCGATGTAAACAGGGATAGTCCCTCTGTGAGAGGAGGCATGCACAAAAAAAAGAGAATGAACAACACAGGGAGGGAGTAAGTTCTTCGTTTCGTTAAAATATTGACAAACTTGAACTTCAGGGAGAATCCACAGAGCAGCACTAAGTAACCACATGAGACATTTCTGAAAAGGAGGAATGCAAAGAAGACACAACTCACAACTTCCCTTACCCTGAAGCCGAAAGTTTGTGGAAGACCTGGATGCTGAGTGTAGTGTGGGGACATATTCTCGTCAACTACAAAAGTGTTGGTGACAGACTGTGGACGGTGGTGGAGGCGAAACCAGCACTGGACGTGGAAGTTCGGACGTCAAAGATCGAGGGGTGGCTCATCAGCATCCACCAGTAGACTTGGGATTGGCAAGGACCTAAAGTACACCTCACACCCATAATCCAATTTGGGTCTAACTTGCATGTGGTAAAGGTGTAGCAGAGTTCCTCAGTCAGCACCCCACAACTTGTGCCCCAAGACCCTCAATAACTTGAGAGCATGCTGGCAAGACTCTTTGAATATGTGGCTGGCACGTAAGCCGGTTTTTGAAGATTATGCCCAGGAAATGGGTCTCTGTGACACACCGCACACGACGACCATAGAGCTGTAGATCGAGATTTGGGTAACACCTCATTGGCGGCAGAAATGTTTGGCAACAGTCTTCAAGGGAGAAAATCTGAAACCATGCTCTGTGGTACAATGAGAAACCTTGTCTTGTACAAGTTGCATGCAACATTCAGCCACTGACATGCAGGAAGTCAGAGCTATGGGGCGATATTCTAGCAGGTGAAGACCATCTTTGCCAGTCTTCTTGAAAGGCAGGACAGTAGCTTCCCACCTTGAGGATGGGAAGCTACCCTCTCGCCAGATCCTGTTATATAGAACATAAGAATGGAGGAATCTGCAGCGGGCCTATTGGCCCATACTGGACAGTCCCGTTTACACCCAACCCCTATTGCTCATATATCTGTTTAACCTGTATTTGATGCTACCCAGCGTGTTCGAGTTAATGATATTTGGTAACTTGTTCCACTCATCAATTACTCTATTTTCAAACCAGTGTTTACCTATCTTGCATCTAATTCTAAATTTGTCTAATTTAAAACCATTGCTACGAGTTCATTCCTGGATGGATAGTTTAATCCTTAGAACCCGGGCGTTATAAGACCCACCAAACCCCCCTCCCCCCAACAGACATATTTAGTAAAAAACACTTCTTTTTTAATCCATTGTTACCTTATATAAATGGGTTAATCAATATAAGAAAAATACTGAAGAATATTCAGGGAGTCTCTTTATAAAAGTCTTCATTATAAGTGGTTTACCACTTAAGTGGTCATATAATTGTGGACCTGCATGTAAAAAGTTCCTGCAGTTAAGAGGATTTTACGGCTGAAATCCGTCAGTCTTTGAAGTGCCCCAAAAACTATAAATATCAACTTTGTTGTGTCTTTGGTGACATTGGTAGACTGTATTTGTAGCAATCAGTTCCAAACCGATGCAGGGTGGTTGAGTGGCTAAGAAGAAGCATAATAGCTATGGGATGGATGGGAAATTAGAATTTACATGTCGTAAGAAAAGTGGTCAGCATGTCTCGATGAACCACAGGGGTTAGGTGTGAAGAGGTAAAACCTGAATAGCAACTTATATTGCCTTAGTGCACTACTATATACCTTTACCAAACAACCGACCAGCTGCAGCAGCACTCATCACCTCTTTAACTTCTCTAATAGTTCAACTTTCTTTGTCAGGGTCATCACTGACTTCTGCCTTTTACATTTTACTCCACTAGCATCACTAGCACCGACACTAGGCAGTCTTTTAGGGGCCATTTCACACAGAAACACGAAAGTCTTGAGAGTACAACACGAGATGCTGTAGGAAAATAATGGTTGCTCTTATAGTGATTTGGAATAAACATAAGCGTGAACAGGGCTATGGAATGACACTTGTGTCAGTTATTGTTATTGATGGCACATAACTGTATTTCACATGATTCTTGAAATGTATGACTGTAAAGTGAGGCTAAATGATGATGGCATAGTGTAGATGTTTTCAGTATTATTATATGTATGTATATGTCAAATATAAAGGAATATGTATTTTTATAGACAATTATGCTCTTTCACAGGTCTCTTTGAATATGTCAAACCGTCATGGCAAAGTCGTCTGAATTTTGTGACACCTGATGTAGATATGAGCAAATTTGGTGCATCTTACATGGCTGACCGACCTTCCATCACTGCAGCCACTCCTCAGGTGAATATATTTGTTATTTCACATTTATTGTTGATACTTTCTCATGAGTCTATGTCTGTCTTTGATACCCCCAAAATGTTCTACACTACTGAGGGTATACACAAACACTTGTTATCTTGAAAATAGGTTCTTATTCTCGTATGGGAGATATACAGAGGAACTAATAGACAGTTGGCTTCCACACCACAAGGACTAGCGATCTCCACTCTCTGTATCACTCCTCGCTGGCATGTACAGATGCCAGCATTCACAAGCTGAATACATAAAATGTAAATATGATAATTCACATACATAACATGGTGCATAATTAATGGAAATATTACATAGGATTAATACATGTTCTGTAATACTTTACTATACATAATTAATAGAGTAATATAAGAATACACAGCTTAAGGTACTACTTCGTGTCCATATTATACAATGAGGACCTTATGCTAGTATGTATTATGAACTTAAATACTGTACTGTAGAGTATTCATGAAGAGCTTAGTGTCTGTGTTTGGTGTCTTATTCCAAATTTAGTTCCTTAGATAAAGGTGCCTTTTTTTTTTTTTAAGGGGATTAGCCCACCCAGGCACAGGTCACTGACCCACATCAGGGCCTGGGGGGTGAAAATGTATGTTTAGAGAGCCAGTGAGGATGTGGAGGCAAAGACTCACCTCAAGAACACTCTTCTCAAACCCTTAAAAATCACACAAGATTTTACTATCCATCTCTCAGTCCCAGCTAATTCAGGAAACAGCCCAAGTAATTTGTTCATCTCTGCTGCCACAGAATTAAGATTTCAAGGATCACTCTTCCAAGTTTGACCTGATGAGACTTATGAATGACCTGAGATGTAAATCACTTCAGGTTAAGTGAAAGAGAAGTCACAAGAATCTGACTTGCTCAATGCCAGGTTTTTATGTCTCCCCAAGTCATTCTTGGCCTACCCTTAGCTCTACTCTCCTCTGAATTCAAACTCATGTACACTAAGTCCTCGCTTAACGTCGGCCCGCTTAATATTGTTTCGGTACTATGTCACTAAACTTTAGATACCAAAAATTTGTTTAACATCCAGGTGACTAGGTACAATGTCATTTTGCGTCGCCACGGACTACTTCTTACGGCGCATCACCCGCTCTCGTCTGGCCGCGCTACGCCTCTTGGCTTGGGGTGCTGTCCTCACTCGCAGAACATCACAGCGTCCTCAAGTGACGCTAAGCTAATCATTTTTACTACTTCACATCATTCGTCTGTGCTCAAGTGCATTTGCTATAACACTGTACTCTAACCATTCAAAATGTCTTCCAAGCGCCCATCAAGTGCTACTGATAATAGTGTAGTGAAGAGGCAATGTAAGACCATTAGCCTTGCTACGAAAATGGATGTGTTAACCTGATTTGAAAAAGGGGAACGTGCTGTGGACATAGCCGCTGTGCTAGGTCTAACCCCCACAACGGTGCGTACTATCCGGACCAACGCTGACAAGATTAAGGTTAGTGCTGGAAGTGGGCAGTTCAAGAGGTACTACTCTCAGTGCAACTAAAACAACTCATACCAGAAGCACTGTGATAGAAAAAGTGGAAAAGATGCTGGCTATGTGGATGGAGGAACAGAATCAATGCAATGCACCTGTGAGCCTTATGATTATCCAGCAAAGGCCAGATCCTTGTTTGACGACATGAAGGAAACTGAGGGTGAAGGATCGAAGGAAGAGACCTTTATGGCCAGCCGAGGATGGTTTCAATGATTTAAGTGCAGGTATAACTTCCACAACATAGAGATGATCGGTGAAGCTGCCAGTTCAGATATGGTTGCTGCCGAGATATTCCCGCCTGAATTCAAACGGATTATCCAGCAAGGAGGCTACTCATCGAAGCAAGTCTTCAGTGTGGATGAGACCGGTCTCTTTTGGAAGAGGATGCCTGAGAGGACCTATATCTCCAAGGAGGAGAAAATAGCGCCAGGCTTTAAAGTGGCAAAAGATCACTTGACGCTGCTGTTTGGTTCAAGCTGAAGCCTATGCCGATTTCTCGTGCTGCCAACCCACGGGCCCTGAAAGGTTACTCCAAGGACCACCTTCCTGTGATCCACAAGGCAAACAAAAAGGTATGGATAACCGGCACCATATTTAGCCAGTGGCTACATGTGTACGCCGTCCCTGCAGTGAAAGAATACTGTGCCAAGGAGAACGTTGACTTCAAAATTCTTCTAATCATTGACAATGCTCCTGCTCATCCTCCCAATCTTGACGACTTGCATGACAGTGTAAAAGTTGTATTCCTGCCTCCCAACACGACAGCACTGATGCAGCCTATGGACCAAGGCGTCATCGCCGCATTCAAGGCGTATTATGCCGTACCATGGCCCAACTGCTCAAGGCTACAGACGGAGAAAATAAACCAACAATCCGAGAATATTGGCGTGGCTTCAACATTTTTCATGCAATTGACAACATTGGCAAGGCATGGGAAGAGGTTTCAGAAAGTTGCCTGAATGGTGTGTGGCGTAAACTGTGGCCTGAGTGTGTCAACAGTTTTACGGGATTCACGGACTTAGTCCTACCTGTGAATAGGGATATCCTCAGCTTGGCTAGACAGGCAGGCTTTGATGAGCTGGAATCAGAGGATATTGAGGACATCCTGGCATCCCATACAGAAGAGCTCACCAACGAAGATCTGCAACTGTTAACAGAACACAGTCCCGTTGACGACGAAGAACCTCAATGAACACCAACTTCAAAGAGGATGGCAGATGTGTTCAACATGATCCAGCAAGGAATGCAAATCCCTGTAGATAATGACCCAAACAGAGAACGTAGCTCACAGATTCAACGCAGCTTTGATGAAAGTCTTGGTTGTTACACTGAGATCTATAAGGAGAAGAAGAGTGGCACCAAGCAGTCAACACTGAATTAATTTGTTCGTCACGGGACGGCAGGAGCTTCTTCACAACAGCCGGCAGCCGAGGAGGAGCACACAGCCGCCGAGGAGGAACACACAGCAGCCGAGGAGGAGCAAACAACAACGGAGGAGGAGCAAACAGTGGCCGAGAAACCCCAGTCAGAACAGGAGGAGGCGGAGGAAGCCGCAGAGTCTCAGTGACTCGCCACCCTCCTCCTCTGCTTCACTACCCACCACACACTCGCTCTGCCACCTCCGCCCATCGGTGAGTACCAATACAAACTTACAAGTTGTATATGTATGCATTATTTTGTATAGAAATGGCAAAGATTTTCTGTGTATGTAATGTATTTCATGGGGCAAAGCAAGGCTCAGGAACGTAACTCCCGTATTTTATCTATTTCTTATGGGGAAAATTTATTCGCTTAACACTGTTTCGTATAACGTTGCAGTTTCAGGAACGCAACCCCGATGTTAAGCGAGGACTTACTGTATCTCTTGGCCCATTTGGTCGCCTCTATTATCTCCACAAGCCCAAATCATCTCAGCCTTTCTCTGCACACATAATTTTGCTGATACTGTACTGTCAATATCCAGCTGTGTACATAATAGGACATTTTTTTTTTCCTAAATTTTGTTTTACTAACCTAGCATAAGATGTAGAAAGTATAGTCCTAGCGAGGTAGAGAATGTGTATAACACCATTTTAGCATAGAAGTTAGTGGTAATTTAAACTCCTAAGTTACTGAAGTTTGTAAATGTTAACTATATCACTTGAAAAAGATATATTAAAAGTGTTAACAGACAATGTGATACTGGTTGTGGTGGATGGTGGTAGTGATATGGTTTGTAGTGGTAATGATGCTGGTGTTATGTGTGGTGGCTGTGGTGAATGGTGGTAGTGATATGGCTTGTAGTGGTAATGATGCTGGTGTTATGTGTGGTGGTTGTGATGGATGGTGGTAGTGGTAATGGTGATGATGCTGGTGTTATGCATGGTGGACCGTGGTAGTGGTAATGGTGATGATGCTGGTGTTATGTGTGGTGGACGGTGGTAGTGGTAATGGTGATGATGCTGGTGTTATGTGTGGTGGTTGTGGTGGACAGTGGTAGTGGTAATGGTGATGATGCTGGTGTTATGTGTGGTGGTTGGTGGTAGTGGTAATGGTGATGATGCTGGTGTTATGTGTGGTGGTTGTGGTGGACAGTGGTAGTGGTAATGGTGATGATGCTGGTGTTATGTGTGGTGGTTGTGGTGGATGGTGGTAGTGGTAATGGTGATGATGCTGGTGTTATGCGTGGTGGACCGTGGTAGTGG
Source organism: Homarus americanus (assembly GCF_018991925.1). Lineage (NCBI taxonomy): Eukaryota > Metazoa > Arthropoda > Malacostraca > Decapoda > Nephropidae > Homarus > Homarus americanus. The sequence continues at coordinate 2,704,016 of NW_024719604.1, forward strand.
TAATGGTGATGATGCTGGTGTTATGTGTGGTGGTTGTGGTGGACAGTGGTAATGGTGATGATGCTGGTGTTATGTGTGGTGGTTGTGGTGGTTGGTGGTAGTGGTCATGGTGATGATGCTGGTGTTATGTGTGGTGGTTGGTGGTAGTGGTATGCCTGATTCACTGGTGTTATGTGTGGTGGTTGTGGTGGACAGTGGTAGTGGTAATGGTGATGATGCTGGTGTTATGTGTGGTGGTTGTGGTGGATGGTGGTAGTGGTAATGGTGATGATGCTGGTGTTATGCGTGGTGGACCGTGGTAGTGTGGTAATGGTGATGATGCTGGTGTTATGTGTGGTGGTTGTGGTGGTTGGTGGTAGTGGTCATGGTGATGATGCTGGTGTTATGTGTGGTGGTTGGTGGTAGTGGTATGCCTGATTCACCTTCTTCTCACAATGGTCCGAGAACTTCATTTCGTTGCCAACATAGACACCCAGGTCCTTTTTACAATCGGTCTCTATTAATGTAATTTCTTTGTCCCGTTGGGACATGGGATACACCTCCTTACTGTTGGTATGACCCAGGTGCATCCTCTTACACTTCATGACATGAACTGTAAGTTGCAATGTGCAGGCAGTGTCTGCTTCCTCTTGCATGGAACTCAACTACTTAACATCTTCCAAAAAGGTCTTCTGCCCAGTAGCTTCTGTGCATATTTGTCATTTTTCCATTCGTTCAGAAGGAAACAGGAAAGGCTTTGCTTGTTATTGTCATTTGACAAGAAACTTATCCAGTTTCTATAGATCTTTGTCATTGGACCTTTGATCAAATATGCCGTGGATGAACCTCTTCCATCTCTTTGAATACTCTTGGTTGGAAGAGGATGGGAGAAATCGATTATAAAATCCAAATTTTGTTCTTTTGGAAGCTGTTCACATAGACTCTGTGATAGTTCCCCTAATGTGGTAGGTATGGTCACTTGTACTTGGAACAAAGCATTTCCATTTAAGAGTAGTTGTTTTTGTTTTGAGGAAGCTTTGAGGAACACAATAGAGTGTGTTTCTCCTTCCAACAGGTGCATATCAGTATATATACCATATATATATATATAATTATATATACAATATACACAGAAAATAAACAACAGTTATTTTAACAAAGAATATATTCAATCTTACTACAAAACCTCTAAATAGTTTGATCAAAGTGTAAGTAACTTGGAAAGATATAGGCTAGTAGACTACAATGGACTCCAATATAAAAATATATTATATGTATGTAATGATATATTAATATGAATGTATATGATTAATAAGAATGTAATAATATAATAAAATATAACTGACTGTCATCATCCCATGTAGAACTGGTCAGCTTTTGGATAGAACTTAACTTCAAATGTGTACTGTCGCCACACCCAGATCTTGAATTTTGTCAGACAACCTGAATTCAATAACTAAAAGGCCAAGGTGTATGCAGGGCCAGATTCAGGAGTGGGCAAAGTGGGCAGCTGCCCAGGGGCCTCCACATAATACGATATTCTATTTATTTGTTTATTCATTTGGATTATTTTTATTTTCATTCTTTAAAATTCATGTTTATCTATCACTTTTGTGTGTGTGTGTGTGTGTGTGTTGGGAATTTGAACACTATCAATAAATATACAGTTAATTAAAAATTTCTCAATGTTCTAATTTCCTCAGTATAACTGCATATGGCTTCAAAATTCTCCAAAGAAGTGTTCAAATTTCAAAATTTTCCCGGGGGGCTTACAGCGCCCCCCGGAACTCCCAGATGTTTAGGCTCGCTTCACTTGCCACCCCACCCTCTTGGGTAGTTATAATGAGGGGGGCCTCCACAAAGAGGCTGCCCATGGGCCACCACAGGTCTAAATCCGGCACTGGGTGTATGGGAATCATCATCCCATAAAATCCTCAGATGGGGAGGGGGGCAGGATGGTCTAAGACTCTAAGGGTTGTTCCATGGTCTATATATAAATGACGAGGCTTAGAAATAAAGAAAATACTGTATAATGTAAAACTATAAAATAAGAAAAGTGAAGAGAGCATGAATGTGTATATGTGGGAAGTGGACGTGTGTGGAGGCAGTGGGCTATAACTGCATGGCCGTGCTGCCTGCCAATGTGATGTTATGGCACACACATTGCAATGTGGCAGCCACACATCTGTGAGTCAGCTGGTTGACTCCCTGGCTGAACTGGATCGTGTTGCCTGGAGATGTTTTGAGTGTGGAAAGAGCTATTTTTTGTACATACGACATGTGCTGTATTGATTTTTATTATACTGTTTACTGTATCAATTTTATTGTTTATCATAGCAGTTTTTCTTCATTTTTTACATCTGCAGTTTGAAATTTGTTGACATAATGCTAACCATGTGCTCACTAAATCTTTTAACTCTGAACCACATCGTTTATATGGAGTGGAATAAGTGTTAAAGAACTATCCAATAAATATCCCATTGGTGTGTAGTTTTGAAACAATAAAGTTTTTTCTACAACTAGCTTTAGTTTTTAACAGATAATTAGCAAATTTAACTGTGTTTTTAATGCTTTTTCCACAAATCTTTGCCTATCAAAAATTTGATCACGGTGGCATGCCAATTAGCACGAAATTGTAAGGTCTGCCTGTAACTAATTCATACTGTTTTAACAAATGTTTCATTCAAAACTTGCAGGTTCTTAGTGCTGATGGAACACTGCCTCAGGTGGATCGAACATACAAGCTTTATTATGGCGGGGCTCAGAAGCGTCCTGACGGCAACTATTGCCGTGTGATTAATAATGCTGAAGGAAAAGCTTTTGCTCTTGTTGGAGAAAGTAACAGGTCAGTTATTAAGGATCATCAATTTTGGAGATCATAAGTTAAGATCTTTCCCTCATAGAGTTAGTAAAGATAAAGTTTTCAAGCAACACTATCTGTTACATGTACTAGTTTTCAGCATTGAGATGATAACCTGATTTATGGTCATGAGTTTTGTGGGTAATTCTTGTTTATAGAAAACTGGTTCCTCCTGGCAGCCCACTTGTCATATAGATTCAGTGATTGCAAAAGAATATATATATAGAAGCAGTTACTTCCCCAGCTATATGTAGAACCTGTCACAGTTCTTCACTACAGTGATATCCCCGTTAGCCGGAACAATAGGTGTCCAGCTCTTCCGGGTTGAGAGATTTCCGGTTAACCGGACGACTTTCTCGAGGATGGAAAAATTCCCCATTCCCTGAAATTTCACCGATTACCTGGAAATGTTTCCGAGTGTCTAAACTACGCATTTTACACAGACAGACACTAGCCCACATCCTCAGAATGTTTCTGGGTGGTAGGGAAAGTTTTCCAAGAATTTAAATTACCGGAGTTCTGTAAAAGCAGTTCTAATTAAGTTTGAAATTCCATTTCTTTACTCGAATAATTCAGAATAGTTTATCTAAAAGTTTGGTTAAATAAATATACTGTATTTACAAACTAAAAATCTATATGATATGGCCATAAATGAATTTCTGTGTTAGAGCAAAGACTGATATTTTCTACTCCCTTGGAGCTGTGGGGGGATTAGTGGGTCTCATGTAACTGACCTTCTGATGAACTATCAGGTCACCCATCTTTGGGTGGGGGGATTAGCGGGTCAATCTGGCGCATCATATTTTAAAATTTGAGCCTAATGTTTCTCTGGGCATGCTACACTGTCCAAAGGGCAAAGCTGTACTGTACATGTACGAAATGATTACTAAAATTTTTGTCTAGTGCAAACTATAGCATGATTATATTCAAATTAATCACTATTTTATAAGAATTCCAGCAATGTAAATTATATTCTCCCCGGTCACTTCTGTGACATTTTATAAGCAAAAAAACAACAACTCAATCTAAATGACAAATAAACAAATACATACTTCACTTAACCTTCAGCCCCCAACTGTCGAACATGTCACTGTCCCCTCCCTCCCTCCCTCCCTCCCTTTAAGTTTTTATTTTATATAATATCACAGACCAAAGTTAGGAGAATATAATTTGCATTGCTAAAATCCCTGCAAGACAGCAAATAATTTGAATATGAACATCATATATTTTGCACAAAATATAAAAATTTTAGCCATTTTAATTAGAACTAAAATTTGTATGTCTAATGCGAGCTATAGCATGTTTATATTCAAATTAATCACTATCTTATAAGAATTCCAGCAATGTTACTTATGTTCTCCCATGTCAGTTTAGTGACATTTTATCAGATAAAAACTTAGTCATTCTTAAGGACAGATAAATGAATAAGCACTAGACCTTGGCTTCAACTGTCAAACATATCAACCCCCCCCCCCCATCTTCTCATCAGCTGATTGCAAGTAAACAGACCATTTCACGTCCCATAATTTTAGCTGTGTTGATTTATGAGTGTTTGTTTTAACATAATACTACAAAAAACAATGTTTTGTGTATTCTAGGAGATGGGCTGAGGTGCATCTGGGTAGACTCTCAGTCTTTTTAGTATTTTGTGTTTCTCTCAAGTATCAAACTAAATTATTCTATTGAAACAACACTTCGATTTAGTGCGAATTCGGTTTAAAGCGAACCTCTCTTGGAACGTATCTCGTTTTATATCGACATTCTACTGTATCCTTAACCCTAAGGCCCCGGGTGACGTTCCAGAACGTCCGACTATTTGATTTTTGTCTCGATTTAACCCCGCGTGGGGGGTACTGCCAGCAGCACCCTAACCCTGGTCTTAAGGGTTAATACTGTTATGACAAAGACCTGCAGAGAGACCCTCGGCCAGTTCAAAAGAATACACCAGGATTGGTTTGATGAAAATGGCCCGGCAATCAAAGTACTCATTGATGATAAACGTACTGCTTTTGCTGACTGGCAGTACAATCCTCAGTCTCGGACCAAAGCTGATACCTTCAGCAAGAAGAAAGTGGCAGCCCAGCAGAAATTTGGCAATCTAAAGAGTGACTGGCTTAAAAATAAGGCATATTGCTGAGCTCACAAGAAATGAGTTTTGAGTTCACATAGCCAATGGTCAATGAAAGGATTGTGATGGTGCAACATGAAATATTCTTTGGGGGAAACTGCCGGCAATTAGATCTAATAATTTGCCTTCTGTTTAGACGAGGTACAATGGTTTAGGGACATTAACTGATTCAGCTAAGGCAAGAGTTTCTCTGTATCATGTGTCACCAACTTGATCAATATCACCATGACATTGTTAGGTAACACAGATAACTTTGTTTATTTCTGATCTGCTCTGCAGATGTCAATAGTGCATCCCTCAAGGCATAGACTGGGAGTTCTAATGTGACAAGTGAATTGCGACATACAGTAAATGACATGAGAAATTCAATTTGCATAATTGCAAGGAACAGTGATTTTGTTTAAGAAATTAACTTAAGATCCATGAATCTCCATCCTCATGATATTTGGCATAGTTTTAACAACAGCTGCATAATGCTTGAGAAATACCTCTAAAGTGTCATGCCGAGCAACCCAACAAGTTTTACATAAATCAATTAACTTTAGCTTGGAACTCGGAGGATACATATTGACCAAGGTGCCTTCAAGCAGTCACTATCACTTGGGTGAATACTTGAAAATATTCCTGTCAGGCCTCACCCATCTCCCCCTCCCCTCCCCCGCCCCATGTACATACAGTTCCTTGTAGGTGCATACAGAAAGCCCTTCAAATTCGCGGGGGTTAGGTTTTCAAAATGGCTGCGAATAACATTTGCTTACGTGGAAGTACATTTTTGTGTAAAAGAAATGTATATTCCTTTATGTGTTTGCCCTTAGGACAATTATTTCTTTTTACCTTGTAGTTATCAGCATATACCTGAATCAAGCGCACCTACATTGATTTACTTGCACATATATATATATATATATATATATATATATATATATATATATATATATATATATATATATATATATATATATATATATATATATATATATATATATATATATATATATATATATATATATATATATATATATATATATATATATATATATATATATATATATATATGCCAGGATTCGAACCCACGGCCCACGAGCCCATGACTGTGACCGGGAGGAACGCTACCTACTGGACCACCAGGATACTAAATGTAGTACTAGACTCTGTTATATTTCACACAGAGCCTGTTCAACGAGCTTATGGCGCCGTGAACCTCTAATGGGGACTACCCGTATCACGTAGGTGGTCAGAGTAACGTTTTACCAAATCCGGCTCGTGGGCGTGGGTTTAATCCTGGAGGTTCGGTGTTGATTGTATGTAGAAGTCCGTGTGCTTTATTGGGCTAATGAAATATATATATGTATATATATATATATATATATATATATATATATATATATATATATATATATATATATATATATATATATATATATATATATATATATATATATATATATATATATATATATATATATATATATATATATATATATATATATATATATATATATATATATATATATATATATATATATATATATATATATATATATATATATATATATATATATATATATATATATATATATATATATATATATATATATATATATATATATATATAAAGTCAAGTAACACTTACCACTTCAATTAATACTTTGTAGTGTTTCCTCTGCGCTTCAGACAGTCTTTTAGCCTTTGAGGAACACTGTCAGCAAGGTTTTGCAAGAGGTCAGGTGGCAAGTTAGCCCAGGTATCCTTGATGGCTGCCTCTGGCTTCGGGATTGATGATGTGTCAGCGTCGCGCAGACGACGCATAACAAATTTTCCATTGGGTTAAGATCTGGGCTACTGCTAGGCCAGTCATTAAAGAAAGGTACCTCACAGTCTTTGAGCCACTGTATGACACTTTTAGCAGTGTGGCATGGGGCACCGTCCTGCATGAAAAGGCTTGGCTTAGCTTTATCAAATGATTCAGGTAAGAAATCACTGAGCAGTTCAAGATAGTTGTACTGATTCATCATCTGGTTCTTAGGGACGATTACTAGTTCACCAACACCATAATACGTAAAGGAAGCCCAAACCATTAGCGAGGCAGGGTGCTTAACAGTCTTCACTGTGTACTGTGGGAGGTGCGCGTCTCAGTGGGGGGGGGGCGGGGCGGTACACCCTCCCTCCATTACTCCCAGTCACAGAAAACGTAGCCTCATCCGACCATAATACACTCCTCCAGCTCTTTCTTGGTTCAATTAAACACTCTGTTGCATGCTTCTTAAGCTGGTTTAAATGGTGCTTCAGGCTTCTATGAAAGTGACTCCCACATGGTGAGTGTGTTTAACTGTGTCCTTGGGTGGCTGCATCAGTTTCTGCCACTTTCTAAAAACAGAAAAAACACACACTGCCATACTAGCCCAATCTTTTTCTCTCAGAACAGTCACCATGAGTCTCAATAACAAGTCAGATAAAGAAAATTGCTCACTTCTTGCCCTGTTGGGTGAAGAATCTCCTTTGGGGAAGAGGCACAACAACAATTAATGCTGTAGTGTGTGCCACACAATTTTCTTGCCAATTCTGTTTCACCTAGAAAATCATGTCATGGGAGCTCCAGAAAGATCTTCAAGGCTTCTAATGTGTTTATGAGACAAGAGGTGATGACGAATCCATCAACGCCTGCATCAGAAATAAAGAAAGCTAATCACAACCGTTGGAACACACAATTCAAGTCTGGCTACAAAAGGAGCTGAACATGCTATCTCATTATGCCACCAATAAACAAACCATGAAGTACAATACAGTATATGCAAGTATATTTGATTACTTGATTTACCAAGAAAATCGTCATACCTAGACCTAATAGAGAACACATGGAATTTTATGAAACACAAGCTGTCAACACAGAACACATCATCAGAACCTCGCCTGCAGGAGATCAAGCAGATCTGCTCAATGGAAATGAGTCATAATTATTTCCAACCACTTGTTGAATCTATACCAAATTGACTTCAACTGGTGTTGAAATCTAAGGGAAACATGACAGACTATTATGTGATAGTAAAATATTAAAGCTGACTTTTTTTTTCTTTTTTTTTAAAGTTTGACTTATGTTTTTGCTAAAAGTCATGTAAAAAGGTTTAAATATTTTTGTAGACATTGTACAGTATTTCACAGTGGGATACAACTGCCTCTTGTTTCCCCCCATTTAGTGTGCCATTTTGAACAAGATGTGTTTGAAAATAGAAAAGTTACTCTTGATATGGTGGAAATTTTGAATTTTAAGGAAATTTTGAGATTTAAGAAATTTATTGCTTCTAGATATTTACATGTGGTCTTCTTTATTTTTTCAGGAAGGATGTTCGTAATGCAGTAGAAGCAGCCAGCAAGGCACAGCCGGGTTGGGACAAGCGCAGTGGCTTTAATCGCTCCCAGATTCTCTTCTACTGGGCCGAAAATCTGGAACAGCGACGCGAAGAGTTCGTCAACCACTTAATAACATTGACAGGCGAGAGTAAGGAAAAGGCTGGTCAGGAGGTAGATGCTACTGTAGCGAGACTCTTCCACTGGGCAGCTTTCTCTGACAAGTATGGCGGAGCGGTTCAAGAAACTCAACTGTACGGCACTGTCTTGAGGATTCATGAGCCAATGGGGCTGATTGGAGTGGCATGTCCAGATAAAGCTCCCCTTCTTGGTTTTGTTTCTTTAGTTGCTGCAGCAGTTGCTCGTGGGAATGCTGTTGTGGCTGTTCCAAGTGAGAAGTACCCAACTGTTGCCCTCTCTCTCTACCAGGTTGGTGTTAATAATAATAATAATAATAATTAACGGTTTATTGAAAGAGCTTGGCAGCCAGAAGGCTGAAAATATACAGTTACATATTTGGGGAATGGGTTACGAATTACAAATAATATACAAGTGACATAAGTGACACAAATAAGACATATAGTAACTTAGATGGGGATCAGCTCAAACTACAGTTCATTTCAACATAGTGACAGTGTAGGGAGCAGTGTTTACTGGGAGTGAATACACTGATTTATTACATGTTATTGATAATTTTTACAATGGTTGGGACTGGGCTGTTCTTATAGCGATCAGTTCGTGCACGTATGGGCTGGATGCGGTTGTGGTGTCGAACAGCAATTCTCGGACAGGGGATCTCAGGTGGTAGTAGGGGCCGGTGTCGGGGATGGTGTAGAAGCTTCTTACCAAATTTGCAGATGAGGCCGTGGTGATGGTCAGTGAGAGTCGAAAGGGTCAGTGTGTTGAGCGCTTCTTGATATGTGGAGTAGGAAGGGGAGAGAATAATCTTGCATGCCCTCTTTTGCACTTTTTCTAGGTGTTTACGTTGTGTGGCATTTAGGGAGGAAGACCAGGTGGGGGAGGCATAGGTGAGCTTGGGAAGTATGAATGTTGTGTATACACTGAGGAGCTCGTGTGCGGGAACTCCGAGGGACTTGAGTCGGCGGAGGAGGTGGAGACGGAAACTGGAGGATTTGACAACTTCACTGACGTGTGGTTTCCAATTTAGTTTGTTGTCTATGGTGACGCCGAGGAGCTTCGTGGAATCTACAACCTGGAGTGTGTTCGGACCTAGGGTAATGGAAGGAGGTGGGACAATGTGTGTGTGTGTGCATTTGATAATGTGTGTGTGTGTGCATGTGCTTGCATGCGTGTGTGTAATAATAATAATAATTAACGGTTTATTGAAAGAGCATGTCAGCCGGAAGCTGAAAATATACAGTTGCATAATTGGGGAATGGGTCTCTTGATTGAAAATAATATACAGTACTGTACAAGTAACATAAGTGATACAGATATGATATATAATAACTAGGTGGGGAGAAGGTTATACTACAGTTTGGTCGGGATATATCGCGACTTTATACAGGTGCTCCTCTACGTAAGAGCATTCAGTTTACATACTTTCAGAGATACAAACCTCATCACTGAGGGGAGTTACCTGCCAGAACAGGTGTTTAATGTGGATGAGACTGGATTATTTTGAAGAAAATTCCAGATAGAACAAACATTACCTAAGAGGAGAAGAGTGAGCCAGGTTTTAAGGCTGTATTAAAGGGTATAGCTGGGCTAAATATCCATAATCTTTTCATTTTTTACAATATGTTTGATATCTACAATAGTAAATTTGGACTTACAAACAAGCCTTAGGAACCTAACTCGTTCATAAGTAGAGGAGCACTTGTAGTGTTAGTGGTGGTGGTGATTGGTGGTGGTAGTGAGTTTTGGTGGTGGTGGTGAGTGGTGGTGGAAGTGAGTTTTGGTGGTGGTGGTGAGTGGTGGTGGAAGTGAGTTTTGGTGGTGGTGGTGAGTGGTGGTGGAAGTGTGGTGGTGAGTGGTGGTGGAAGTGAGTGGTGGTGGTGGTGGTGAGTGGTGGTGGTGGTGGTGGTGGTGGTGAGTTTTGGTGGTGGTGGTGAGTGGTGGTGGAAGTGAGTTGGTGGTGGTGGTGAGTGGTGGTGGTTGTGTGGTGGTGTGTGGTGGTGGTGGTGGTGAGTGTGGTGGTAGTGGTGGTGTTGGTGGTGGTGGTGGTGAGTGTTCGTGGTGTTGGTGGTGGTGGTGGTGGTGAGTGTTCGTGGTGTTGGTGGTGGTGGTGGTGGTGGCAGCAGGAAAACAGCATAAGCTCACAGCCTCCACACATATATTCACCGCCCACACATGCTGTCCTCACCCAGGCTCTTCAATTTTCTTCTTTTTTTTAATTATTTTTTACTTTCTCTACAGCACATTAGAGTATGTTCAGTTCAGTACAGTATTGTAATCTTGTACTCTTTTGCTCTTCTGTTAGAGAAATGGTTTTACTAGTATAGATTATAATATTTCCAGTGGTATAAGTTACGGACTTGAATTATAGGTAGTGAAATCAATTACTTCTGCTATAAACATCAACACCATCTCTGAAATATTGATCATTTCTTACCCTAAATATAATGACCAAAATTATATTCTTGGTAGCCATGGTACCATTAGGTATTAAATTATGTACAGGTTGCACATCTCTAGTCCGGCATTCTGTGGTCCGGAACTCCCGTGGTTCGGCACGAATTTAGTTTGTCCAATAGGTAGGAGTATTAAATTTTTTCCCCTCAGGTCCCAATGTGGGTCAGTGACCTATGCCCAGGTAGGCTAATCCCCGTAAAAAAAAACAACAACAAACCTGCGGGAAATTAAGGTTTGTTTACATCCGGCAGTTCGGCTGCTCTCTCTCTGCTTGTCTATACAGAGTACAACATTTAACCCTTCAATATATATGAGCAGTAAATAAGTGTTGCTTTCATATTCTTATGTAGAGTAATGACGATATGTTTTCACATGTGCGCACTTACATACGCAGTCTAACTTTTTTCTTTACCATTAATGGTTAGCTACTTATATTGTTCCATTTATTACATTAAATAACATTACTTCAAACAATCGTATTAATTATTTTACATTAATTTTACTACAGCTACAATGAGGGTCTTATTTTCTTCAGTTTTATAAGTAGAACCAATCAGTCACTGGTTTTGTAGGCATTAACGAAAACAATGCCGGCAGCCGTCTCGTCTCCTCGGGTGTTTTAATATTCAACAAATTATTAATGAATTGTATTGTTAATTTTGCACACACAAACATTAATTCAATAAAAAAATTCAGAAACATTAATTAAAATATATATGAACGGTAAATTAGTGTTGCTTTCATATTGTTATATAGAGTAATGACGATGTTTTCACATGTGCGCACTTACATATGCGATCTCTCTTTTTTTTCTTTACCATTATCGTCAGCTACTTCTATTGTTCCATTTATTAACATTAAATAACATTACTTAAAACAACCATATTAATTTTACTACAGCTACAACCAGGGTCTTATTTTCTTCAGTTTTATATGTAGAACCAGTCACTCACTGGTTTTGTAATCAACGAAAACAATGCTGTCTCATTTCCTTGTGTGTTTTAATATTCTACGTATTATTAATGAATTGTATTGCTGATTTTGCACACATAAACATTAATTCAATCAAAAAGACATTCAGTAATAAACAATAATGAATCTTTTGTACATAAGAGAAATGACGCTGTTTACATGATTGTGCACGTCGTCTGAACATTGGTGGGCCGTTCAAACACATCAAAATTCGAGTTTCCGCCGTCAAAATTTTAAATTGTTTTGTTTTTTGGCGTGTTCAAATAAAAAACTTTGAATTATAAACTCGCGAAATTTGAGAAGCTACTGTACAACATTTAACCCTTCAATATGACTTCAAAGAGACCATGATGCAGAGAAAGTGGTGCTAGTGCTTCCAAGCATAAGCACAAGTCACTATCTATCCAGGAAAAGGGTGAATTTCCATGGTCCGGCAATTTCCATGGTCCGGCGCTGGTCAGGTCCCGAGGTTGCCAGACTAGAGAGGTACAACCTGTATTTGTAAATTCACAATTCATGATGATTTCCAAGAACATAACTCTTAAAAATACGGAGAATAAATGTGACAGTTTCCTACAATATGGCTGTAGTGTAGCCCTCGTGTTATGTGAGTGCTACTGTATTGGAGATTGTTTTTACTTCTATTCACTGAAGCATTTTTTAATGAAAGATAATAGTATATTCCTGTTTATTACACACACAGGTTTTAGAGACTTCAGACCTCCCAGGAGGAGTCATCAACATCCTCACTGGTTCCCGGGACCATGTTACCAAGTATTTAACAGAGCATCAGGATCTCCAGGCCATGTGGTTAGTGTTTCTTAACATGTTACTCTTCAATTTGGCTGTTCTTTTCTCTCCACAATATCAGGTATTTTATTAATTTTATGTCCTTCAAATAGTTTCCTCCTCACCCTAGTGGCCCACTAGCTTGAACCTCTTACTCTATGGAATCTTCATTGGTAGGGATGAAGAAACTCCCACTAACTCTTTCAGGCAGTATACAGTTACACCTGAGATACTGTCAGACGTTAATGCACTGATATCCCCATATGCCGGAACAATTGGTGCAGAGCACTTACAGGGATGAGAAATTTACGGTTACCTGACGACTTTCTCAAACCCAGAAAAATTCCTGATCCCCGGAATCTTTTCCTGTTACTGGGAAAAATTTCCCAGAATGTTTCTGGGTGCTGGGAATGTTTCCCTTGAATCTAAACTACCAAAGTCAGTAAATTCATTTCTAAAGCGGGTATTACTGTAGTAAATACAGGGATACCCGCTTTACGCGGCTTTTTTTTTATGCGTTTCTACATTTACGTGGTACCCTGCCAGAACCGGAATTCCCCCTTTACGCGGTGCATCTACTCATATATCGCGGCTGAAGTATAATTTTTTTATTTAGTTCATAAAATTAATACAAATTACCCGGCCAGAATCTAATTTACATTGCTGGAATTCTTACAATTTGATGATCATTTTGAATATAAACATCATAGATTTTGCATTAGACATACAAATTTCAAATCTAATGTAATAATTTGGTTTACACAAAGCAAATATTTTATCTTTTGTGCAAAATATATGAAGTTACATTCCAAATATTCCCTGACCTGTTAGTAATCCAGAAATGTCAATTATATTTATTATCCTAACTTTAGGCTGAGATATTATTTATTACTAAAAATGTAAATATACTGTTTTCTCCCAAACATTTCTCTAGTAGGGAGGGAAGGTGGGGGGTGGGGGTAAAGACCCAGCGATCGGAAGGGGGTGGAGGTCGGGTATTTTGAATGGACATTAACCTGGCGACTGTATTTCTCTTAAATATTAATTGTGTATGCATACCATCATAAAATTAAGATGTTATTTTTACTACAACATAGGTATTGTGTCGGAAAAAGTGGAGTTTGGGGGTCGGGCCAGTCTCGAAAGGAATTAATCCCATATGTTCTGTTATTCACTTTACGCGGTACCCCATGGGTTCAATTGACCGTGTAAATCGGGGTACTACTGTACAGTATACGCGGTCAAATAAACCCATGGAGGTCGACATATAACGCGAAACACGTAAATAAAATAACAGAACATATGGGATTAATTGAAATAGAGACTGGGCCGACCACCAGAGTACCCTTTTTCCGACACAATACAGTACGTACGTTGTAGTAAAAATAACATCTTAATTTTATGATGGTATGCACACACAATTAATATTTAAGAAAAATAGCAATAATATTAGGTTTTTTAACACTTACGTTAGTAGAAGAGATGGCTGGTACACGGGGATGGGGGTTTGGTTCCGAGGCAGAGGGCAGATTATTGGCCCTCACCTGTATCACTTGTGTCACCTGTATCACTATCCACCACAGAGGCTAGCATGGCCTCCTTGTCAAACCCCTCAAAGTCCATATCCTGACTATCACTATCACTGACTTGGGCTGGCTGTGGTGAATGGCGGGTGAAGAACTCGGTAGTGTTTCATTGACTGGGCAAGCAAGGTTAAATAAACCAATCACAGCGCTCGGCTGAGGGGATGCGTGGGTGGTAAGGATACGTGGCCCAATCACAGTCCGCGACATCATCGGCACGGGTCTGACATCAGCGACCAGCCGCGTAAATTAAGGAATGTACCGCGTAACTAATAATTGGCGCGTCTGGACAGGTGCCGCGTAAATGGCCAAACGCGTATAAAATATCCGTGTAAACCCAGATTATACTGTAATCGTATTTAATTTTTTATTTATTTTTACTTTTTTGCCCCCATTGTGGGTCGATGACCTGTGCCCGGGGGGGCTATTCCCTTTAAAAAAAAAAAAAATCTGAGTCTTCGGATCGTGAGGTAGTAGCGTAACTGTACTCTTTTTGTCTCTGTACACTCGACTTATCCTTTTGTGTACTTTCTTTTCTCTTTGAACTCCTGGTGGATGTATATTTAAGGTGATAACAAAGGTGTAAAGGCAAGTGTAGCAAATAATGGTTACAGCTCAGTGGCCTGTCAAGAACTGAAGTGTGGCATGGTAGAGATTCTTTAAAGATACTGGACAATGAAAAATTTTATCTCCTTCATTTCTATTTGTTCAGAGGTTCACAATAGTGTTAACTCCTGCTTTAGTAATAAATTCAAAGCTGAAATTGTACTTGTTAAATAAACAGCTTTCAGTTTGTGCTGATATGCTGTACAGTCATATGAAACTTACCATAAAGCAGAGTCAGAATGTTCTTTTTGTGAACCACAAGTTAAAATAAAAACTTGTAAGGAACGCATCTCAAAAATAAATATTAAGAGTATTATGCTCACAGCCATATAAAGGACACTGAGTCCCCATGAGGTGTTTTAGTTGGCATCATTAGGCTCATACTCTCAGCTATAATATGGGATTTTATTGTATTAGTCCTTCACTTGTAGTCCAGTAAAGGAAATCTTCTGTTACAGGTACTTTGGTAGCTTGGAAGGGTCAAAGTTTGTGGAGCACACTTCAGCAGTTAATCTCAAACGAACCTGGGTGAACTATGGGCTGGATCGTAAGTGGTTGGATGCCCATGAAGGAGAGGGTGAAGAGTTCTTATACCAAGCTACACAAGTCAAGAACATCTGGCTGACTATGGGAGATATTTTTGCAAACTAAGAAATGTATGTCAGTACTTGATGTAAGGCACAGGCTTATGACTCTGACTTCAAAATCAGTACAGTACCATATTCTTAATACCTGACACAAAATAACACTGTAAAGTGCCACAGTAAACCATCTAATAAAGGGGATCCTTTCTTTTTAAATCTTATAATATGACAATACTATTTTTAATATTAGTAATACTGGGTGTCCATAAGGTCCCATTCTGATTTCAAACATTAATTATGTGCAAGGAACAAAAAATATTGAAATACAGTTTTTTGCATTTGAAAGAGTAACTATTTAAGTTTTGTTTTTCTCCTAAAAAAAATTCAACATGAGCCTCTTAAGTGGCACATAAAACATTCAAGCGATATTCAAGTTCATGTCACATGTTGGCCAACACATCTGGTGTAACTCGGCTGATGCCTTCACTTATTCTGGATCGGAGTGTTTTGTGTGCCATAAACAGGTATATTTGAAAAACATGAGCTGTACAAATCCCAGGGGAAGAAATCTAAAGGCACTATATCAGGGGAGCGTGGGGGCCATTTGATATTCGGGCCGTCACGGCCAATCCACCTGCCAGATGACACACTGAGCTTTCTCCGGTACAGTTACCAAATTTACTGGACATACAAAACTTTAATAGTTACTCTTTCAATTGCCAAAAAATGTATTTCAATATCTTATGCTGTTTGCACATAATATGTATATGTTTGAAATCAGAATGGGACATTACGGACACCCCGTACACTTATTACCCCATGTTCATGAGGGTTACGTTCTTGGAAACTGAACCTAATCGTGATTTCCCAAATATTGAATTCAATACCCTATGGAAAAATAGGGTATGGTACCATGGCTATCAAGGTTATCATTTTTGCCAAAATATTTTGGGGTAAAAATGATAAATGTTTCAAGGATGGCATTGATGTTTATGTGGAGTATGTTTTTCGAGTACAAAGTAATGATTTAAAAAAAAAAAAATTTCTCTATGTATAATTCAAGTCTGAGTTATAAATAAACACGTAACTTATATCACTTAGGATATTGTAGTCCACCCTAGTAAACCCATTTTTTAAATAGAGTAAAATTTTAAATACTCTAATGTGGCTTAGAAATAAAGAAAATATAAATTAAACTATACAATAAGAAAAATAAAAAGCATAGCTGTGTGTGTGGGAGGAGCTTTAGCCCCGAATGTTTTTTTATAGCACCAAATCTTTTCAAGAATTAATAATGTTTTAAACTCAGGATTTGCTTCCATCCATATCAAATGGATTTTATATGAGTGTCCTTAATTTATCAATTACTACTCCTGATGAGTACTGCTGTTACACAGTGCCTCTAGGAGATTGGAATAGCTGTGGCAGTGGGTCTTAGAGCAAAACTGTACAGGTTACCAACAATATACATGCTTGTAATGTTCCAGAGCTTGCTCTCCACCACAGAGGGGTTGCATAAGTTTCTTCAAAGGGAAACTGTGGACTTGACCCAAGCACTGCAATCAAAGATGCTGTCTATGACACTGAGAGAAAAATGCATTGATGAAATTGCTGAAGATCTATACAAGAAAGCAAAAGCCATATGTGAAACTATCCACATCCAGGAGTAGAGGGGTCCAAGATCCTAACAAAAGAAGATGGAGGAGTATGTGGTGGAGTCCTCTTGTGAAACAAGCTCCAATCTCAGTAATGCAGAACTTCTGAAAAGGATCTTGTATTTTCCTTGTCGTGACGGAATGGTCAATGAGCTTTACCAACAATTTACTGGTGTGGGAGCTGATCTCATGAAAGGTATCCAGGCTTGTCACCCAGCCTCTGCGACTTTCCTCTCTGAAGAGTTCTTAACAAAAGCTGCTATTCACTACAAAATCCAGCTTTAATCTGAGGAAATACTGGTTGCTAAGAATTTTCTAGCCAGGAAAAAAAAAGAGACAGGTGCCACTCCTGACATGCTCAGTGTATACAGGTTGTTCAATTCTGTTATGTTTCCAACTCTGAAAGCCATCTTTCAAGTGGAAATGACCATTCCTGTCAACAGCTGTGAGCGATCCTTCAGTGCCTTGAGATGTCTACACACACATGGTTAAGGAGCACTATGGGACAGGACAGACTCAATCACCGGGCAGTTCTGTCCATTGAAAAGAATACACTGGATGACATTGAACCTAATGAAGTCATCAAAAGGTTTGCCAGACTCAAATCAAGAAGATACAGTCAGCCCTCACTTTACGCGGTCCCACATTCCGCTTTTCCACATTTACGCGGTGCCCTGCCGGAACCCAGGATGCTCACATTCCGCGGTGAGTGTACCCCTTTACGCGGAGAGTGTCCGGCTCGACGCTATTTTTAGATTCGCCCCACCCGCCTGCTCCCTCCTCTGCCTCCGCCTGGCCAAGCCGCGCGGTAAGGTTGCGCAGTGCATGTCTCTGTTGCGTTATCACTGACGTAATATGACGTATCGGACTGTGATTGGCCATGCATCCCTACCTCCCTCCGCTGCTAGCTGTAATTGGTTTAAAGTAATATGATGTGTCCACCCAGCAAGATAAAGGAGCACATAAAGATCACAAAGTCTACAGGTGCTTCTATGATCAAGTATTTTCACAACCAGGTGCTTCTCAAGACAGAAAAATTTTCCTATGTAATCTCTAATAAAGATATTGGCCTGTAGTTTAATATTTCCTTATTGTCCTTACCCTCCTTGGGAATAAATATCATTTTAGCATATTTTAGTTTGTCTGGAAAGTAACCGGTTATTAAGCATGCGTTATAAATGTTTAATAGTGTTTTTAAGATGTTTTCAGGTAGTTTCATGATCATATTTCGTGTAATACCTGTGAGCCCAAGGGCCTTTTCCTTAAACTTCCTCAGACAGTGCATCATTTCTCCCATGGTTATTATTTGATTATTAGGTAATAAGTTATAGTCTATATATTGCTTTGGGGTGATTCTATGTATTTGTCTTCCCATTTCGTCTTCTATCCTTTCTTCGTGTTCACTATCAAAATCTTCATTTTCCTCATCTGATATTTTAAAAACTTTTACCCATTCCCTTTTGAATGCTGACTCTTGTTCATTTTCCTCGTGCAGTTTTATTCCATTTTGGTCTTTAATGTATAGTGTTTTTTGCTTGTTGTGCCCCATCATCTTGTTTATGGAAGTCCAAAATGTTTTTGTGTCTTTAGTCATGTCAGCCGCCATTATAATATCATTCCATTTTTTATTGTTTGCTTCTTTACATGCGTCTCTTAATTTTATCTGTAGTGCTGTCTGTGTCGTATATAGCCATCTGATACTGCCGTGTCTTTCCATATACCTGTTTATTTCATTGTAATGGGTTTGGATTAATTTAACTTCTTCTGGTAGTCTGTTGTTGGGTAATGTTCTAAAGTGTGAAGTAGGAGTGTGTTTGGTTATAGATGTTTTTATTGCTGAGTGCAGTCTGTCCATTTCTGAGTCTATGTCTTCTGTTGTTTTCCCTTGTAGGTTAATCGAGTGGTGATTACCTAAGTCGTCTTTGAAGCTGTCCCAGTCTGTTTTACTCATTTTCAGTCTCTTTTTTATTGGTATCTGTATGGGGCTTGTTGACAGTGTTAGTATAATTGGCAGATGGTCACTGCCTGTAAGAGGTCCTTGTTTTATATGGTAATTGAAAAAGGCTTTGTTGTTGGTAAATATTTTGTCTGGTGTCGATTGTGTATTGTGATTTCTCCAGGTTGGAAAGTTAGGACCTAGATGATTGATTTTCCCTAGGTTTATTAATTGATTAAGGGCGTTTCCCACGGCGTTATTATTTGTATTGTCAAAAATCCTGTGTCTGGCGTTAAAGTCTCCTAAGATGTACATCGGATGACTATTGTTAGCCAATTTTAATAGGTCTTCTGTAGGTAAGTAGGGTCATCTCGGTGGGAGATAAGTAGTAGCAATAATTACGTCTCCTTGAGTTGTATTTATTTTTATTGCTAGAAATTCATCGTGGAAGTCATCGATTAGTTTTAATTTTAAGTTTCTTTTAACCGCTATAGCTACTCCGTCATTTTTCTCGCCCGATTTATTTCTTTGGTTTACATAATAGTTAAAGAGTTTTATGTTGTTGTTGTCTGTCTCACCCTGACTGTTTATTAGTATAATGTCAGGGTCCATTTCTTGATATATATTACTTAGGTTAATTCTCTCGTTCTTCTAGTTTCTTACGTTGAGTTGTATTATTCTTAAAGTTCTTACTGTTTCTCTATTGTCCATTATTTCTTATACTTGGATTGTGACTGTTGGAGTGGAGACCTATCGTCCTGTTTCCCGCTTCTTACTCTTCTAAACTCTGACGGGTCTACTATTTTAAAGTCATTGGTCGTAATCTTTAGTTTGTCCATAGTGATAAGTGTCCAGACGTAATCTTCGCTTAGGGTTTTTTTCTTGATATGTCCACTTGTATATCCCTCCTTCACAGTTTTTTGCTATTGTCCCTCCTGTTGGTCTCGATGTTGGGATTCCATGTTTTGTTGTGGTGATAACTTTTAATCCAATATCTTCAGCAGATTCAGGTTGTATATTGTGATCAGTCTCCATCTTATCTTCTCTCCTCCTTATCCTTTGTCTTGTAGTCTGTCCTTTTGTTATTTCTATCTTCTCTTTGTCACTTCTAGTCATTTGTCTGGGATCTCTATCAGTCGCTTGTGTTCCTTGTGTATCAGCTCTTGCTCCTTGCTCAAACCTTTGTTTGTCTAACTGTAGTCTTTCTCTCAGTTCACTTGAGTTTGTTGCCTGAAATAGTTTTTCAGATTCTGGATTCTCTGGGAATATCATCTCTGGTAGGCTATTCAATTTAAACATTTTCCTTAACTCCTCATTGTATGATCCGCGTGCAATGATATTGTGCAGATGTGCGTGGATCATACTAATCATTACCTTGTCATGTATTGGTTCACTTAAGTTTAATATGGTGGATTCTGGTCTGTGAGCCTCTTGGACCGCTCTCTTGGCTATTTCGACGCATGTCGTATCCTTCTTGTCTTGTTCCTTTTTCCTTGTTTCTTGTTCCTTGTACTTTATCATGTGTTTTTTTATTGGGCATGCCATTGCTAACGTCCTATGTCCTATGTATGCATTCCCGTTTCTCTTACAGTTGAGACAGCCAACATGTGTGTTCTTACATTCAGTGTAGGTATGGTCGTCGCCTGCACAATCTGAGCAGTACTTTTTCTCTTTTTCTGGACAGTCTCTCGTTGTGTGTTCTTCATATTTGTAACAGGAAAAGCAAGTTTGCAGACTGATGAATGTTTCCTTCTTTATTTGATGAGGTGTTACTGACATGTTAAATATTAGAAAGCCCTGTTGTAAAACTTTTTCAGCCATTGAAACTTCTTCGAAGGTAATCTTGAAAACATGAGTGTAGTCTTTTATCTTGATGACTTCCTCGATCTTCATCCAACTGTTTTGGCGTTCCAGTTCATCTTTCAGATCTTCAGATGTCTTCCTCCCGATCTCTTGGTCGACTTGACGAACGAAAACTGATCTTTTTGCTTTTTGATTTGGTGGCATGACAACAACAAGTCCTTCATTGTAAAATACATCTCTGGCTTCTTTTGAAAGGATTTTGTCTGAGTCAAAGTCATCTTTACAGATTACTTTGAAACCTTCGTTGGTGCTAAATATTCTTGTTAGTGGGACTTGCAATTTGTTGTAAGTGATTTCTGCCACTTTTCCTCTTCCAATAGAGTGTCCCTTATCTCTATGTTTTATTCTAATGCTTGTAGTCATCTTCCTTGATTACATCCCAATCCTACCTATAACACAGGGCTCCTGCCTGGGAGCAGTGACCCCGCCCCCCCCTCTTGGACGGGCGTCGGGCTCGTAGGGTTCTGCGCCCAGGTTACCTGTGACTATAGTTATGTCTAAAAAGTTGCCACCTACCGGTGACCCCCGGACAAGGGGTGCCCTGCACTATCACAGGTTCCCTTGCCGGATCGACCGTATCGCTAAGTCCCGCCTCCCGTTCAAGGAACGGAGTGCATGAGGGGGATGAAAAAAGGAAAGAAGAGGACTTAGAGAGTAGAGACAGTCTCCCTACCACGCCACGTTCTGTTAGCCAATCAGAGCACCGCAGTAAACGTGCTTGTATCACGCCACCGTGGGGCACCACTGATTGGCCAATCCAGGACGTAGACGCACGGGTAGTAGTCAAAATTTGGGGAGCCCAAATATATGTTTTTCAGAAGTTGGAATGTTTCGTACAATCTGAGATGGTAATTGCACCGTCGCTATGTTGAGTAAGTACAATCACTAGGATTGAGTGTCCTATCACAATGAAGTTGCAGACTGCTCAAACATGCAGCAGAAGAGGCAAGTCTTCACAGCTCCGGGTCCATGCTCGCCGGCGGGAGTGAGGACCGCCAGGCAGGCGGAGGAGGAGGTGTTGCTGGCTGGTTGGTGTAGGTAGAAAGAGACAGGTCACCACGAGGTCAGGTCTTTTATAGCGGAAGTAGGTGTGGGTAGATAGTTGACCTCCGCTCCGTGGGCGGCGCTGGTTGACCTAGACTATGAGGCACACACTGGAATTCGCGGGGCCGGCTACTCAGCGACAAACAGCGTTTGTAGGGGAGAAATCCACTACACTGTCGCCTGATGCTGACTGGAGCTTATTTGTATAAGCTCTATTTCTGATACTAAGGTAAGCATCACCAGTGCCGGGTTAAGACTTTCATAGGCCTTAGGCACCTCCAAAATATGGGGCCCCATTTGACAGCATATTCACTAATAACACAAACTAGTACCTAATTATAAAATGTGATGTCGAAAGAATAAGATTCAGTGATGTTTGTCATGAATTAAGTAAAAGAAAATGGGTTAGATCAGCTGTTCTTGTACAGTACAGAAATAGTTTTGTTTACAAGAAGCACAGCTAGCTGGTGGACACTAATAGGATTAAGTAATAAATAAATGGAAAAAAGTACCTCTATCAATTTAATAATAACCTGTAGAAAAAGGGGAAGAAAAGTTCTCGTTGTATTTTTCGTAGACCCAAGGCACTGTGCCTAATGGATAATCCGGGCCTGCATCACCGAAAGTTATGGGTCTTTTTGCAAATTTCCTTTGGAGTTTGTTTTTCTTTTATCATTATCTTAATTTCCCTTGTTTCCTGGCTTCTTTAAACTGGTCCATTTTCTGTAGACGGGCTTTAGTAGTACCTGGGCAGAGATCTCCGTTGACGAAGATAGTGATGCCTTTCAGTTGACTGCGTTGATAAAACACTTTGTCCCGGTCAGAGGGGGATGAGGGTGTCGTGGGGGAGGGAGAAGTTGGGTTCCCGACGGGTTGAGCTCGACCAAACTTGACTTAAGGAAGTTTAAAATGTTCATTCAGCAGGCGTGAGATGACTCCCAGTTCTCGTGGGTGTCTTCAGGGATACCGGCCATCCTGGGGTTGTTTCGCCGCCTTATGTCATCCACCCGGTCTGCTGGTGTCGTTTTAAGCTTGGTTTGTTCCTCACTCAGCTGTTGAACTTGAGTCTGGAGTGTTCGGTTCTCTTCGATGAACTTTACTTTGGTCTTGGTGTTTACCGCCACCTATGAACATACATAATAAAATGTTAAATATATCGCTTAAACTTAATTTACGCCAGAAGTGCCATTGAGAAAAAGTATTTTAGAACTGTCCAAACTAGCGGCTGCAAATATAAAGTTCTCTAGATTCGTATAGTGGCAACACGTGAAGTAAT
This sequence comes from Homarus americanus, assembly GCF_018991925.1. Classification (NCBI taxonomy): domain Eukaryota; kingdom Metazoa; phylum Arthropoda; class Malacostraca; order Decapoda; family Nephropidae; genus Homarus; species Homarus americanus. The sequence continues at coordinate 2,727,231 of NW_024719604.1, forward strand.
GTTGTCAAAATGTTTTGTTCCATTACTACAGACTAAACCAAACTCAATATGATAAGCTATTCGTTACCTTAAATAATTGCTGTGCCAAAGATTATTTAAATCAAGTAATTATTGTTGTATAAAAAGTAGTACACTATGTCATTATACACCCTGGTTAAGCCTGTCAGTGAGCGGCCTTCCCTCTGACGACAACATGGCGCTCAACCTGGTGGCCAAAGTTCATCCCGTGGTGTTTTTCACCATTGTGGATTCCTACGAAAGAAGAAATCCTGATGCTCATCGTGTAATAGGAACATTATTAGGTAAGGCATTATTTTAAATAGCGGTATTATCAGTAATGTGCGTCTGTGTGTCATAAGTCAGGTAATGTTTTATGTGGTGCTGGCTGGTGGCCACATACTACAACACGGTCCCACTAATGTAGCCGCAGTGAAGTCAAATAATGGTCCTAGATGAATAAATCGGACTGCCAATCACTTCTCGACTAGTATTTGGTGTCATAAAGTAAAAAAAAAATTGGTAAACTTACTTTAATCTGAGTTGTGTTAGGTTAGGTTAGGTACATGCACTCGATCTATTAACTCAGATTAAATTAAGTTTACCAATTTTTTTTTTACTTTATGACACCAAATACTAGTCGAGAAGTGATTGGCAGTCTGATTTATTCATCTAGGACTATTATTTGACTTCATTGCGGCTACATTTGGCTACATTTGGGTAATTAGTTGGACCCCTACCAGATGTTTGTATAGGATGGGCTACTGACACGGAATGTCTGTGAAAAATACAGATTATGATATATTGTATGCCATAACTGGAAATTTAATACTAAAACGGTTTTCCTGGGTCAATTTAGGTTAGGCAGTGGATATTTTGGGGTCTGCCCATACCGTCACCTACCCGTTTCATCACTATTTTTAACCCGTTTCGTGTTGCGTTCATCACCATCAATATATACAGGAAAATAACTGTTGCTTGGGATAGAAAATAGTAAAAAAACACAAAGACAATTTATTAAAGAACGAAAGTAAAATAAAAACATTGTTAATACGCCTTCAGTCATCTCACTGCTGGGTGGTTAATGAAAATATTTTCCAATGTTTTTTCAAAACACCAAGTTTACAAAATTGTATTACAAAATTATGCCTCGGCATAACAATACATTGGATCATGCAAACATCACACTAAGACAATTTATTAAAGATGAAAATAAGAAAATAAAAACGTTATTACTCTTGCAAGCATCTCACTTAAACAATTTATTAAAGACTAAAACGAAAAACAAAAAGAATGTGAGACTAAAATTTACTCATGCTAGCTTTGAAGAAGACAATGAAAATTTTTTGAAGAAATTAGAAGTGATGATATTTTATCTTCATATTCATCCCCTGGCTTCCAGAGATGGACTTGTTTGTCATGATTTGCTTTTATTGTGCACGATTTTAGCTTTTGCTCAGACTTGACAAGCACTGACGCAGGTTCAGATAAATTCAGGAGCCAGTACTTGGCAACAGTATGTAACACTGACCGATCGCCCAAGCGGCTAACGAGCTGATCAGTGGTGAAGAGGATAAAAGTAATATATTCACGAAAGTAATTGTTGCTTGGGATGGAAAATAGTAAAAAAAAAACACAAGACAATTTATTAAAAACAAATAAAAAATAAAAACATTGATAATACGCCTGCAATCATCTCACTGCTGGGTGGTTTATGCGCTTGTGCCAAATCACCTTCATTAGTTCTGTATTTTGTTTATTTACCAATGTCTTAATCGTTTTCTTTATTTAATAATTAATACTCGTATATGATAATAACAAAACTTCCCGAGTCGTCTGTATACACGTGTAATTTCTGTTTGTGTAAAATAGTAACTTTCTTTCACATTTGTGTCTGTTAACATCGCTGGCAGCATTGTAGCCAAGTTAGACTCCAGGCTACTGGTGTTATGGTTGTTTATCATCTCATATTTTTGGGTACGTAACTTTCTTCATATAGTTTTACTCGGTTACATGTACAGACCATCCTACATACATACAGTACAGTATTGTGTAAAAAAGTAAAAGAAAAAATGGTAGTAATAAGCTTCGCACTGTTACGTTGAAAACTAAGGTGGACATTATAAACTGTTGTGAAAGAGGTGAGAAAATGATAAGCATAGCAAATACTCTTGGGATGAATCATTCGACTGTTGGGACAATTTTGAAGGACAAAGCGCATTATGTAACATTTGAAAGGTTCTGTGCCAGTGCATTCCACGATCATCAGTAAGAAAAGAGGCTCAGTGATCGCAGAGATGGAAAAACTTTTGAGTGTGTGGCCGGAAGACCAGCATCAGCACCGCATGCCTATAAGCCTTAACTTCATTCAGCAGAAGGTCATAAGTCTCTTTGAAGACGTAAAGGCTAAACATGGTGAGAGTGTTACTGAAGAAATATTTACTGCTAGCCATGGTTGGTTCCACAGGTTTAAGGCTCGTTCAAACCTGCGCAACATAAGAGTGAGTGGTGAGGCTGCCAGTGCTATCATGGTAGCAGCTTTTGTCAGAAATTATTGATGAGGGGGGTTACCTACCAGAGCGGGTGTTTAATGTGGATGAGACCGGTTTATACTGGAAGAAAATGCCTGATCATACATACATCGCCAAAGAAGAAAAGACTATGCCTCGTTTAAAGACATCGAAGGATAGACTTACACTCCTGCTTGGTGGAAATGCTGCTAGTGACTGCAAACTAAAACCTTTGTTAGTGTATCATTCCAAAAACCCCAGGGCCCTCAAGGGTGTTGTCAAAGCTTCACTTCCTGTTGTGTGGAAGGCTAACCCTAAGGCATGGATGACTCAAGTCCTCTTCGAAGACTGGTTTTTCCATAATTTTGTACCTGAGGTGGAAAAGTACTGCAACAACAAAAACCTGCCCTTCATGATCCTGCTTGTGCTAGATAATGCCCCTGGTCATCCATCATTCCTGGACGATTTCCATGCCAACATCAAGGTGGTGTACTTGCCTCCCAATACCACCTCTGTCCTGCAGCCTATGGTCCAAGGTGTCATAGCAAGTTTTAAAGCATACTACCTGCAGAGAACTTTCACACAGGCTGTGAAGGAGACTGAAGGGGAGAGTGGAGTGACACTGAGAGAGTTCTGGAAGAACTACAACATCTACAAGGCCATTAAGAACATTGATGCTTCCTGGCATGAGGTCAAGACTTCCAACATGAATGGTGTTTGGAAGGAGCTCTGCCTACAATTTGCCAATGACTTCAAGGGATTTACAGAGTATGTGGATTCAGTGGCCAACAAACCTAGTGGAACTGGGCAAGCAACTGCATTTGGAAATGGAGGAAGATGATGTCCACGAATTGTTGGAATGCCACTCTCAGGAGCTGACGAACGAAGATTTGATGGAGCTGGAGTCACACAGGGTCCAGGAGGAGGTCCCTGAGGAGAAACAGGAGGCTGAGGAACCCAAAAAGTTCAACTCTAAGCAACTGGCTGAAGATCTCAGCATGATTGAGAAGGTACTAGCTTCTTTTGAGTCTCAGGACCCAAACATTGAAAGATTTACAAAAGTGTCTGCAGCTGTTCATGATGCTATTGCCTGCTACAAGATAATTTATGAAGAAAAGAAAAGATTAACTGTGCAGACAACCCCTGATAAGTTTTTCACGAGAGTTGAGATGGGACACAAGGAGCAAGGGAAATTATAATCTACGGAACATCAAGAACCAATGCCATATACAGGAGGTTATACAGCCTTTAAAGCCATTCCTAGAACCAGATACCTGTACCTCAGACCCTGTTGATCCTCCATCTCCATCCTCCAACTAACTCCAACACCTCTGCAAGCAACATCAGCCCCACCAAGCAAGGCAGCACCAGGAATAGAGTAAGAACCTTATAATAATACCTTTATTTATTATTACTATACATGCTATTATTACTATACAGTACATGCTACTTATACATTAAAATACCATTTAAGGCTGGGAAGAAATATTGTCAAGTATTATTGGGGTATAGCTGTCTGTACAACCTTTTGTTACAATGCTGTATACAGTATTGACAAGAGTAATGTTGGATTTACGAACAGACCTCAGGATCCTAACCCGTTCGTAAGTAGAGGAGCCCCTGTATAATAGTACCTAACTACAGGTTGTACCTCTCTAGTTCGGCAACCTCGGGACCTGACCGGTGCCGGACCATAGAAATTCACCCTTTTCCTGGATAGATAGTGACTTGTGCTTATGCTTGGAAGCACTAGCACCACTTTCTCTGCATCATGGTCTCTTTGAAGACATATTGAAGGGTTAAATGTCGTATAGTAGCGTCTCAAATTTCGCGAGTTTTTAATTCCTAACGTATTTTATTGGAACACACAAAAAAATAAATAAATAAAAATTTTGACGGTGGAAACTTGAATTTCGACGGGTTTGAACGGCCCGCCAACGTGCAGACGACGTGCATAAAAGTGTAAACAGCATCATTTCTCTTATGTACAAAAGATTCATTATTGTTTATTACTGAATGTCTTTTTTATTGAATTAATGTTTATGTGTGCAAAATGAGCAATACAATTCATTAATAATACGTAGAATATTAAAACACAAGACGAATTGACACAGCATTGTTTTCGTTGATTACAAAACCAGTGACTGACTGGTTCTACATATAAAACTGAAGAAAATAAGACCGTGGTTGTAGGTGTAGTAAAATTAATATGGTTGTTTTAAGTAATGTTATTTAATGTTAATAAATGGAACAATAGAAGTAGCTAACGATAATGGTAAAGAAAAAAAGAGAGATTGTTTATGTACAGTAAGTGCGCACAAGTGAAAACATATCGTCATTACTTTACATAAGAATATGAAAGCAACACTTATTTACTGTTCATATATATTTTAATTAATGTTTCTGAATTTGTTTTTATTGGATTAATGTTTGTGTGTGCAAAATTAACAATACAATTTATTAATAATACGTGGAATATTAGAGACGAGACGGCTGCCGAAGTGTGCATATACATCTGCATAGGTGTTCAGGATCTCCTGTAGGTTGCGTTCAGTGTGAACGATGAGTGTGAGGTTGTCTGCATACTGAAGTTCAGTGATGGAAGCTCCGACACCTTTGTTCCTGTGTGGAGTCGTCTTATGTTGATAAGTTCCTTCATCCAGTACTGGATGTCCACCTTGCCAGCTGAATTGGCACTGGCATGAATAAGGAAGGCAGCCAAGAAAATAGAAAAGAGAGTTGGTGCCATTACACATCCTTGTTTTACCCCTGTTTGGAAGGGGAAGAACTCAGACTGGGTGTCATTGTGGAGTTGCCTCATAATGGCAATAAATTTTGGTGGGCAGCCAAAACGACTGAGGGTCTGCCAGAGGCTTCCCTGTTGACCGAGTTGAAGGCCTTGGTTAGGTCGATGAAGGCCATGTACAGGTCACGACGCTGTTCTCTGCACTTTTCCTGTATCTAGCGGGCAGCAAAGATCATGTCAGTGGTGTCACGTGATGGTCTAAAGCCACATTGAGATTCTGGGAGGAAGTTTTCAGCCTCAGGAAAAAGTCTGTTTAGGAGGACTCGGGCGATAATCTTGCCAGCTAAGGACAGCAGTGAGATCCTGCGGTAGTTGTCACAGTCTGACCGGTCTCCCTTGTTCTTATAAATATTGATGATGGAGGCATCCTTAAGAGCTATGATGGAGGCATCCTTAAGAGCTTGGGGGATTTCCACCTTTTCCCATATATTCTCCAGGAGAGAGTGGAGACGGCTGGTAAGCAGAGGTCCTCTTGCTTTATACACCTTGGCTGAGATTCCATCAGGCCCTGAGGCTTTGGTGGCAATAGCTACCTTATCCAGTGATGGAGGATTGTTGAGGTGGGTCAGCTCTGGATGCTGAGGAACCTGCTGGGTAGTCAAGACATACACATCGGTGATTCAGTTGAGCAGTGATTGATAGTGCTCTTTCCAGCACTGACGGATGACTTCTTCATCTTTAATGAGGGAGTTACCATCGGATGAGTGGAGGGGGGTGATGCCATGAGTAGTTGGGCCATATATTGTTTTAGCGGAATTGAAAAATTTGCGCATCTTGTGTTGATCTGCAAATTTTGCATATCACACACTGTATTTTCTGCCATTTGTTCATTAGTTTGTGAAGTTCCCGCTGGACCACTTCTTTCTCCTCATGAAAAATATCAGCTTTGGTACAAGACTTGAGTATAGAGACAGGTTAAAGCATCTTAATTTGCACTCCCTCGAGAGACGTAGAGCGAGGGGCGACCTGATAGAGGTGTATAAGTGGAAGACAGGGCTAAACAAAGGGGACATTACAAAGGTACTCAAATTATCCAACCAGGAGCGAACTCGTAACAATGGTTTTAAATTAGACAAATTTAGATTTAGGCGTGAAATAGGTAAACACTGGTTTGGAAACAGAGTAGTGGATGAATGGAACAAGTTACCAAATATCATCATTAACTCGAATACGCTGAATTGCTTCAAACATAGGTTGGATGCTCATATGAGCAATAGGGGTTGGTTGTAAACGGGACTGCCCAGTATGGGCCAATAGGCCCGCTGCAGTTTCCTCCATTCTTATGTTCTTATGTTCTTATCCAACTTATGTGGGGGACCCCCACACCCCCCCCAGTAACTTCGACCACCATTTTGCTGAAAAATCACACCCAAAAACAAAGCTAAAGGTAAAGATACTTATTTACAGTGTACTTATATTGTAGCAGATGAATTTTGAGATTATTGTAGCAGACAAATCTTGATGAATCTTCAGTTGGAGGACAAAGGGGGCCTCTTAAACTTACTTTGCTTTCAAATTTGCTTTCTGTTATACGATTTAGTTTTACTTATGCACAAAAGCACATGAGGTACTTTGTGCACAATGGCAGAGCATACCATACAGAAAGCTCAGATCAAATAACAGTGACCCCAAATGAATAATTAATTATTTAAAGAATATTTACTGGACAAAGGAAGGCTATAGGTAGAAGAATAAATCGTGAAGTTTGCCTCCGAGATTATTATAAGGTACAGTAGTGTTGGGATATATCGCGAGATAGGGTCCAACGATGTTTGCTATATCCTAACCCGCGATATATAATAACATGTAATCAATGGGGAAAATAGGGTTAGGTTCTGGAGGCCAAAAAAGTGACTAAACTTGACATAACGAGTTTATTTTCTTATTAACTAAAGCACCAATGATCACGAGACTCAGGAACAACAGGCTGTTTCAATGTCAGTATCAATATCAAGGAACACCAGACTAGGCAGCAGACGCCACACTGCCACCCTCACTTGAAAATCCCACACCTGCTTAAACGAACACCAAAAATATTACTTACAGTATTAAATCTTTTCCATTAAGCTTTCCATTATCTTCACTTCACTTTTCACGTCACTAGCAACCCATTTACAGTCACCCTATAAGTCGTAATCTGTAACAGTCAGCTGCTTTCTCATCACTCACTCAGAAAGACTGAGCGGGCGAGCGTGAATGCGTGAGTGAGTAGCCACAGAGGCGCCTTTGGTGAGCAAATAACCCATTTGTTTGCCGTGGCGGTACATTTTAAATATATCCTGCTTGATTTCCCACGCAAAAAAAAAAAAAAGGCCATATCGATAATTTTGGCAGCTGCGATATAAAAAAAATCGTTATATAAAGTCGTGATATATATCCCGACCATACTGTATTGGCCGGTAGGGTTAAGACTGAAATAATAAAAGCAAAGAGGAATAATGAACTGAAGGTAGCAAGGGAGCCAATGTCAAACCCCAAGGGATTCTTTCAAATGTATCAAACTAAAACACGAGAAAAGATTGGACCAATACAGTCAGATACCGGCGAGCTAACTGATAACAACTGAGAAATGAGCAATAATCTGAATAAATATTTTTCAACAGTTTTCACCACTAAAAATTTGAACATGATACCCGAGGCACCGACTACATACAGAGATAGTAGTGACTGGTAACGACGTTAGTAAGCAAGTAGACAAGTTAAAGCCTAATAAGTCGCCAGGTCCCGATGAGATATTTGCCAGAGTATTAAAGGAATGTTTGGAAGAGCTTAGTATGCCCTTAGCAAAATTGTTTAACATGTAATTAAAAACAGGTGTAGTACTGTACCATAATCCCGGAGGATAGCTAATGTGATAACGATTTTCAAGGAGGGATATAAATCACTATCATCGACCAATCAGTTTAACATCAATTGTAGGCAAATTGCTGGAAGCAATAATTTCAAACTCTATTCGAAATCACCTGTTAGGTAACTACATGGTAGGGAGTAAAATATCAGCTGTTCAGGAGTGCTTGGCAACACTCATTACCACTCCATCTCTCTAATCACCCACACCTTTCTGCTTTCTCACTCCATATTTTAAAATGTTATGTAATGTAATGTTGAAGGAATGCAACTGTGCTCATTTATACTTATCACAATCTCTCTAAAAATATTTTAGCCTTTGTCTTTATTCAAGAAAGGGTAACCTGACATTCCATCAGAAGGTCAGTAATACCCACTAATCCCCCACCCTACCTCTACCTGACATTGAGTCAGGCCAGGTTCCCCCCCCCCCCCAAAAGTTACTTTCATATTTATTCAAGACATTTTCAGAAATTTTTTCGATTTTCAACCTTGGAAAATTTGTTCCTAAAGCCGGAAAATTGGGAATAATTTTCTGAGAAAATTTCAATTCCGGCTTTTGGAGATTTCTTGATTTGGGGGATTCCAGATAACAGAGATATTACTGTACTTAGTCTAAGAGGTGTAAACAGAGAAACCAGATATCAGATGAACAACGTTGTTATAGAGAAATCCGACTATGAGAAAGATTTAGGATTAATGATAAGTAGGAATCTTAAACTAAGACAACAATGTGTATTTGGTTTTAACAAGGCTAACAAAGTACAGTACTTACTTGGGTTCATACAAAGGAGTGTTAGTTATAATACTAGCGAGGTTAACCTAAAACTATATCTTGTGCTTGTGAAATCTCATTTGGATTACGCATTTCAGTTCTGGTTACCGTACTACAGAATGGATATAGAATCCCTAGAAAGAATTCAGAGTCGTAGAGTGAGGGGCGACATGATCGAGGTGTATAAATGGAAGTCAGGGCTAAACAAAGGTGATATAACAATGGTACTCAAATTATCCAACCAGGAGTGAACTCGTAGCAATGGTTTTAAATTAGAAAATTTAAATTTACGTGCTTGTTAGGTAAACATGGTTTGGAAATAGAGTAGTGGATTAGTGGAACAAGTTACCAAACATCATCATTAACTTGAATACGCTGGATAGCTTCAAACATAGGTTGGATGGATATATGAGCGATAGGGGTTGGGTGTAAATGGGACTGCCCAGTATGGGCCAATAGGCCTGCTGCAGTTTCCTCCATTCCTATGTTCTTAGGATCTTATGTTATCTATACAGTTACCCTTAAAAGTGGCATTTATTTCTTGGTTTAATCACTGTAGCAATAGAGGATGCGAGGAGGGCAGATCGAGGGTTACCACCAATTCTGACTGAGGTGTAGGGTGAGTGATAGCGGACCCACAGACCCTATTGATAGTCTAGCTAATGGGGGTTTCTGACTTATGGAAATACAACTTACTGTACTACAGGTTGAACCTCCCTAATCCGGTACAGTACTCTATTGTCCGGCACCTCTCGTCGTCCGGCAAAATTTTAGTTTGCCGGACGGCCGCTAGCACCCACCGGCGCTAGTATCCATGGTTCGACACACCCTTTGTTTACATCTGGTCCTCGTGAAGTTTGGTGCGTTCCTCGGTATTTCAAGTGTTTCTGTAATATTTCACTTGTTATTTACCCTTAATATGCCTCATAAGCATATTTATTTTATTATTTCATTTACTGTACAGATATATTTTTCCTCTTTTCAGGTGAACATCACCAATTTAAGTACAGGTACAGGTACCGTAACTATTTTGTCATTTTAAGTGCAGAATGAGAATTATTGTTTATCTATTTTCGTTTATTACAATTACACTGTACAGTAGAACGTGCATATAACACGAGATATGTTCCAAGAGAGGTTGATTTAAACCGAATTCCCACTAAATCAAAGTGTTGTTTAAATGGAACGATTAGTTTGGTACTTGAGAGAAACACAAAATACTAAAAAGACTGAGAGTCTACCCAGATGCACCTCTGCCCATCTCCTAGAATAAACAAAACATTGTTTTTTGTAGTACAGTGGGGTATGCTATAACGAATCTAATTGGTTCTAGAACCTTGTTCGTTATAGCTTTCGTTCATTATAGGATTAATCCGTTCCAGGCCCCCAAATACAACCACTTAACACTGAAAAATATAATATAAAATTGTAAAAAAAGTGCATAAATATGCATCTAAACCCCTGAAATAAAGAATATCATTAATACTTGTAATAAAAAAACAATAAATTAGTAAAAAAAAAAAAAAATAATAATAATGTTTGTTGTATAAGTTTCGTTCGTTATAGCATTCTCAATTTTATAGGTAAAACCGTTCGTTATAGGAATATTCGTAGTAGAATCCATTCATTATAGCATACCCCACTGTATTATGTTAAAACAAACACTCATAAATCAACACAGCTAAAATTACTGTAAGGGATGCGAAATGGTCTGTTTACTGGCTGGGAAGATGGGAGAAGAGAGGGAGGTGATATGTTTGACAGTTGATGCCAAGGTCTAGTACTTACAGTATTTATTTATCAGTCCTTAAGAGTGACTTTAAGTTTTTCTCTTATAAAATGTCACTGAACTGACATGGGAGAATATAATTAACATTGCTGGAATTCTTATAAGATAGTGATTAATTTGAATATAAACATGCTATAGTTTGCACTAGACAAAAATTTTAGTACTGTAATCATTTAGTACATTATTTTGAGTACTGTACAGCACATGTACAGTACAGCTTTGCCCTTAGGACAGTGTAATGTGCCCAGAGAAACATTAGGCTCCAAATTTTAAATATGATTCGCCAGATTGACGCATCAATAATACTATGTATTTTACAAAGACCGCCTGTGGTTCGGAAAATTCTATAGTCCGGCACCGGTCAGGTCCAAAGGGTGCCTGATTAGGGAGGTTCAACTTGTACTGTACTATTTTCTTACAGGATGACTAAATAATGAATAAAAGTGCCAAAATTGGTCTTAAAGATTAAACAAAAGTTGCAGTTACTTGGAAATACACATGATTTTCCACCGCCGTCTCCATACGAAAAGTAAACATTAAGCGGCTAGCAAATACCCCCAGCACAATGATAATAAAGTAACGAAAATGGCTGTTGTAAGGTGACAATGGTTAACTTATACATTCAAAGGAAGATATTGTTAAAATCTATAGTAAATGAAACTAAATATAATTGCACTCAACAAATACGTTAGCATAGGCTAGGGGCCCATTTGACAAACTGGGCAAAATGAAGTGTCCAGTTGGTGAACTGTTTGTGTTTCACTGGCTGAATAACTTGTATTAATTAGTTGTTGTACATCCCTCAGGTACCATAGGTGTGGATAAGGGAGCCATTGAGATAACTAACTGCTTCTGTGTTCCTCACAATGAGTCAAAAGAAGAGGTAAGTCAGAGCTTCAGGTGTGTCATTGTTTACAGTCATCTCTTTTTCTATTTATACTTATGTATTTTTCATATTTTCACTTACAAAAACTCAAAATTAAAGTTTTTAGTTCCTTTTATTGCATGAATTTTTATCCCTTCACTATGGGAATGACTTTTTAATATTGTATTTGGTTAACACCAGATGATTTTAGTAAACAGAGAGGTAAGTGGGTTTTGAAAAATATTGTATAGTGCTGTATTTTGGTTTCTTGTTACAGTACTTCTCATGTTACTTGATTGGACAAGAAAGTATGAGGGACAGCATTGTGAGACACTGTAATCTAAACAAGTTGTATTATTATGTCACAGAATGGTCAAGCTTTGTGTTTACTCCAGTGGTAAACTAAATGTTGTAGTCTTCCTCCAGCATTATGAGATCTTGTCTGAGAAAATAAATTTTGACACGTTCAAATACTGGACAGTACTGAGTTTAAGTCCGATATTGTATAATGTACATTCCCAGACGAAAGTTCTTCATACCGTCAAGGTGGAGGAAGCAAAGTCTGCCCCACCCTTACTGGATGGTGGGTCCATTGTCATCCCCCTCGCAGTTCAACAGTCGAGCTCTGATACTTTTATTTCTCAATAAGGACTGGAAAAGGATGTCATTGTTTTGTTTAATAAATTTACGAAACAATTTACCCAATCTGTTTTTACATTATTTGAGATAAGAGGTTAGATCATTATTAGATAATCATGACATATTTTGTTACAGTGATCTAAAAGGTGTTTCTCTCATTGTGTTTATTTGTTTTCAAAAGTGTTTTTCCCCCAAATTGGATTTTCTCATTGTACAAACATGATACAACTAAAATGGCCTCTGAAAACAGTTGAAAGAGGACAAAACAAAAGGTTTACTTAATCAATGACAAGAAAGTTTAACTGCCTTTGAAACATGATCGTAATAAAGTGGCATTAAATAAATCCACGAAAAATTTTACTTACCGGTATAATCCCTGCGTTTTTTTATATCATTAGACACCAAATACATGCTGTACCTATGTGAGGCCTGCTGGTGGTGCCTAGCAATAATGTTCTCAATAGGCGGGGATATCTTTGATAAACAGACACGCATGTCATCTTCAATGCTTAACCCCCCTCTCTCTCTCTCTCTCAGTAAAATATCAGCTGTTGAGGAGTGCTTGGCAACATTCATTACCACTCCATCTCTCTAATCACTCACTTCTTTCTGCTTTCTCACTCCATATTTTAAAATGTTATGTAATGTTGAAAGGATACAACTGCTCGTGTATACTGTACTTATCACAATCTCCCTAAAAATACTTTATGGTTCATGTTTATTCAAAACATCTTCAGGTCATGAGACCCACTAATCCATCACCTAAGAAAGGGTGACCTGACATTCCATCAGAAGGTCAGTAATATGAGACCACTAATCCCCCACCCCACCTCCACCTGACATTGCATCAGGTCAGGTCAGTTACATGAGACCCAGTAATCCTCCACAGCTCTATGGGAGTGGATAATACCAGTTTTTAATTTTCAAATATATTTATTTTACTAAACTTTTAGATAAACTATTCTGTATTATAGTGTAGTAAATAAATGGAGTTTCTAACTTAATTAGAACTGCATTTAAAGACTCTGGTAGTTTAGCCTCAAGGAAAACATCCCCAGCACCCAGAAACATTCTGGGGAAGTGGGGTAGTGTGTCTGTGCAAGAGGTCTAGTTTAGACAATTGGAAACTTTTCCCAGGAACCGGAAAAGATTCCGGGGATTAAGAATTTTTCCGGGTTTGAGAAAGTCGTCTGGTTAGTGGGAAATCTCTCGTCCCTAGAAGTGCTCTGCACCAATTATTCTGGTTCTTAAGTAAAGAGGTAATTGCTCTTTCATTTCACAACACTGATGATGAAGATGGTAATTGTCAGAAAGTTTGGTGGAAATGAAAAATAAAGATGTTAATCATAGAGAGGAATAGGGAGTAGGTTTTTCTAAAGTTATTTCTTCTACGCTCTAGGTTGCAGTGGAGCTGGACTTTGCTAAAGATATGTACGAACTACACCGCAAAGTAAATCCCGGCGAGGTGATTGTGGGGTGGTGGGCAACTGGCCACGAGATCACCGACCACTCTCTGCTCATCCACGACTACTACTCCCGCGTCACCAACAACCCCATCCATCTCACTGTGGACACAACTCTGCACGGAGGCCGCATGAACATCAAGGTAGGAATGAAACAGGTTAAGGAAGCATTTTGAGGGTCCTCTAGGTTATATAGCACTTTCATGCCTCTCTTTCTAGTGTATGTAGAATTATGTCATTTAGGATACACAGTGTTTAAAGCAAAGTGAAAAAAGGGGAGTGCTGAAACATTATAATAATATTACGTTGTTTATTATGGATTTTACACACACACACACACACACACTACATCCTTTACCACCAGAGGGTCAAGACCTATTCAGGCGCTGCTCCTGCTGAGCAGCGGCCCTCCTTGGCCATGTTGGCTCATTCCTGAATTCCCTCTCCCTGACCCATCCTCACCACCGGTATATCTACATAATAAAAAATGACAATTTCGTTTTGGAAAGAAGTGGGATCAGTGTTGAACAGTGTTTAAGCCAGTGAAGTCAGCACTAGACAGTACCAGTGAGATAAGCACCCCTTGGAACTGACCACCATCTTCTGACCAGGAGGTGCTAATCTGTCCACCCTGGGAACAACAGAGGGCCGGTTATTCACCTGACTATGAAATAACACATCACCACCAAGCAGAGTGAGGTACTGTGACACCACCCCACACCACACGGGGTCCCCATGTCCACGTGAGGTCCTTCATGTCAACACCCGAGGACGATTTACTACACCACGTGAACACCACACCACCTGGTGTCTCAATGACCATGTGAATTCCCTCGTATCAACACCCGAGGAAGTTACTACACCATGTGAGCAACACACCTCCTGGTGTCTCAATGACCAGCCCAGGTCAGGGCCATCAACTGTAAACTATAATTATTTGTATGTTCAATTCACGCCTTCGGGCTGCAGAACTTTTTCAATAAACCGTTAATTATTATTATTACCGTTAATTATTATTATTATTATTCAGTACACACACACACACACTTTTTTTTTTTTTTTAAGAATTGTTGTAATAATTGAATGTTTTGGTTATCAAAATTAGATGTGACGAAATTAAACTGCAGAGTGTTAAAAAAATGACAATTACCTTTGTATTGCTTAGGACAGACTATGACAGAATAGTATTTTAGAAATGATAAAAACACTGTTATTATTGTGAATGTATTTATGGTCTTATACTTGCCATCAGACAGTGAGTGATGTAATGTATGTTAATACCCAATTTACACTGATATAAACTGTTTTATTTGCAGGGATATGTTAGTGCCAGCATGGGGGTTCCTGGCCGCACCCCAGGCACCATGTTTGCCCCTATTCCGGTTGAGGTCATCTCCTATGCACCAGAGATTGTTGGAAGTGAGTCCCATTTTTAGGCAAAATTTTACCATATTTTATGGCATGTAAGATGCATTTTTTCTGAATAATGGTTAATAAAATCAGCCTGTACCCTATATGTGAAGTTGCAATCTATTGTAAGCTAATGAATCCCCCAGTTGCTGTCTCCAGTAGGCTAAATTCTACTAAACCCAACTCCAGAATTAAAAATTTTATTATTTTTTTTAAATACTTATTGTAAATATAAAAGGTCGATTTAAAACTACTGTACTGATGATGATAACCTGAGACGATTAACATCCGTATGGCAGACACCCAACTCTTCAGTAACCATTTCTGAACTCTTACAAGCATTAGAATCTGCTGTATTAATGCCATACCTGCATCATTTATTTTTCATTCTACAAATACCTGATACAAATGAAGATTTACAAACAACTTTCTTTTCACATTTACATCTGTTAACATTGCTGGCAGCATTGTTGCCAAGTTAGACTTGTCAATGTAACCAGGCTTCTGGGCCAAGCTGTTGTTTTTCAACTCTTATTTTTGGGTAGATATATATTACTTTCTTCATTCATTTTTACTGATATACATGCACACACCATCCTACATACATATTGTGAAAAAATTACAAGAAATAATTTTCCTAAGGGTAAACACATAAAAGGAATATACATTTCTTTGCACAAGTTAGCTGGCTTAGTGGGGGAGCAGGACGACGGCTGGTCAGTTGGTGGTGTGGGGGAGCGTTGCTAGGGAATTGGTGGAGGTAGCTTCGCCATTGCTATAGTAAATGGGGAGTACAGTACAGATGTACAGTACTGTATATGGAAATGGCGACTATGTTAAACTTTCATTTGGTTTTTATTTCCTGGTTTGGCAATAGAGTATTTTTTGTTGTAATTTATTTATTGGTATAAATTATATTTGTTTCCCATATTTACCGGAACTGTATATTATTTATTAAAACTATGGATACGGGAGAAAAATACACAAGTTTTTTCCTAAATACACCCGTCTTATGTGCCGTAAAATACGGTATTGAAACGTAAGTAAATAAAGTATTCAAATAAAAATTAATTTTATGTAGTTTTATTGTTGTGTAGCTGAACTTCATTACTGTCTACTATAATGCTAAACTGAGCTTTTACCAACCTAAAATTGTCGACATTGTATTTTAGTACCAAATAAGACACTGCAGTACTTTTCTGTTTTGGGAAAATTTTATGGTTTTTTTATGATGTTATTAGTGTTATAATGTTATTACCACACTTCAGTCACTAAGATTTATAAGACTTTCTACATTCTTAAATATATGATGACTTAAGGCTATAAATAGAAAACAGTAACATCAAGTCAAGTCTTACTGCTCAATCCAAGAGGTAATTGACCTGGTTTTCCTCCCTCCTCCTTTAGCAGGTTTCTTGACCTTAACTGGCAGGAAAATGTGAGGGCTAAAGCATGGTATACTTGTTACTTATGAGTTGAGACAAGTAAATTGGTCCTTAGAGTTGATCTTGATGAACCTATGATCTCACTGACTGCTTAAGTAACCATACCATGGTTCTGTGGGTGAAGAGGTGTTCTGCAGTAATTCCATTGATGGCAGAAGAGTCACTGTAACTTGCTGTAAAACATAAATTGAGACTGTTATTTACCTGTGTTGAGGATGGTAGAGACGGTCTAGGGTAGCAAGTTTAATTCTCTACCAATCTTTGCTGGTCCATCACCACTTTTATTACATCTTATTATGTATTATTACGCCTTATCACATCACATCAAGCTGCCCAGCACAAGAGGAACTATCATTGGGGCATTTAGGCATGATTGAGTAACACGCTAAGTCAGAAATAACGAAAAAACACCAAAGTCAGAGACACATAGTAAGTGTAAACAAGAGCAAAGATGGTGGGAAGGAGTCAGGGCAGTGCACAGAGTGTTCTGGTGGCAAGCATTTGCACCACGCCGCCACCTGCCAAATTAAAAAAAAATTCTGTTGCTCCCAATTGTCATACCTCTGGGATATCAAAGAAAATTGTGGGGTCTTTCCCTTGTATGTAATTGTCTGTTATGCAAAGCAGCGGTTAATGGGATGCTGGTTTCGGGGTACATCTGTACTGCTTAAGTGTAGCAGAATAATGGTACTATACTGTACAGACTTACTTCAATAATCTGTAGATTATGTTGAATTGGTAAAACATTAGATCGTTGGTCATCATAAACATATAGTATTTATAAATTTGTCATTGTATCTCCCTTACAGAATTCAGAACGTCTCACAAAGCGTTTATGAAATAGATAATTGATAGGGAACCTTGGAATTTGAAATCAAGTGCTTGACAATAATTCAGATATATTTTTTCTTCAGCAAATGCCACCCAGAAGAGCAAATACAGTAGGCAGCGTCTAGTGGATCCCACGACTGACCTGCATCAAATTTCTGAAGCAACCCAGAACATGGAGGCAACACTTGAGACTCTCATCTGTAAGTACTGTACAGTATATGAAGGCTAACATGGCCTTGACTTAAATATGAAAATGTGAATGTTATTATCCCATTTATTCATTAATACTTGTTTTGCTTCATGTCGTGCCTGTAACGTTTTATTAAACATAATTTTAAGTAGAATAAAGTTTAGAATAGAAAGGTAATTATCTGATGAGCAAAACGGTTATAGAAAGGGAAAAGGAACAAGAGAAGCTATGTTTGGTTTGAGAATTTTGAGAGAAATTTTTATATCTGCTCTGTTGATTTTGAAAAAAGCTTTTGATAAGATAAAGCACAATAAACTTAGAGAGATCTTGGAAAACTAGGCATTAATGAAGGAGACATTACTGGCAACAAGAAGCTGCAGTGTTAGTAAATAAATGAACTAACTAATTGGTTCACAGTTAGACAGGGAGTACGACAAGCCTGTGTCCTGTCTCCAAGTTTGTGTAATATATGTTCAGAATTCTTTTTTTCTTTACATTACTTAAAACATATATATTAATTTTTTTACATTAAATTTACTACAGCTACAACCAGGGTCTTATTTTCTTCATTTTCTCGTGTAGAACTATCGTCCCGGACTCCCAACTGTAAACACAAACGAAAATAATGGCGTCCAATCTCTTGTTTGACCATATTATTGTTCATTTATATTGTATAAGGTGCATTCAGAAACATTATTTAAAGAATATAGTTTGTAATTTTCATTAATTGTATTGTTTTGGGGAGAAAAGAGGGTAAAAAGCCACACAAAAGATATGAAAAGGTCACACTTGGGAACGCATCTCATTATTATTGCGCGTATTTTCTAGACCGAAACGTTTCCGTCCCGTACCAGAGCGTCGCATGGCTAAGCACCCACGCCGTAGAGCGCTTAGTTGGTGTTTGGCGCAGCTATTAAATTGATTCACGATAGATAATTTCAGTGTTAGTTATTTTATATGTTTATGCAGTGTTAACATAATCCAGTGTTTTATTTTTATTCTATATGTTTAAGCAGTTCTTTTGATGTTTCGATGTTTTAGTATCATTTGTGTCTTAAAAGTTTTGATAGTGAGTCAATTTGTTGTGACAGCCTACGAGTCTCTTTATTGTGTTAGTATTTAATTTAATTACATTCTTAAAGGTTTACTTTATTTATTTTTATCCCCTTTTGATTTACTAAACTTTTTTTTTTTGGTTACGCCTAGAACCTAGATATTAAAGTTAATTAAGAGACGGCCATTTTTTATTTATTTTTTTATTATAATTATTAGTTTTGGATTTTTTTTTCTATTCCCGTGTGTGTGGGGGGGGGGTGGTACTTCCAACAGCACCCTAACCCAGGGCTTGGAGGCCGATACGGGGACCGGCAGAGTTCACAGATGTTGCACATGTGGAGGGCTACATCAAGTGCGGGAGGGGCGGCAACAGCGTCTTTCTGGCGTTGGCGCTTGTCTGCCTCGGTTTGCAGTCAGGCTAACTCAAAAGTGTTGACACCTTCTCGTGTGGTGCTCCTCCAAGCGTTACAGTATGGAGTAATCGAGTCCCAGGTGAGAGGGTCGGTTTGGCACTTTTTCAGGTTTGTCTTGAGACTATCCTTATACCTTTTACCTTTTCAGTTGCCCACCAGTGTTACATTTACTATTCATTAGGCGACTGTAAAGTAGCTGCTTTGGCAGTCTACTGTTGTCCATGCGGGTAACATGACCAGTCCAGTGTAGGTGTTCATGGATAATGGTAGCCTCGATGTTTCCACAGT
Organism: Homarus americanus; assembly: GCF_018991925.1. Taxonomy (NCBI): domain Eukaryota; kingdom Metazoa; phylum Arthropoda; class Malacostraca; order Decapoda; family Nephropidae; genus Homarus; species Homarus americanus. The sequence goes on from NW_024719604.1 coordinate 2,746,555, forward strand.
TGGTGTCAGTAAGGATGCTGGCATTTGTTCTTCTGTCTTCCCAGCGAACTCGGAGGATGGAACGTAGATTACGTTGGTGAAAGTTTTCAAGTGCCTTGAGGTGCCTCCTGTATGTAACCCATTACTCCCTATATAGCAGGGCGGGGTGGACCACTTCTCGATATATGTGTAACTTTGTAGATAATTTGAGCTCCCTATAGTTGAAGACATGATTTCGGAGTCTGCCAAAGGCTTGAGATGCACATCTGATCTGATGCTGAATCTCTTCATCGATGTCCACGGTGGTGGACAGGTGGGAGCCGAGTTACCGAAAGTGGGTAACATTAGAGAGGGTAGTACTGTTAAACTGGCTGGATGGTGGAGGTGTGTCTCAACCAGGGGCAGGCTGAAAGAGAATCTGAGTCTTACGTACACTCACCTCGAGGTCGAAGTGTGCATACGCATCTGTGTAGGTGTTCAGGATCTCCTGTAGGTCGTGTTCAGTGTGAACAACAAGAGTGAGATTGTCTGCATACTGAAGTTCAGTAATGCATGCTGCCGACACCTTTGTTCCTGCCTGGAGTCGTCTTATGTTGAAAAGACCTTTCACACGGTACTCGATGTCCACCCTACCGGCTAAATTACCACTGGCACGAGTAAGGAAGGCAGCCAAGAAAATGGAAAAGAGAGTTGGTGCCAGTACACACCCTTGTTTAACCCACATTTGGATGGGGAAGAACTCAGACTGGGTGCCAGTGTGCAGGACACTGCCATTCATGGCATCGTGGAGTTGCCTCATTGGCGATGAATTTTTTGGGGCAGCCAAAATGACTGAGGGTCCACCAGAGGGCTTCCCTGTTGATCGAGTCGAAGGCCTTGGTCAGGTCAATGAAAGCAATGTACAGGTCACGACGCTGTTCTCTGCACACACACACACACACACACTCGCTAACTAGTGAATGCTTTGAATTCACACTCGAGTTCAGGGTTCATACCTCAGGGGGAGAGGAGATTGGCAATGTTAAATGGTAAAGTCAGGAGTGCAGCCAACTGTACTTCAGCTGCAAAGTGTTGGGGATTGGGGTGAAACATGGTGCACCTGTACACCCATGGTGTTTGTTTTAAGTGGGCACAGCTTTTCCTGCAAGAATATCTTTGTTCAAAAAACAGCAGTGTGACCCCCAAGTGTGTAAGAACTCCAACAGATATGACATGAATTGCAGAAAAAGATGTTAAGGAAATTATTGTTGATGGACACAATCTCTCTGTCAGTTTTACAAAGTGTAAGGATCAAACATTAGATTGATTTGTAGAAACACTTGGGACATTGAAAATGAAAAATATGAGTGGAACACTAGTGAGTTGTCTCTGTAGTTTTTTTTAGATGTATGCAGGTAGTAGGGGGTATGGTGAATGGGGTTATACAGTAACACTTTTCCTTATTTTCCATAACGACATTAGTTTGCAAATGCTGCTTTTTTTAACAGTGATTCTTCAGGAATGTGTGTGTGTTATTAATTGTGAGGGACAACTTTATAGTTTAATTTCCATAAAAATTTTTTTACAAGTACAGTATATCTATATTGAAGCAGTTTACCTGTTATATTAATTACTGTCGGTGTCAGTGTAGATTATAGGAGATCTGTGCTTGTGTTTATGTCAGACATATTTTTGTGTACTGATACAAAATCTGTCTTAATTTCTTCTCATTTTCATCTATATTGATACCATTCAAACTTTTTTCCTTTTGTCATAACTCCTAGATGATTTAGTATTAACTATTTGTTTTTTGTTTTGTTTTCATAATAATTTAATTTGCCTTAAAAATTTTTGAAGTAGATGAGGGATTGTTACAGGAGTTAAATGTACAGGTTAGTTTGTACCACATCAAGGGTCTTTTGGTACCACTAATGCTCAGTACTGGTACCACATATTGAGTGCCATTCATCTAATATATAAAAAATATGAACAATATGATCTCCAAAAATGGATATGGATTTGATCTTTCAGCATACTGCTCAATATGTAAAATTTTAAACTACAGTACAGGTATTTTGTCTTTACTCTATTTTAAGCAGAAAAACTGATGCGGTCTTATAAATGGGTTAAATATTCATGTGTATACCTATGATTTACCTTTTTCTCTCTGGGAATAGTCCACCCGGGCACAGGTCACCGACTCACAATGGGGCCTCGGGGGGGTAAAAAATAAGAGTAAAAAGAAGTTAAAAATAGAAAAGATAAAGATTATATTATCTACACCGCGAAGATGCCAGAAAACCATCTTTTTGAAGTGAGACAGATTGTATGAGTATGGAAACACAGAAGAAGGCAGAGTATTCCATAGTTAGGCTGTGTGAGCAGAGAAGGATTTATTATAACGGGTCATTCTAGTGTGACCGACATCAACAGAGAAACTGTGGGTGCCGCGGGCAAGACGGGTGTTACGAGCTCACGACCTTGCCAAATCCACTTAATATCGCCCGTTAAAGTACCTGTAAGAGAGAGAGTGAAGCAACATTGTGGCAAAGAGAAGGTGAAGAAAGATTATCAATTAAAGGAGTAGTTAATGAGACGAAATGCCTTTGATTCCACCCCATCTAACAGTTGGACAGAGGAGGAGCCACCCCAGATATGAGAGCAGTACTCCAAGTTAGGACAAAAGAATCCCTTGTATACTTGAATCAACTGCTCAGGAGTGAAGTAGCTACGGCATCTGTACAGCATTCCCAGCTTTCGGGAGGCAGCTTTAGCAATGTTGTGTATGTGTGGCTCCCATGGCATATTAGAGGAAATGGTGAGGTTAGCATATCTATTTTAGAATGTGGCAGAATGGTAGCATCCTGAAATGTGATTGGTGGGAGATCATCTAATTTGGATGGTGTAATTGGTAAATACAGGGTACTGAGTTTTATTACTATTGAATTAACCAAGTTTCTACCTCCCCATTCAGAGATGCTGCACAGATCTGCATTGATAGATGTAATGATATCGGCTCTTGAAACAAATCTAGTTTGAGAATTAGGGGGAAGGGGAAAATGTGAAGAAGAGTGAAGAGTAGAATCATCAGCGTAAGAATGGACAGAATTAGTCGTCGTGTGAAGTAAATCATTGATAAAAAGAAGGAAGGGATTGGGTGAAAGAACAGAACCCTGTGGGACACCACTATTGGTAGAGAAAGAGCGAGAAATCGATCCGTCGACAACGACTGCCATGGATCAGTTCTCAGGGAAGCTAGAAATTAGAGAACAAAGTGGGGGAGAGAAACCATAAGAGGGAAGTTTAGAAAGCAAAGACTTGTGCCATACCCTGTCAAATGCTTTGGAGATGTCGAGGGCCACGACGAAAGTCTCCCCATATTCCCTAAGAGGGGATGACCAAAGAAAAATATAAATATACCAGTTGCACATGATCAAAGAAGTATCTGTGCATCTGACACCACAGACAATGGATATGGCAAAATGGCGTAGTAAGTACTGTATTGTTATTATATGCACATTCAGAAGAAAATGGATAAATCTTGCGAATAATGTATAGTGTGGTTTATGGTGGTTGTTACGTTACAGCAGTGTTGTAGGGCAGGAGGGGCACACTCCGAATGTCAAGGACAGGTCTTCTTGTCCTAACATGTTACTGAAATTTTGGCAAATTACTTCTTTGATAACAATTTTCAGTCTTATGATATGCCATTTTCAAATAATACAATTTATTGATTTTTTATTTTATCTGATTTTATTCCTATTATTTTTTCTATTTTTAATATATTTAAGTGCAAAGCCGGCTGTCAGTTCATGTCTTCAACTTCTGTAAACATAATCAGACACATGTTCACTGGCTCAGTGTCTTGAACATTAGTGTGTGAGGTTTGCTTTTTGACAGATGTGGGCCTAGTGGCTTAATACAGATCTTTTATATTATACACCATAAACTATTACCAGTAAAGTTATCAGCTTAGGCTAAAAATTTCCATATTTGTTTTGACAATTTCTTTTAGGCCAAGAACAAAAGAAGAGGCACCGTTTGTGAAACTTGCCCAGGGCACAACAATACCTGGCTGTGGCTCTCCATTGCAACGTAGATGTATTGATAGTTTAGGAAATCATCAAACTCAATGTGCAGAGATACTTTTTTGATCGTGTGTACATTTTTTTAATGAAAGTCACAGAGTTGTTTATGGTTACTGTTTGTAAACTGACTCCTTCATACTGTACATGTATATCACACCTTCCTTCCCCATATTCCTCTGTACAGAATGCAGTAGTCACCTTCCTTAAACTGACTCCCTCATACATGTATATCACACCTTCCTTCCCCATATTCCTCTGTACAGAATGCAGTAGTCACCTTCCTTGAACTAGAACTTTGCATTGCTTACATTTTCATCAGTCTTTAAAACTTAAATTTAAAAATATATTTACAGTAACTTAAAGGGGTTCTTGGGAGGAGGATCTCTCTTCTTTCACTTTACTGTATCCCCCCTCTCAGTTTCTTGTATTGATTAGGGCAGAAAGCTATTACATGGGATAAATTATACCTTAATAATTAAATGGGTGTGTTTCTCTTCAGCCTACGTTGATGATGTCCTAAGTGGAAAAGTACCAGCTGATAATTACATTGGCCGCGAGTTGACCAGGATGGTAAACCAGGTTCCCAAGATGTCTGCCCATGACTTTGAAGAAATGCTGAACACCAACATGAAGGTACTTAATAATATTTCTTGTGTGATTGAGTTGTTATTCGATGTTTGCAAAGTAACAAGAATTTTAACAGTATAATTGACCAGGATATGAGTGAATTACAGTTGATCGTAATTACATACAGTGGTCCCTCGGTTAATGAGCACAATCCGTTCTAGAAGTTTGCTCGTTAACCAAAACCATTGTTTCAATGGGTTTTTGGGTAATTGGTTCCAGCTCACCGAAAATTGCCTAAATTCAACAAAAAAGGTAGAAAAGTACACTTACTTTGAGGTGTGTATGTAGAAGGCTCCTGGATGATGATGATGATGGGAATTAGAATGGGGGTGGAGGAGAAGGGAGAAGAGAAGGCATTGGGGTGGAAGAGAAGTCACCCCATGGCACCGTTTCACCCATAAAATTTTAGTTCTCTTGGTGTAATTCAAGATTATTTTCTTTAAATCAACACTGCACTGCAGTATATATTGTCAATATGTAAAATAAATTTCAAAATGACCAATAAAGTGCTTGCAAACACAGATAAAAGCATTTAGTTGAAGAGAGTCTCAAGCAAGATGTTACCTCCACTGAAAAGACACAAAGACTGACGCCTGTATGGTGTGTTGTGAGGCTGGATGGCGTGCCACAAACTAGTGACCCTACCTTCAATTATGTTAAAAAATTGTTAAAATGACTAAAAAATTTAATATAAAATTTTTAAAATTATTGAATAGTATAAACTTCTTGATATTTGCTAAAGTGGTAAGGAATTTAAGCCCTAGAACCGATTACTGTATTGGCGGACTAATACTACAGCTGGTGAACCGCCAAATGCAAGCGAAAACATGTTCATGTCGGCTCGTAAGAAACTCGTTAACCGAAGTTAAGAATCTTATGGAAGGTAACTCGTTAACCGAAATCTCGTTAACCGGGGGACCACTGTATAGGGGAAATACCCCGCCAGTTTCATTGAAACCCCAGATATCCAACGATCGGGAGAAGAGGGGCAGAGCTGTTTTGAATTCGGTGGGCGTAAGCGTGGGGCGAATTCTTTCTACAAGGGGGCGCTTCGTGCTGCCTCTTTTTCATTCCTGCCACCTTTGCTTTTGTTTACACTTGCCATGTGTCTCTGACTTTGTGTTTTTGCGTTATTTCCAACTTAGTGTGTTATGCAATCATGCCAAAGTGCTCCAGTGATGGTTCCTCTTAGGGGCAGCTGATGTGATGTGATAATGTGTAATAAGAGTGGTGATGGCCCATCCTCAACTCAGGTAAATGAGTCTGAATTTATGCTTTACATTGCTTATTTACCTGCCAAGCTAATTATGCTTGCTTTATACAGTATTATCTGCTCTATTTTCCTGCTTGCCAGTGTGCACGACAGAGATAGGGTAGATGAGAGTTTTTGGAGGTTGGCCAGTTCCTCATCCCCTGAATTTGTTATGTTGTTAAGGGAATAATTGCTTCGATAACCATTGATTCACTAACCAATGTCTTTTCCCAGTCTCTATATGCATCGGTTATCGGGGTACACCTGTATGACCAATAAATTTAGGGTAAGGCCAAGAAATTCTCCCTTAGGGAATTGGGGTAAATTTTTTAGTTAAAAAAAATCACGATATAGAACAAAAAATTTCACCGAAATTATCAAATTTATTTTGTGTTGATATCTTGCTGGTTGCCACAATACGGTGGAGAATGTTGCGCATACCCACGCCAATGATGCTCAGTTTGATTTCCAACCCCGGTTTGTTTGGTTTAGCGTCTGTGTTCAGGACTGTGTTACTGTTTACCCTTATTCAAGATAAGTGGAAAGAGGCCATCAGGTTCAAGTGAAAGCAGTGGTGCTAAAAGATCCCGTAAAGGAATTATGTTCGACATTAAACTTGATATTTTAAGGAAGTAACTCCCAGTACTTCTGATTGCACCACCACTCAATATTGTTTCTGTTGAGTTTAATTCAAGTGCTGTGTGCATGTATTATCATGATACATCATGAAATAATCAATGTATGTTTTCATAAATTTTTATTTTCATTCATGTGTGTACTTGTATTATGTATTTTTGCCAAAAGTATGTCCATGGGAAAGCATCTCTAATTATATAGTGGGAGTCAATGGGGAAATTGGTCCATCGTTACGGTAATCCACGATATGGAAACATTTTCAAGTACACATTCCTTCCTTAACCTGGGGGTTGCCTGCATTTGGGATGGAAAGAACATGAGCTTGAAGGTAAAGGAACTATAGGTGTATAATACTGCCTGCCTTAACTTAGGCCAGTGAAATATGGACAAAGGTGAATTACTTGAGGGTTGCATCTAGGGTTACCAGAAAATTGTATAGGGTGTTCAGAATGGTATAGAAGGCTGTAGGCGTAAATAGTGGATTGGTGGAATGTATTTATCTGAGAGGGGTTCACTGTCATGATATGTAGCTGCATGTGAGGATGTAGGAGAGAATAGTAAATTGTGCTTACACAGGCAATGTAGACACTGTACATTAAGGGCAGGACAGGGAGAGAGATAAGGAGACTAGAATTGATAAATGAGATACAGTGGAGTCTTTATAATTCACAAATTACAATTTTGCGTTCTTAACCTGATAGCTGGTAGAGTGATTCGCAGTTCAACCCCTCGGTGCTCTCAAAAACACGTATACGGCCACTCCTCGACTTAGGACCACCCAGACATACGACCGCCTCAGTCGTACCAAACTTTTGTCAAATTACGTATTTTCAAGTCCCGGCGTTAATGATTGCGCTGTGTACTGATAAAATTTTCATTTGTAATTCACTTTAAAATGGCTGGTAAGCTTAAAAGTGAGAGTTTTGTGGTGCTGAGAAGAAAAAGAGACACCCATTTTAGATTTTCTATGTATTATTTAAGCATTTTCAACTTATATGACCAATTCGACTTACGACCTAGATTTGGGTCCCTAACCCCATCGTAAGTCGAGGAGCAGCTGTATTGATTTTCCCCGAGCATCATTTTAACTCTAGTGGATTAAAAGACAGAATGTGGAAACCAAATATGAGTCCAGTACAGGAGAGGTCCCCGACTTACAAACGGCCGCCGATATGAACTTGGGTTAAACTTGAAATTGACATACAGTATAGTCTCGGTTTACACGGTCAATTAAACCCGTGGAGGTCCGCATAAAACGAGAAACACGTAAACGAAATAACAGAACATATGGGATTAATTGAAATAGAGACTGGGGCAAACCCCAGACTACCCTTTTTCCGACACAATACGTACGTTGTAGTAAAAATAACTTCTTAATTTTATGATGGTATGCACACACAATTAATATTTAAGAGAAATATCAATAATATTAGGTTTTTTAACACTTAATAAAATAACAATAATATTAATAAACGGTTTATTAATAGAGTTGCAGCCGGTGGCTGAAAATATACAGACTTACATTTGATTTAGACATAATGATATAATATGCGTTGAATACATTTACAGGGCTGTACAGTACATAAATCAGGAGTTGTTTATTATTTTAACAATAGATGGGATGGTTAGCTGAAGAGATGGCTGGGCACACGGGGATGGGGGGTTGGTTCCGAAGCAGAGGGCAGATTATTGGCCCTCACCTGTATCACTATCCACCACAGAGGCTTGCAGGGCCTCTGTCAAACCCCTCAAAGTCCATATCCTCACTATCACTGACTTGGGCTGGCTGTGGTGGGTGGCGGTGAAGAACTCGGTAATGTTTTGTTGACTGGGCGACCTAGCGCGCACCCTGGCCGCTCCGCTTCCCGTGTAAATGATGGAATGTACCGCGTAACTAATAATTCCCGATCTGGCCAGGTGCCACGTAAATCGAGACTACGGTATACTGTATTTTATTTACCTGATGACTTATTTTTTACTTTCATTTACTGTATTTTGTCATTCTATTTCTTCTTTTGTCTTAAATTAAGTAATTTTAGGTGCACATAAGGACTTAGGCTATGGTATCGTGGGATTATATACATTGTATTGTAAGTACGGTATGCATATGGCGTGTGTTCCGACTTAAGATCGTCCTCAGGAACGGAACCAGTTCGTAACCCGGGGACCCCCTGTACTTCCCTTAGTTTGGCCGCCAGTCTCTCATCGGGAAGAAAAAGGGTTCTCACCCCTATTGCCTACCCGAACACATGACTATTTGACATTTTCACTAAAAGTAAATTTTGTTGAAACTTTCAACATCACTCAATAGATCTTGAATGTTTCAGCTATAAGTAGGTACAGTATTATATATGGGATTTTTTGAAGTTTCTGAAATGGAGGCTAGAGAAAACGTACGTCTCAGTGAAGGGACCCAAGAAACTGGCGAGTGTTAACATCCTATACTTGACCCAGCGAGATATAAAAATTTTCACGCGCTACATTTACAACACTCTGAATTCCAGAATGTATGTCATACTCCTCCTCTTATCATTCGAGAATGTGTATCGTAGTTATCAGGTTAAATTCGTGTGTATTTCTATTTTAAATTTCGCAGTCAAATATTCAGAATTCAGGTCTGGTGCAATGTTTTTTACGTAAGACACCATAAAAGTTGTGGAAATATCATTTCATTGCTCTGTTTTGCTTAGGAAAGAAAGAAAATATGAAAGTTAGTACAGTAAGTAAATTGTTTGTGGGATGTAGGGTGGTTGGCTAGTGGACTGAGGCACCCCCCGCCCCATTCCCGAGCCAAGCGCACACCTCCGACCTCATTAATACAACATTATGAATTTCACCATAATTCCTATATTATTTATCGTTAGGTACATTTGGTACCAGGGTAATGAAACTTTATTGTAAAGTAATGAATTTTCACAAAATAATCCCATATTTAAAAGAATTTACCAAATATTATGAAACCTGTACCTTTATACACATACATTATTATTATTATTATTACATATACATTATTATTATTATTATTATATTATTATTATTATTACATACATACATATTATTATTATTATTATTATTATTATTATTATTATTACATACATATATAATATTATTATTATTATTATATTATTACATATTATTATTACATTATTATTGTTGACATTATTATTATTACACATACATATATATTACATACACATTATTATTATATTATTATTATTATTATTATTATTATGCCATTATTATTATTACACATATTACATACATACATACATATTGTTGGCCATTATTACACATTATTACATACACATTACACATACATACATACATACATTACATTATTATTACATTATTATTACACACACATTACATTACATTATTACATACATTACATATATACATACATATATTATTATTATTGTTGTTATTATTATTACACAGATACATGACTCGCATCATATTGATGTTTCAAATTTAATTAACAAAAATTTATGTATCTATAAATAAACTTTTAAAAATGAATACTTTATGTTTTACATACTCCTGTGCATACCATACCATGCATTTGGCTACTTTGGGCTTGCTATGATGACGCAAGAGATCTGCCCTGGCAACTGTACCGACACTCACAGCGGGTGGTGCGTTGGTGCATCGTTTCCATTGTTTACTGGTAGTTACTGGTAAATTTTTTTCAACCTAACGAAACTATTACCCGTATAGAGGTCGACCCCCAACTTTTTGCCCAAAAATTTGGTCTTAAGAACTCGTGCTATACACAGGTATATACGGTATATATATATATATATTTATATTTGTGATGCCATATGGCAGCAGGGTCTACCATTAGACAACATATAGTGCTTCCAATATCTTCTCAGGCAGTATTACCTCCCTGTTTGATAGCTGCCTACATCTACATATATTGAGTCAATATTTGGCCCCGACTGCACATACCACATTATCAGTTATCACTTTCAATCGACATGAATAGTATTTCAGGCAGTTTGTTTGCCAGTCTTTCTTATGTTCATGCAGAAAATGAATTCATCAATGGCAATGACAGGTGTAGAATTGATTATAGGAGCCAGCAATAATCTTTGTGTGTGGCACAGGTAACTGCTGGGACATATCTTCTTTCTACTAATTTTTTCTCAGTTCATTATTTTGTGGACATTTTTAGTATTTACTGCCTTCTTTTTCAGTATTATCATTTTAATTATTTTCTTCCTGTTGCAGGATCTTCTAATGGTCATCTACTTGTCTCAGCTGACTAAGGTCAATGTGAGTCTGAATGAGAAGCTGACAATGCTGGTAGCAACACAGTAGATCTTGGATTTTATATTAAAGAAACAAGGAAACCAAAATGAAAGATTACTTCTCCATGATCTGAAGTTAATTTTGTTTAGAAAATAAAACCCCTAATGCCAATACTCAGCATTTTTTTAATTATCCTAGTGGTGTAAATATACATTGAATTCAAAACTTGCCTGATTTCTCTGAAGTCAGGCAATGGATGAAGTCACTGGATTTACTGTTACTATTAGTGTTTACTGATATAATAATGCTTTATAGTGATTAATCATGGCACTGTAGCCAGGTTAGACTGCAACACACCAGGCTGGTCCAAGCTGTGAGGTGTTATGGTTGTTTTTCAACTCATTTTTGGGTAGGTTATACAACTTTCTTCATCTATTTTCACTCATTTACATGCACACACCATCCTAAATACAGGGCAAATCTGTACTCAGTTGTACTAAGTTAATTACCCGGTACTAAAAAATTTAGTCTAGAGCAAACTATGAGATGTTTGTACTTAAAGAATTGTACAAGAATTCCAGCAATGTAAATTATATTATGCCAAGTCAATTCAGTGACATTTTATAAGTGGAAAACTTAAACTCCTTCTATTTGATAACTATGCACTTTGTAATCTCCCCTCCCTGACAACTGTCAACACCTCACCTCCCCCTTCCCCTTCCTCCCAGCTGGGGTGAAGGTACTGTAGCTTTAGGAGCGGGTTCAGATACATTCAGGAGCCGGTGCATGCCCAGTACTTGCCAACAGTGCGTAACAGACGTGACCGATCGCCCAAGCGGCTAACGAGCCAATCAGTGGTGAAGAGTATAAAAGTGAAAAGTCAGGCTTAAAGTTTTTATCTTGTAAAATATCGCTGGCTACACTTAGCAGAATATAACTTGCATTGCTGGAATTTTTTTAAGATGATGATTAATTTGACTATAAACATCACATAGTTTGCTTTAGACATAACATTTTTAGTAATTAACTTAATACATTTGAGTACAACATGTGTACAGTAAAGTAATATGGTGCTGAAAATTATGGCTATTTCACTTTTAATTTACATTTAATATTTGTTTAATTTAAGTTTCTAGCAGTCCAAGGTGCTTTAGAGACACAGGAGGTGTATAATTAGTGGGTCAGAGGTGGATTGTTGAATTATTATTACCTGACCTCAGTTCGTCCAGCAAAATGGGTAATCCGGCAAGGCTTTAGAACCAAGAGTGCCGGAAAATCGGTGGTGTACCTGTGCTCTGCTATACCTCACATATTCATGAAAAGTAAGTAAATTCTTGTGCTTAAACTGCAAGGAAGACTGGTGTGAGAATGGTGACTAAGGTGGTGTACTGTACAGATGAAACTGGCTTGATCACAAGGTTATGTTTCTGCTAACCTCATATCACAGCTGATCTCACTGAAGATAGTTATGTAGTAAATATAGTTAGCTTGCTTATTAATTTAAAAAAAAATTAATTTTCTATTTGTATTGGTATTGGCAAAGTATCGGCCATTTCAAAATATCGGAGTATAGGTTTGAAAATGAATATCGGTATCAGCAAAAATTTGGTCATCGGTACAACCCAAGTTAAGGACAAGGACTAAAATCAGTAAGGACACACACTGTAACGTCATAAACTTTAGCTCCGCCTCATTCAATGACATCACACTACCTCTGGTGATCAGATGTTTTTTTTTTTTTAATACTTGTAAGGTTCAGGCTTTTCTGTGGCCAGGTATAACAAAATGATGCCTTACGTTCTCATAGTCCTCCCCAAAAATAAATAGTATAGAAGCCAAGACAACCTCGGTGTTGACACCTGAAATCCACATACGGATTTACTTAACTTTAATTTTTTCAACATTATTAAATATGTTCAGAGTTCATTTTGGCCACATATAGCAAGATGAATGTCTCACCTTCCTGTATATACCTGGATATTGACAAATATTTCAGAATTAGGGAAATACAAAAGAAATATGAACTCTCTTCAAATAAGTTCTTGACTAGCCTTATGTGGTATTTATTTTATCAGAGTGCTTGCGGACCTTTATCAAAAGTTTTCTTATTTCTGGGATATCTGTAATACCTGACGTGCTCCCTGCTTGAGATTTGAGCTTTGGTGGTGCACCCGTATACAGGTATTTCACAAATAACCATAATTGTCGATACACTGGTCCCGGGACCAGACGAAGGCACACGCGGAGGTCACCAGATATTGCGTGTTTACAACAGTAATGTTATGAGCTGTGCATTGTGAGTAAAACAAGTGCTTGGTGAACTATCCTTACTAGTATTTTATCCTTGGTTAAAGATACCCAGTTCTGATTCACTTTAATGATGAATTTAATGTATGTAAAGATATAACTGTTTAAAATAATAAACTTTCAAGATATAGTTGGAAAAAAAATTCAAAATACAGTAAACCTGTGATAATTCGGCCTTGCCGAGTCATCGCAAATTCCGACTTATCGAGGCACCCCCCACCCTCCCCCCTCTACAAAAATACAACAATAAAAAATTATTGAGCCATATATGTGTACAGTCAACCCTCGCTTTACGCGGTCCCACATTCTCTGCTCACATTCTGAGAGTGTCGTGGCCGCCTATTTTGGGTCGCCCCACCCGCCTGCCTGCCTGTACTCCTAGCCTCTCTCCCTCCTCCTCCCTCCGCCTGGAAAAGCCTCGCGTGGGGATTCATGATGTATGTGTCTTTGTTGCGTTATCACAGCGTCATATAGCGTATCAGACTATGATTGGCCATGCATCCCTACCCCCCTCTGCTGCTAGCTGTAATTGGCTTGAAATGTTATGGCGGTAGCCCACCCGGGGAGGGGAGGAAAACGACGCTTGACTAACCCATGACAGTTTCATCCCCTCAGGCCAGACCGTGTCAGCGTGTATCCATTGTGCCAAAATGGCTTCCATGATTCCACCGCCCAGAGAAACCTTTCCTTACCTGGACCGTGACACTAAGCCAAAAGAAGACAAGCCGTTCCTTAAGCTCTGGTGTGAAGTGCAAGATCATCCAAGAGTTGGAGAAAAGGAGCAAAGGCAGGATTGATTTGGCTGGCGCCAGCATGGTGTGAATGAATCTCTGATTAGAACAATAAGAAGGATGCAGCCAAGATAAAGGAGCACATAGAGATCACAAAGGTCTACAGGTGGCTTCTATGATCAGAAATATTTTCACAACCAGGTTATACTCCAAGACAGAAAAAATTAGCAGCAGTGCCGAGTGCGTCAAGTATGACGGAACATGACTCAATAGGCATACGCTCTATTAGTCATACGTGAATTGTACATTGCAGTGGCACGAAAGATGGGAATTACAGAGCCCAAACCCCTTAATGCTTCCTCTAGGTGGTTACAGAGGTTTAAGATCCGGAACAAGATCACCAATATAAACATTGGTGGTGAAGAAGCGTGTGCTGACCGTGCTGCGGCTAGGGAATTTCCTCCGTTTTTACGTGAGATTATGGAGGAAGGACAGTACAGTGACGACCAGGTGTTTAACATGGACGAATCTGGTCTTTTCTGGAAAAAGCTACCTTCCAAGTCCTTCGTTGTAAAGAATGCCAGCAAGATTCGGGGCCGGAAGATGCAGAAGGAACGCATCACCGTCCTGTTTACCACCAATGCCTCCGGTACCAGTAAGCTCAAGTTATCGGTGATCCACACAGCACGCAAGCCGCACGCCTACAAAACCATGGACATGACCAAGCTAAATGTCCACTGGCTGACTGCACGTAAGGCGTGGATGTTCTCTACACTGTCCCTCTCCTGGTTTGATGACTGTTTTGTTCCCGATGTAAAGAAATTCTGTGAGCGACAGAATGTGCCATTCAAGATTTTGTTGCTGCTGGACAACGCACCAGGACACTCGCCACTACTGTTAGATCGTCACCCCAACGTAAAAGTGGTCTTCCTTCCTCCCAACACTACGTCTATATTACAGCCCATGGACCAAGAGTTAATCTGCAATGTGAAAGCTGCATACTCTGCAAAGAAGTTCCAGCTCCTGAACGACTACACCAACACCAGGGAAGAGTTGCGTAACTTGAGTGACACCACCACCGATAGCAAGAGCGAAGAAGATGAGGATCAACAGTTGGCACAGCAAACAATACTGTTCAAACAATTCTGAAGAGTATTTAACATCAAGAAAGCTGTGGACTTCTTGGTGGAGGCATGGGATCAGCTGTCGATTGCTACAATTTGTCATGCATGGAGACATGTGTTGCATGGAATACCAGGTGAGAGGAGGAGTCAGTCTGTGACTGGTGAGGTTCAGGCTGTTGCAGTAGCAGTGGACCTTGCCAGAGAAGCTGCGCAAAGTGTTACAGTTCCAGGCTTCTCCGAGACCACCAACGACGACATCATGGAGGTGATAATGGAACCTGATGTGACTACCGAGGAGATGGTACATGATGATGACGACGTCAGTGAAGAGGCAGGTGGTGCGTCATCCCAAGAAGAACAACACTTATCCCATAGTAATGTTAGGGGTGCCATCGAGTGTATCGAGAAAGCCATGCTCCTCCTTTCCGACGACCCTGACGCAAACAGGTATGAAATCTTCACTACCCAGCTGTTGCAAACTATGGAGCCCTACATCAGGTGTATCACGACAACATCAACACCAGCTGTCAGCAAAGCATAACAGATTTCTTCGCCCGCAACCCACCACAGCTTCTACGCCATCCTCGACACCGGCTCCTACTACCACCTGAGATCCCTAGCCCGAGAATTGCTGTTCGACACCACAACCGCATCCAGCCCATACGTGCACGAACTGATTGCTATAAGAACAGCCCAGTCCCAACCATTGTAAAAATTATCAATAACTTGTAATAAACCAGTGTATTCACTCCCAGTAAACACTACTTCTTGCACTGTCACTATGTTGAAATGAACTGTAGTTTGAGCTTTTCCCCATTTAGTTATTATATATCTTATTTGTATCACTTTTGATACTTGTATATTATTGGTAATTCGAAACCCATTCCCCAAAAATGTAACTGTATATTTTCAGCCTTCTGACTGCCAAGCTCTTTCAATAAACCGTTAATTATTATTATTATTATTATTATTATTATTATTACAGCCAGCCCAAGCCAGTGATAGTGACAGTGAAGATGATTTTGAGGGATTTGTCAGGGAAGCCCTGACAAATGTAAGTGACAGTGATGGTGATGTACCTAGTAATGGTGATTCACCTGAGGGCCAGTAGCCATCCCTCTGCCTCGGAACCAGCCTCCATCCCCGTACGCCGACCCATCTCTTCTACTAACGTAAGTGTTCCACCTAACTTTTAGTTTTCCTAACCTAACCTTTATTTTTCCTATGTTAACCTTTATTTTTCCTAACCTAACCTCTTCTATATTACTTGTTTTTTCATACCATCATAAAATTAAGATAAAATTTTTACTACAACATAGTTGTGTGTCGTCAAAAAGTGGAGTTTGGGGGTCGGCCCGGACTCTATTTCAATTAATCCCATATGTTATATTATTCACTTTACGCGTTCCTCACTTTCCGCGGGACCCTGCGGGTTACATTAACCGCGTAAAGTGAGGGTTGACTGTACATATAATTACTAAAGTAAAAAAGTAACACTTACCAACACTGCAGGTGAAGAATGAAGCATCATAGTAAGTGACACAGAGGTACGGTAGGTGACACAGAGACATGGTAGGTGACAAAGGGGTATGGTAGATGACACAGGCATGGTAGGGGACACAGAGACATGGTAGGTGACAAAGGGGTATGGTAGATGACACAGGCATGGTAGGGGACACAGAGGCATGGTAGGCGACACAGGCATGTTAGGTGACGTAGGTGGTGGAAGTGATGGAGGCACTTACGTACAGTATACTGTACTGTACTGTACTGTACTTCAGTACAGTATATTGAACTACTGTACAGAAATTTGTTCATTTATATATAATAAAGAATTTTACATGTACAAAGTATTTTCATTTATACACTAGAGTACTGTACTGCACAGTATTTTCACTTAAACACTTTGTTATCACTATGAGATGTACAGTACACTGTATAATCGTTCACTGTTGGACATGTGGCACTTCTGGGTAAATACTGTGTTGGAAACTGGCACTGCTGGAATTATCTGAGGAAGAGTATCCTGATACTGAAGGTATCACTAAGGAGGCTTCACTGCTGGAGGAAGGTCGACTGGTTCTTGGGACCCTTGACACAGGTTTAAAGAAGTCAGATATTTTCCCTTGCTTAAAATTGGTGTGTTGACATTTTATGACATCTGCCCAGAGTTGAATAGTGTTTCTCTAGGTCAAGCAATTGCCTCACTACCTTCAAGGTCTTGTCCAAGTGAAATCTGAGATCAGACAGTTTAGGCCATGGACTGGGATCTTCGTCATCACATTCCTCATCTTGTTCTTCTGTCATTTCCTCAGACACACTTGCAGCTATCTCCTCTGTGTTGTGATGAAATCCTTGTTCTGCGTTGTCTACCTCCAGCCACTTCACAAAATTGTCCTCCGGCAACCGAGTCTCGCCACCTCGACCTCAGTGCTTTTCAAAAGTCTGTTCCACACATTGGCTTGGGTAATACACTAAGGATTTTCCATGCCTCTGCCCAGGTAAACATTGCATTACGGATGTTGTAGATTTTGTAATTTTCCAAGGTGCAATCTCTCCTCGTGTCAACCTCCATGGAGATGTTCGGGGTACTTAGTTCTAACTACAGGGGCGAACATAAACACCTGTAGAGTTTTGTAGGTTCTATTCAACGGAAATATA
This sequence comes from Homarus americanus, assembly GCF_018991925.1. Classification (NCBI taxonomy): domain Eukaryota; kingdom Metazoa; phylum Arthropoda; class Malacostraca; order Decapoda; family Nephropidae; genus Homarus; species Homarus americanus. Next base: position 2,764,193 of record NW_024719604.1, read on the forward strand.
CAGGGTGCGCTTACAAGCGCAGGTAGTTCCTACACTCCTATATGGGTCAACTGACCTCACTCTGACCTCTCAGACAACATGTGGTAAGTGGTATACTAGCAGCTTCCAGATGTCGCCAGGCACATTTATCTAAGCGTGTGGTGACATGAAACAGGGGCATTGCCACATGCTACTGACTAGAGAAATAATGTGTAGTAATAGAGTACATACATAGTATACATACAACATACATAATATACATACACCTCCCCCCCCCCCCTCTATACGCTCATAGCAAAGTCTTGAGCGGACCTCTTCCTGTGGATCTGTTCTGAGCGTCGAGGGGCTTAATCACTGGGGGGGGGGGATATGGGACTCGGCACTGGTGACGGGGTCAGCGGGATGCGTTATGGGGCGGAGGAAATGGCGGTTCCTCCACCACACCCGACCGCTGGGTAACCGCACCTGGTAGTCCTGTGACCTGCCGAGACCCATGACAACGCCCACTTTGTCCCAACGTAGGGAGGTCGGGTCCTGGACACAGACCTGGGTGCCAACACTCAACCTGGGGAGAGGACGGGTGTGGTCGTTGTGGCGGCGACGACGTCTTGAAATACGTTCGGCGGCTCGGCAATCAAAATCCTCTGTCTTGGCCTGCCACTCCTTGGAGAAGGATTGAGGGTGAGCAGGGACACAAGAATGGAGGGGGCGTCCATACAAGACCTGGGCAGGGGAGCGTCTGGTGTAATTGGGTGTGTTGCGGAGCTCAAGGAGACCCTGGTCAAAGGCCTCGCAGTCAATATTCCCAGAAGGGGCCACTTTGAGGATGAGGTGCTTCAGGGATTTGACAGCAACATCAGCGTGGCCGTTGAACTGCGGGTAATGAGGCGGTGACAACACATGCCGGACTCCCCATTGGTCGAGGAACGCAGCAAAGTCCTGGCTTGTGAACTGGGGCCCTCCGTTGGTTCGCAGGCGTACAGGAACGCAGCAAAGTCCTGGCTTGTGAACTGGGGCCCTCCGTTGGTTCGCAGGCGTACAGGAACGCCCACGTAACGGAAGTAGTGGCGGAACTTGCTGATGGTGGCGGCAGATGTCGTATCATTACCGCACTTGATGACAACCGGCCAACCCGAGAGATGGTCGACGATAACCAGGAAGGACTCTCCTGACACACAGAAAAAGTCGGCCGACACAGACTCAAAGGGGCGGGTGGGGTTGTCGTCACTCATGAAGGGTTCCTGCTGCTGGCTGGGTTGTAGTACTTGGCGGGGCTTTCTTGCTTGGACAGCATTGGAGATGTCGGGGTCAATGCCAGGCCGGAACACAGTCTGTCTTGCATGCCGTTTGGTGGCCTCGGCTCCACAGTGACTGTCGTGGAGGCGAGCCAAGGGATGGGGACGTGAAGCAGCAGGGACAACTACCGAAGGAGAGGTGTCACTGGCCAGAGGTAGGGGTAGGGCGGCAGCAGGGTAGTTGCTGCTCCCTTCGTGCACCCTGTTGGCGTATTTTACCTCGAGAATCGGTGTTGGGAAGTCCTGGGAGATGATGGCCAACTCTTGACAATGTCTGTAGGACAGCAAAGGAGTCGGGACACCATTATGCACGTCAATCCAGGCTTGACATGACCTGTTGCCAAAGGTGATCTGTGTTTGGAGTGAACCTAGGGCTGGGGCCATCTGTGAACCATCTACCATGACGCGGAGGTCCTTGGGAGGCGGTCCTAGATCGCTTGGAGAGAGCCCCAAGCATTGCAAATGCTGGGGACCGATGACCGTAGCCTCAGCGCCGGTGTCAGGCAGCATCTCGAGACAGGATAACACGCTGCCGTAGGTCACGATGACGCTGTCGTGCTGGGGGACTTTGGTCCTGGGACGCGAGGAGTACACCCTCCTAATATGGGTTGTGCTTTTTCCAGGGTCATCGTGCCTCTGATTTGGCGACTGTGGGCGGCCCTCACTGGTGGAAGGGCGCTGCTGCTTCCGCCGACGCTGTCCCTTAGGTTTGTTGGTCGGACAACACTTGTCGTAGTGGCCCAGACGACCACACACATTGCACTGGACACGTTTGGCTGGGCACCGTACTGTAAGTGACCAGTGGCCCTTGCGGTCACAACTGTCGGGGTAGACTCAGTGGCTGGACATGCCTGTGTTCCGTGCTGCCTACCACAGCTGCTGCAAAGGGAGCCGGGCGTGGTGGGCGTAGGCATTGGGGCATACTTCTTGCCTTTCTTGTATTGGGACATAGCCTGGACGGCTGTAGGGGGAGCTCGGATGGCAGAGGTAGCACACCTGGCAGCCTCGTAGGAGCGACATACTGTCAATACATCCTTAAGAGAGGAGGGAGAGTCGAGGGAGGTGAGGCGTTGGACAAGCTCCTCGTCCTTAACACCCATCAGGATCACCTGCTTCAACTTGGTCTCCTCGCACTGCTGGTAATTACCGGGACATATGTCTATCTCTTCCGAGGCTTTCTTGAGTCGTACGTAGAAATCATCAAAAGTCTCGCCCTCCATCTGTCTGCAGCTAAACACTTCCCTCCTGCGGAGAGCTTCATTCCGCTGACCTTTGATGTGCCGTTCTAGAACATCCAGTACCTCCTCTAAAGACAACGATGACGTCGGGGGCGTTTGCAACGTATGTTCCAACACATGCTGCGTTCCCAAAGACAGGCACATATGTAGCTGAATGAGTTGTTTAGGCTGTGGCAAGCTCTGGAGATCCACCATTGTAGCATAATCAGTCCACCGTCGCCGCCACTCACGAAAAGTCTGGAAAGTCTCATCAGGCTTCAAGGTGGGTGGGGGTTGGACAACCACTTTGGTAGAGGGCGTTGACGAGGTATCTGAGCCAGTCGGTACCGGAGTAGTGGAAGGGCCAAGGTGCTTGATTAGCAGTGAGGCTAGATATCAAAGCTGCAAACCGTTCGTTATCTTCCAATCTCCTTTGGTGGTCCTCAGCATGTCTTTTCGCTTCGTCCTGACGCCTCTCCTCCCTCATAAGCTTCATCAGAGCAATTATCTCTGAGGACAAGGCTGAGGGTCGAGGGGTGTGGCTGGGAGAGGGTGGGGCGTCGCGCACTGACTGGTCATCCATCTCTGTAGAGCTGTCATCCGTCTGATTCATCCAGGCGCTAGGGACACCACTGCGTGAAGTCCGGGGCATAATTACTTTATCTGTATATTGTATCTCAAATCAGTGTTGACCGGTCAGCCCGTCGTATCAACCAGATCTGAGACAACAAAATTAATTGAATACACAGATAAGTAACTTATATATATATATATATATATATATATATATATATATATATATATATATATATATATATATATATATATATATATATATATATATATATATATATATATATATATATATATATCATACTGTAGGTGCGTGATCTAGGTATATGCTGACCATTGACCTGACCTTGACCATTGTGGACCTGGTCTCACCCTCCTCTGTATATATACACCTTGATTTGTATTACTCTCTCTAGTCTGTACTCACCCCTGAAGATGTGAATTACACGAAAGCCTTGGGAACTTCGTGTTTTCTTCTTTCCTTGTGGTTATCAGTATATATATATATATTATATATATATAATATATATATATATATATATATATATATATATATATATATATATATATATATATATATTATATATATATATATATATATATATATATATATATATATATATATATATATATATATATATATATATATATATATATATATATATATATATATATATATATATATATATGGAGAAATGACCGCGGTCAGTGTGTTCGTGCGTGGGTTGGTGTGTGTAGGCGCGGAGGGAGGCGAGGCGGTGGGGAGTGAGTTACCCTTGAGGCAGCCTGGGAAGGTCGCGCTGACGCACCACTCTTCACAAATGCCGTATATCAGCCTTCCACCTTAGGGAATCCTTTAAAACAAGGACACACACTTCAACACTACACACACACGAGGGGCACTTAAAGACACTTCACAGGAAATTGCGGCCACTGCACACTGCTCAAAACTCGTTGGTCATTCAAACGAATTTTTGGGGGAGACAATGGCGACGAATGACGGAGTTGACGGAGGAGGTCTACCGGCCTTGATTTTACACGAACACACTTATTTCCACTTAATCGATCACTTGATACTCACTGCGCCATGGAGATGTTCGGGGTACTTAGTTCTAACTATAGGGGCGAACATAAACACCTGTAGAGTTTTGTAGGTTCTATTCAACAGAAATATACAGGGTGCGCTTACAAGCGCAGGTAGTTCCTACACTCCTATATGGGTCAACTGACCTCACTCTGACCTCTCAGGCGACATGTGGTAAGTGGTATACTAGCAGCTTCCAGATGTCGCCAGGCACATTTATCTAAGCGTGTGGTAACATGAAACAGGGGCATTGCCACACGCTACTGACTAGAGAAATAATGTGTATATATAGAGTGCATACATGGTATACATACAACATACATAATATACATACACTCCACATGTCACCCTCGTCCTCCAACACCACAATATATTCTCCCTGATACTTGTACCTGTAGTGCCTCTTGCAGGCATATATCACTCCTTGGTCCATTGGCTGTATTAAGGAGGTGGTGTTTGGAGGAAGATACAAGACCTTGATACGACCACCATGTCCCACAAGCTCCTTCTCTGATACTTGATGACAACAGGTACAAAGTGGCTGTGAAACCAGGTGTGGAAGATGTCGCTAGTGAACCCGGCAGTTTTATTCCCCTTGTATATCACTGGTAAGGTGTTCAGGATATTTTTTAAAACCTGGGGCTTGTTTGCCTTTCCTAAAACCATTGGTTTCAGCCGGTGGGTGCCGTCAGCATTGGCACAGACAAGAATCAAGACTCGATCCTTTGCCATCTTCCTGCCAACTATGTTTGTTTCGTACCTGGAAGCCTGGGTGTTGGATAGTGGAGCCTTCCAAAAAAGGCCTGTTTTGTCTGGCTGAGCAATACCCGGTAACTGAGCATCTTCAATAGTTTTTACAAGACTCTTCCTGAAGGGTTCAACACTTCCTTAGTCAGCACTGGCAGACTCGCCAACAACTTTCCGGTTAACCAAGCAATGACTACTTCTAAAATTGAAAAGCCAACCAGCACTTGCGTTGAAGCCTTGTATCTTAAGGTGTTGGGCTCAGTGAGCTGTGGCATTTTGAATGTCCACTCAACATATGTTGACACCCGACGCATGTTCCTGCTTGTACCACTTGTACACAGCTTTATCTAAATCAGTAAGTTTTGCTGGGTTAATTCTTTTCTGCACTTTCCTTGTCCAAATTCTTTTTTATATCGTAAAATGTGCTGGACTTGATCTCAAACTTCTCACACACCATAGACATGGATGCACCAGCATCCACGCGGTCTAACACTTTATTTTTATCGAGAAGACTCAGGGACTTTAGCTTCATACCCTTCCTATTGCTCCTTAAAAGTGCAGACACCATATCACTGATGTTTGATGAGGGGGAACACAAGTAGAGAACAAAGTGTGGAGAGACAAGTCGTGCACACCCGACTGCAGCAATAACAAGTGTCAGACTGACTCATGCTTGGAGCGCGGCCCAGCTTTCCAGCGTCCCGTGTGGCATTACTCTTACCCACGCACTAGATATGCCGAGATTTTCCCAGATAATTTTATGTATCTCAGCATTTCCCGACAGGGCCGGATTTACCAATAGGCCAAGTAGGCCATTGACCTAGGACCCACCGGTATCTGGGGGCCCACTGAAACTAATTTGTCGTGCAGCGTGCCAGCGTGTAACCTTGTTTCAAGTGTACACTGAGTATTTCAGTATATAATATACTGTATTCACAACCATAAGGGCCCCTGTACAATAAGTATAGGGCCCGGAGTATGGGGCCCCTGTACAATAAGTATAGGCCCGCAGTGGTCTTCAACTGGTGGGCCATGGGGTGGTTCTCAGGTGGGCCACGGACTAGGCCCTATAGTAAAATGAAGAAAATAAGATAAAATAAGATAATAAAAAATATATATACATTTTTTAAATGTCCGTGTCCCACCATCGATCTAGCTATCTATCTATTTATCTATCTATCTATACATACATATATGCTGGAGAGAGAAAGAATAAAGTTCAAGAAACCTTCAGCGCCGTGTTCAGATGTCGGCTACCGCACAGAGCCAACCGCCACCCTCCCCTGCAGCAGAAGGGCGTCCTTGATGGCTGACAGACGTTGGGCAGTGGGCTAGTATAGGTCCCACCCCAGGTGGAAATCCACAAACTAGGCTTCTCTCCTGCAGAATAAGAACCTTTCTGGTTTCAGTGTGTTATGAACCATGCCATCAATTGTCATGATCTACCTACCCAGCACTACGAACCACGCCATCTATTGTCATGATCTACCTACCCAGCACCACGAGCAATGCCATCTAGGGACGAAACCCGAGTAGACTAGTCTTAGTTACCACTCCGGGGTTTCCCTTCTCCATATCCTGGTTGTTGCGTCACCTCCTCCAAGTCTTCCTCATCAGCTCCAGATCGAGGAGAGTTCAGTTCACTCTGGGAAGTGACCACACTAGGATCACCTATCCTGGAAACCTACGGCACAGTGACTACCTACCATCTTCTTCAATACTCAGCCTTACTCGTCAGACATCTCAGCTCCGCACTTAAGTATTTGTTATCCTATATTGTCTCCCCCACCTCCACTTGCTTCAAATTGTTGTATGTTGTATAAATATGTATATACTGTTAAGCCAATGTTGCGTATATTTAGGTTAAGTATGGTTAAGGGTAAATTATAGAAAGCTGAATATTTTGTTAAGGAATTTATGGTACTTTATTATACACAACAAAAACTCGCATCCTTTGTCTACCCTTTTATAGTCCGATTGTCTTTGTTTGTTTAAGTTTTTTATTGTTGTTACCTGTTGGGATCTGGGTAGACGTTTAACTATATTCTAAATCCCCAACTCGTAACAAGTGTGATACCTGTGCGAGCGCATGTCTCCAGAAAATCGTAGGTGTGCCAGAACGCCTCCTTCACACTGGAGTCATAGAGGAGAGTGTCATCCACGCACTTGTACTTGCGGGGCACATCCTGAATAGCGTTGTCAAACCTCTTGGTGTAGGAATCTGACGCTGAACAATGTCCCATGGGCGTCCTGCAGTATCGAAAACGGCCCCACGGCGTGATGAACGTGGTCAGGCGTCTACTCTCCTCCTCCAACTCCACCTGATGAAATCCCCCGAAGGCGTTGGCGACTGTTTTGAACAAGTGCACTGGCACCCCGGACACCATGTCGAATGGTGCAGGTGTGTGGTGCGTCTCCCTCAGACAGCTTGCATTGAGGCGTTGGTAGTCTACAGTGCGCCAGGGCTGACCGTTTTCTTGGCCACCACGACCTTCCTGGCGCACCTCTCCGTAGCCTCACCAGCAGGCGCTGGCTGGATGATGCCTCTCTTGATGTCCTCCAACTGGGCCTTCACCTCCGCTTCCTAGTGTTTCGGAACGGGAGCAGTGTGTGATAGGCGTAGGGAGTCGTGCCGGGCGTCAGGTGGATACGGTGAGGGGGGACCAGTCATGACTGGCAGTGGGGACCTGCTGGTTTTGAATGCTGTCGATGAAAAGTGCGTGAGCAGCCATGCCTCCAACCTGGCCACATTCTCCTCCAAAGGAGGCAAGGGCATCTCAACTGGCCTAGGAGAGACACGACTGCTCTCAGGTAAAGGGTTCGGAGGTAGGTCGTCGGCAGTGTGCTGCCCCCCTCCATTGCCCACGGTAGCCACAGCACGCCTATGGAGCAGGAAGTCGACAGGCACCAAGTTGAGGCACTTGCAGGCCTCCAATGACAGGTAGAGGGCCTTGGCTGTCTGCACGAAGTAGACCTCCTGGACGGTGGACCCCTCGCCCACACTGACGCGGCAGGGGGCGGACCCCAGACACTTGGGCTGTTTGTTCGCCATGTCCCTCAGGCCATTTTGGGCCCGAAGTTGCCCCAGACACATGTAATAGGCCCCTGTCTCATCAACAGAACGTATTATATAAATGGGTCAATACATCTGATATTATATTCAGATTCACCACCCTGTAACTTTCCACTGTCTATGAGTAAGACATGAGATTGACACGTGAGCGGGCAACTTACCCAAGAGGGCGAGACCCATAGCTCAGCATTTCTGTAAGCACGCACTGCGATGCCCCTAAGCTTCAGTAGCTCACCACAACTCATATCGTAAGGACGTGACCTAACGTTTATCATACATAAACGCCGTCCCTTTCTCATTCACTCCTAGACAGTGAGACTTACGGTTGATATACACTCAGGAATTATATCTACAACCTTTTATAATAAAACAAAGGAACTACCGTTTGGGTTTCGTTACTTAAAACCCAAATATAAATATGTGTGAACGGACTGGTTAATTGGACAAGCAGCCGATTCACACAAACCGATGTCCCGGAGCAGGGATGCCCCTGCCGCACACATCATAGCACCAGTGTCAGCCATAGCCAGCACAGGGGTGGCGGGGGAATTGCCCCCAGCCTGGGTCAAGAACACTTGTAACCTGGGGTGGCGGGATAGCTGGGCTGTTGACACTGTGACAGCACCTGACACATTCACAGAAGCACTTAGGACTGACTTAGTCCTACAACACCTTTTGAATTGACCAACCTTAGAGCAATTGCGACATGTGGCCCCACTTGCAGGGCAGTAACTTTTACCGGAGGCATGTGACATGCCGCAGTTCCCACAGTGCGCATGACTGGGGTGTCCAGGGCGGGCGTCTAGGAAGTCTTCAGATTCATAGTCACCTACAATGTTGTCCCAGTCAATATTTCTGAAGTTGAAATCCCCCATAATGCACAGGTTGTTATATTTTGCTGCCCTACTCATTTCCTGCCATATGGGCTGAGCTGCTTCTTTGCCAAGACTTGGGGGGCCTGTAAATCACTCCCATAATTAGTTTTTCTCATCCTTCCGTGATTTCTACCCACACAGACTCGGTTCCTATTTCACCCTTTATTGAATTATTAATACAACATTTTAATGTATCCTTGACGAAGAGTGCGACCCCTCCCCCCTTTCTACCTTCCCTGTCCTTGTGAAAAAGGTTGTACCCTTCTATGTGGTACCCTGATAAAAAATTTTTGCTCGCCAGATTCATCCAAGTTTCGGTGATTGCTATGACGTCTACATTCTCGGTACATACAACCGCTCTCAGCAAGTCTATTTTATTTCTAACGCTCCTACTGTTTTTATAGTATACATTTAAACCTACCCTTCCCTGGTCCTGTTTTACCCCTTGTCCTGAGCAACTAATTTTACTTCCCAGGACCTACTTGTTTTTTGACTCCCACTTTCCCCGACCTCTCTCTACTGGCGAAACCCCCCCTTCGGAGTGACAATTTCACGCTCCAGAGATGCAGACAACGTCTTTACCCCCTCACGAGACAAGTGTACTCCGTTGCGACTGTACATGTAGTCGTTGCCATAGAATCTTTGCCAGCTATCAATGAATGACCAACCATTGTTTGCACACTGTTTTTCCAGTCGGCAATTTATAGCAATTGCCCTGGACAGCTATTCACGACCAACCCCTCTTCTAGGCAAGACACCACATACTATCGGGATCCCTCCCCTATCTCTAATCTTCCCCAGCGCCTCCCTATACCTCTTGAAAAGTTCCTCACTCCTAACCTTACTTATGTCGTTTCCTCCCACACTAAGACACACTACTGGATTGGTACCCTCCCCTGACAAAACCCTGTCTAACCTCTAAGCTACATGCCCTATCCCAGCCCCAGGAAAACACACCCTAGTCCTACGTTTCCTATCTCTCTCACAAAAAGCCCTATCTACAAACCTCACCTGGCTGTCCCCAACTACCACGACCTTACCTGTGGGCAGGGTTTGTACAACTGCCCTTTCCTCTCCTTGCTCCATACCATCATGCCTCTTTTCTTCCTCACCAGCTTCCTGCAGCACCTGGTAAGGGTTACTACACTCCACACCCTGGTCAGCTTTCCTGAGCCTGACCCTAGTCCCCTTGGAGACAACCACTCTCCATGCCTGCTCCTCTTTCGCAGGTGTCCTGCTAGGCAGGACACCTACCTGAAGGAGTTCCGTCCTGAGGGCTTCATTTTCCCCCTTTAGAGTGTCAACCTCACTCCTCAACTGCCCCAGCTGCCTTAACAGAGTGGCAAGGAGGTCGTCTTTCCCCACACTCCCCTCCTCTTCCCCCAAGACACAACGATCCAAGGCGGCCATTTTCCATGGTCTTTAACGGGAGCACTTGCGGGCACGACCTTCTCCAAGCTTCGCTTTAAATTAATACCGTGTCCTTAATTGTGGTGTCACTTTAAATCAATAATTTTAAATCGATTCTCTTTAAATCGACCCCATTATCTTTGGCTCGGCTCTCCCACACTGGCACATCCTGTCAATTCAGGAGCGGCTACCTAACCTTAATGGGGGCTGATTAGGTAAGATTTGGGACACTATGTAAGTTTCGTACTTACCTGACACTGAACCCCAGGCTGAGTTTCACAGCAGTGTTGTCACCAGTGTGCCCCAATAGTACATTGATATTCACTCTTTATAAGCATGTTTCCTTTGAATGCTATCGATTTCAGAGTTTTCAATACAAAATTCAGATTCTACATACTCAAAAACATGGAAATCAACACTGAAATCACCTGAATTGATGAACACAATAATTTTTATGCCAAAGAGGAAAATCTGACTTCCACATTTGGCGTTCATCTTGGAAAATGGCCGCCATCTTGAATTTTGAAAGTCCTATTAGATAGATTTGATAAATAACCCATATTGAATCTTCATGCCAATTTTTATTTGCAATATTCCATAAAAAAATTACACTTTGTCACTCTGCTACCGGGAACCACAGCCTTTACAGGTATTTTCATCCATCCTTCTATTCTGATCTGTCTCCCTGACCGTCTTATCCTCAATTTACCCTTTAATAGCTCTTCCATTATCTCCTCATACTTAATTATATACGAAAATTATTATATTTTTCTTTCTTTCTATTTTAATTCCAGTATACCTCCCACTGGTTAACAGGAGCTCGCTATTACACAGAGTAAACTTGCCTGAGGAGAACACTTAAGCACTACATATTTTCTTGATAGTTCTTATAAGTTATTCACTTTCTTAGTTCTTATTATCCCTCATTTAACTTGCAGCAGCTTAAGATTAATATCAGAAGATACTTAATGGACTGCAACAATGATCACCAGCACATTACACTGCCTTCATAATTTGGGTAAAATTCTGCAGGTCACTACACTTACCTTAACCCTTAAGTTTTTCATGATCATTACAATCTACACACTACTCTTTTTCTTATTTCATTCGAATGTTTCTCATAGTTCATTATAGTGGTGAGTGAAACAATGGTAAAGTACACCTTTATTATAACACTCAGCAGTACATCATGTTTTGATTATTTGGCAGTCTCTTCAACACTCAAAAATAATTACTTATATTATTGTATTCGGGACATAATATTCTGTAATCCTGTAATAAATGAACGAGTAAAAAAAAAAAAAAAAATATATATATATATATATATATATATATATATATATATATACATATATATATATATATATATATATATATATATATATATATATATATATATATATATATATATATGTATATATATGTATATCATGTAGATCCACATAGGAAACGTGGACAGGATAAATCTCTATAAAACCACACAGGAAAAGGGAAACATGAAGCAACTTAGCTTTCGTCTTTATACACGACATCTTCAGAGGCAACTGAATTTACAGGGACTGAAAGAGGCTTATAAACCCTCTATAAACCATAGTGATGGTCAATATGTCACATAAATTTATTTGTCAGTGGCCCAAGGTTAAAAATGCTTTGAAAGCATTTGAGGTAGATGTAGGATATATGATCATGTTTTTGATCTGACTTTACATGACATATTATGTCACCCATTTTTATAAGATTTCCTTTCATGTAAGGCGGAGGTGGTGTGTGGATTAGTGGAACCCATGTTATTGACCTGACCTGATGTTTTGTAAGATCACCCTTTGTATACAGTATAAGCCTCTCTCAATTCTTGTAAATTCAGTTGCCTCTGAAGATGTTTTGAATAAAGACGAAAGCTAAGGTGCTCCAGTGTTTCCCTTTTCCTGTGTGGTTTTATAAAGAGTTATCTTGTCCACGTTTCCTATGTGGATCTACATCTACATGACACACACACGCACACACACACCATGTCTTTTGGATATTTTAAAGAAAAAAAGTATGAATATCATTGAAGAGTGAAGCAGCAAAATTGTAATTTCATAACCCAGACACCTTGGATCTGCAGTAAGCGTTGCGAAACTTGGCGTGATAAATATTCATTGTATCTCAACATAATATACTAAATTTTGTCTTAGTACAATTTGATTCCTTAGAAAAGATAGATTCAAAGTTATGAAAATCATCAAAGTGAAATAGGATGATTACAATTGCGAGGCACTGATATGGAAGATCGAATTATGTTTACTATGCTGGAGTGAAGTGTTAAGACATTAGATTTCGTCTTAAATCTTCGAGATACTTTTTCAATGATGGCGAGTCTGTTGCCGTCTTGAGTTTTCTATGCTTGTCAAATCTTTTCTTTTTCTTATTAATGAAAATAAGGCAACTATGAGCAATATATATATATACTGTATATATATATATATATATATATATATATATATATATATATATATATATATATATATATATAACACACCTAGACCCCGACTTACGACGGGTTAGGGACCCAAATCCAGGTCGTAAGTCCGACATGGTCGTAAGTCCGACATAGATAAAAAAAAAAATTTTTTTTAATAAAAAATCTACAATGAAATACAGTACAGTAAAAGTAATGAATAATGATGAATGGATACAGTACAGTGAAAGTAATAAATAATAAGGAATGGATACAGTGTGACTGAGCACTTAACCTTTAATGTAGTCAGCTGAATGCACATGGGGCCCCCATAATTTTCTAATTATACATGGAGACTACATTAACTGGAAACGTTTCGGTATAGAAAATGCGTGTGTCATTTGAAAAAAAAAAAAAAATTCTCGGCTGTCGTAAGTCCGACGTAGTCGTAAGTCGGGGTCTAAGTGTATATATATATATATATATATATATATATATATATATATATATATATATATATATATATATATATATATATATATATATATATATATATATATGTGTGTGTGTGTGTGTGTGTGTGTGTGTGTGTGCTGTTAAACCCATCTGAAATTCAAGATTAGAATAATTAGTATATCCATCGAGACACTAACATGCTCCGCTGATTAATTATGATCACGTCTTCATGATAGAGAATATTGAACATCAAATAGTATTTGGTGTTGCATTGGTCTTACCAAATATCAATTTTATTTTCACCTCTTAATGTCTAGGCAAAAAGTGCTAATTCTAAATCTTATACGTGTTGCTTTAAAAATAAGGCAAACCCGATTCTTAAATCCTAGACAAAATTTAAACTTGATGCATCAGCAAAGCGCGTCACAACATACACAATAAAAATCTTCTATAAGAAAACTGAAAAGTCTCTGCATTTTCTTTAATAGTTTTAGGAAAAAAATTATAGTGCCTCAGCTTTCTATAGACTAAGACGATAGTGATGTCATCAATCTGAGGGAGGAGTGAGTGAGGGTGTCACAGGCCCCGGCTGGGAGTATCTCCATTACTGCTCGTTGCGCCAAGCCTCGTCAACGTCAGATTAATGATCTCATTAATGTCATGGCTAAGCCTCATCCAACTAAATATTTGGCAATAAACAAATATTTAGTGTTGCAAAATATCTGAGTAAAGGTTGGCTAGATGCTAACAGTTACCACTTAAACTTAATTTGGACTCATAATGAGGATAGGCAAAGTGACCAACTGTCTCCAGATTGCCTTTGATCGACATATTGTAATAAAAACTCTTGGCGTATATCAAACAGATATTTAATAGTGAATAAATCTTTTGATGTGAGACACAACATCTCTGGAGGTTGAACTTGGAAGTCATTGGTCTCAACACATATCCTAAACAGCAAGAACATCTAATGTTTAAAATAAAACGAGTAAGACTAACATATCCACTATTCCATAAGGCAACAGTGTATTACAAGGAGTGTGTAACGTCCCTACATGCTCGTACAAACCAACAAGCCAGCGGCCGCGGAGGAAGGGGGAGGGGGGGGCGGCCCGGGCACGCTAACACACAGTGACCACACACTTATCCAGCAGTAACTTTAATCGAGCCAAAATATAAGCTGGCTGTGTACGATAGTTTAAATGTGACCAGCTTACACAATTATACACACAAACGTTTATACAATCGCGTTAACACAATTTATGCAATACTCTTTTATTTTTTACCCATAGATGTCTCAGCTAATGTGTCAACTTATGTAACTTTACCGCTTTTTAGCATTTTAGCTGCCTAATGTTACATGGTGGTATACCCCGAGTATTGGATCAACTGTGAGAGATCTACTTAGGCTAAGAATTAGGAGGGGGTTCCTGTAATATAACAAACTCTGCACTATTGTAAAAACTTGTGGGTAAGGCAAGAGGAAGTGACAGATGTACTCAGCTTACACAAGACGAGAATTGTAGACAGTATTAAAGGTATCTACTAAAGATTGAAAAATTGCCTTACCTTTTAGTTCGTTCACATATTGCAAGGCCTATTACTATACGGCAGTTACTTCCACCTTATAAAATAATACAAATTATATATTTACGGTTCGTTACATCCATGTACAATATTCTGTATTATAATTACTAACTGGCAGTTGGAATCAGAAATTTAAATAATTTGTAGTATTGGAGATAAATTGTTAGAAGAGAATATAAGTGTATGCTAGTAAGAGCACGGACACTTTTATATCATAGGACGCTATGTATGGTGTGGCTTGGGGGGGGGGGTGTGCAGTCTCACCTAGTGCTCACACCACTACTGGCAATATGCACTTATGTCTGAACTTATCTTATTCAATGAAATTACACGAAAGTGAAAAGAATTATATCCGTAAGTTTTATAATACGCTCCTAAAACAATCAGCAAGTACAGTCAAATATGCGAAATATGTTTATTTGTGTGAATCTGAATTTGTGGTGCACCTTCATAGTTGTTCCCGGGGGGTGTTACTGCCCAAGCTTGAACTTGCATTAAACCCAAACTATCGATAGTTTCAGAGCAGTAAAGATACTAAAAGTACATCTTTAACAAAGGGAAAGTTGCGAGCTCAAACTAAATCTAGCTCCTGACCCTAAACATGAAACCAGATGCGGATGTTAATATTAAAACGACCGATTAGATTCCAGACAGGTATTTAAAGTTATGTTTGGTTCCGGAATCAGGTACGGATTCGGAAGTAAATAATATTGCTGCTTTGCGCTGTTGTGGTGCTGTGGTTGTCGGAGTGATGCTATGGAGCAAGTGTTGTGGAGCAACTGGTGGTAGGGAGGGACGGGACTGGATAAGTGGAAGGTGGCGGGGACTGGGTAAGTGGTAGAGGCAGGACTGGGTAAGTGGTAGGGCGGGACCGAGGTGGTAGGGGCGGGACTGGTTATGGAAGGTGGAGGGACTGAGTATGGTAGGGGCGGGACTGTAAGTGGTAGGGCGGGACTGGTTAAGGGAAGGTGGAGGACTGGAAGTGGTAGGCGGACTGGGTAAGTGGTAGGGGGGGACTGGTTGGCGGTAGAGGGGCGGGACTGTAAGTGGAAGGTGGAGGGACTGGTAAGTGGTAGGGGCGGGACTGATAAGTGGAAGGGCGGGAGGATATGGCAGCGGGGCGGGGACTGGGGTATGGGTAAAGGACGGGGACTGGGCAGGTAACGGGAGGACTGGTTATGGTAGGAGGTACTGGGTAAGTGGAAGGTGCAGGACTGAGTAAGTGGTAGGACAGGGACTGGGGTGGTAAAGAGGTGGGGACTGGGTAAGTGGAAGGTGGCAGGACTGCAAGGGTGTGGGCGTGGACTGGGTAAGTGGAAGGTGGCAGGGACTGGGTATTGGTAGGACCCGCACTGGGTAGGTGGAATGTAGGGGACGGTAAGTGGAAGGTGGCGGGACTGAAGTGGTAGGGCGGAACTGCAAGTGAAAGGGCGGGGACTGGGTAAGTGGAAGGTGGCAGGGACTGGGTACTGGTAGGACCCGCAACTGGGTAGGTGGAATGTGGCGGGGACTGGGTAAGTGGAAGGTGGCAGGACTGGGTAAGTAGTAGGCGGGACCGGTTATGGTAGGGAGGAGAATGGGTAAGCGAACGGCAGGGACTGAGTAATTGGTAGGACCTGACTGAAGTGGTAAGGGTGGGGACCCGGTGGCGGAAGGTGGCATGGACTGGGTAAGTGGAAGGTGGGCGGACTGCAAGTGGTAGCAGGCGGGACTGGGTAAGTGGTAGGGGAGCGGACTGGGTAAGTGGTAGGGGTGGGGACTGGGTAAGTAGTAGAAGGCGACTGTGCGGTGGGGTGGACTGTAAGTGGAAGGTGGCGGGGACTGGGTGGGCGGTAGGGGGCCGGGGACTGGGTAAGTGGTAGGGCGGGGACTGGGTAAGTGGTAGGGGGCGGGACTGGTGGTGGTAGGGGGCGGGGACTGGGTAAGTGGTAGGGGCAGGGACTGGGTAAATGGTAGGGCGGGGACTGGGTAAGTGGTAGGGCGGGACTGGGTAAGAGAGAGGGCGGGACTGGGTAAGTGGTAGGGGCGGGACTGGGTAGTAGTAGAAGGTGGGGACTGGGTAAGTGGAAGGTGGCGGGACTGGGTGGGTAGGGGGGGGACTGGGTAAGTGGTAGGAGCAGGACTGCAAGTGGTAGAGGGGCAGGGACTGGGTAAGGGTAGGGCGGGGACTGCAAGTGGAAGGTGTGGGCAAGGTAGGGGCGGGACTGGGTAAGTGGTAGGGCGGGACTGCAAGGGTAGGGGGCTGGACTGGGTAAGGGGGCGGACTGGGTAAGTGGTAGGGGCGGGACTGTAAATGGTAGGGCGGGACTGTAAGTGGTAGGGGCGGGGACTGCAAGTGGTAGAGGGACTGGGTAAACGATTTGTATCACTCACACGTCACTGAAAATGAGGAAGAAATAATAATAATAATATTAATAATAATAATATGGGATAAATGAACAACATATAAGCACAGTTTTTGAGTGGCTAAAATTAGGTTAGGTTAGGTTAGCTTAGCTTGATTCATTTAGGTTAAGTTATGTTAGGTTAGGTTAGCTTAGCTTGATTCATTTAGGTTAAGTTATGTTAGGTTAGGTTAGTTTAGGTTGCTCAGGTTAGGTTAGGTTAGGTTGAGGAAAATAATATTAGACTATGGGAAGAGATGATGAAGACTAAGAGAGATCAAGGTTAAGAAAATAATCTGAACTAAGAAAATGGTATAAGCAAATTATCTGACTTAACAAAAGTTTGAGTCAAGAAAATCGAGTTTTGAGGTTAAAGTTTCACGCCCATAGCAACCACTAAGTTTACCCAACACTACAGATGGGGAAGTGAAGGTGGTCGAGTGCAGTGTCGGAAGATTACTATTCTTTGGCCTTAGGTAGGTTGTGATGTGTGGTTGAGAGAGGAAGGAGGAGAGGGACTGTGAGAGAGTAGGTGTGAGTGAGGGAGTGACTGTGAGAGTAGGTGTGAGTGAGGGAGGGCTGTGAGAGAGGGAGGAGGGGAGTGACTGTGAGAGTAGGTGGAGGAGGAGCTGAGAAGAGAGGTGTGAGTGAGGGATTGACGAGAGCAGGTGGAGTAGGGAGAGAGGGAGGGGAGGAGGACTGGGAGAGAGGAGGAGGGAGACTGTGAGGAGTAGAGTGAGGAGTGACTGTGAGGAGGGTGAGGAGGGAGGCTGTGAGAGAGGGAGGAGGGAGTGAGCTGGGAGAGTAAGTGTGAGGAGGGAGGACTGTGAGAGTAGGGTGTGAGGAGGGATTGACTGTGAGAGTAGGTGTGAGTGAGGAGACAGAGGAAGGAGGAGGGAAGGAGGCGAGAGTAGGTGGAGTGAGGGAGGACTGAGAGAGTAGGTGAGTGAGGGGATTGACTGTGAGAGTAGGGTGGGGAGTGAGGGAGTGATCGTGAGGAGTAGGTGTGAGGAGGGGGTGGCTGTGAGAGCAAGTGTGAGCAGGAGATGACTGTGAGAGAGGTGGAGTGAGGGATTGACTGCATGAGAAAGCGAGTGAGGGAGTGCTGGGAGAGTAAGTGTGAGTGAGGGAGTGACTGTGAGAGTAGGTGGGGAGGAGGATTGACTGTGAGAGAAGCAGGGAGGAGGAGTGATCATGAGAGTAGGTGTGAGAGAGAGGATTTGACAGAGAGAAGGTGTGAGTGAGGGAGGACTGTGAGAGTAGGTCTGAGTGAGGGAGGACTGGGAGAGAAGTTGTGAGGAGGAGAGGGCTGAGGGGAATGACTGAGGAGAAAGGGAAACAGTGAGGGGAGGGAGGGCATGCAGTAACAATATTAAAGTAACAAAGTGGACGAGACCAAGGAAAGTGCTGCAAATCATCTACTGTGCTGAAGAGATTATTAAACTGTAGCAAGAATTTAGAGAATAAAACAGATACATAGCAGAAATAAGAGCATAAAGGCTATGTAATATTCGAGATAGGAATGTTGGAGCTGAAGCGTGAGCTGGAGGACACTAGTCTGTGTTGGAGTGTCAGACGGTGGTGGATAACCAGGGGGGCCCACTGACACACTGGTATGAGGGAGAGGCCCACTGACATTCTGGTATGAGGAGGCCCCTGACACACTTGCATGATAGAGGTGCCCACTGACACACTGATATAAGGGAGGGGCCCACTGACACACTGGTATGAGGGGGCCCACTGACACACATGCTGGGGGTGGAGGTGTGGTCAGTCCTGGTATGAGCAGCTGCCACGCAAGAGATGCATCTCTTCCAGTTGAATACAACCTTGAGTCAATGAGGTTTGGATACCTATATGAAGGAGAAGAAAGTTACTTAAGACAATATGTGCTGTTAGTAGAGTTAGTGGAAAGTTGAGAGAGCGAGTAGGAAGCTTGAAACGATCTCGGAGGCCGAGAAAAGTGGCTTAACATTATTTGACGTTGAGAGAAATATGAAGCTTTTATTTTAGATAGAGAGTTCCTGAAACATTAGTTGATGAATTGAGGAAAGTAGGGATCCATGATGGAGTGTTGATTGAAGCATTAGTTGACGAAGAGGAAAGCTTCTTGAAGCACTTGATGACGGGAAGGACAGTTACTGGTAATTTTAGAGAAGGTGGAGGAGACGCACTTGCAGTTTAATGTTGTGAGACGTGTAGAAGTAGTCCGATACCCTGAAACACTGAAGAAGGCATACGTCAGTATAATATACTGTGAAGTCACATATAATGGAGAATATTTTAGTTATTATAATAAGAATACACATGGAGGGTACAATACAAGTAATTCCACTAGAATATACAAGATCACTGGCATTTTTAACACCTGCAAGCATCATCTTCGACCCATCTTCCTAAAAAAAAACTAATTTGCGTCATTGAAATATAATTTAATGAAGCAATAACACTTATGATTCACTAGCTGATTTACCCAACTTAATTCGCCCAGGTGGAGGGACAGGAGATAGAGCATGACCTAGGAGAAGCATAATTCCACCTCACATGCCAAATTTCAGTTTTCGTTCACTAAACAGGATATCTTCAGACTATGCTCAAAGAAACTGAAGCCTTGCTGAATTGGGATAACTTTTGTTTTTATTGCTATAACTCAATGGAAACTAATTCGTATATGGTCAAATTTGTTTTTTCATATAAGGTGTCGTTTGCTAACGATAATAAAATTTTACCTAAAGTAAGTTAGAGTAGGTTATAATTTGCATGAAACTATTAATTTATGTGAATGTCTATGAAACTATGATGTTTATGATCGTTTATGGCCAGTCAGAAATTTCCTAAAAAAGTAAATACTGTTCTTAGAAGTTATCTCTAATCACCTTACCCTCTGACCTGACTACCAACCTGCTATGCAAAGATTGTCTAACACCTGACCAATGGACCTGATCTCACCCTCCTCTGTATATATACACCGGAACTTCGTGTTTTTCTTTTCCTTGTAGTTATCAATATATATATATATATATATATATATATATATATATATATATATATATATATATATATATATATATATAAAGAGTTCAAAGTATAACGCTGGGTATGAATTTGTTCTAAATCGCATTTATGAATTAGAAAATATTTGTATAACGCGAATGTTTGTTTGCTATAACGCGATTTTTGCTACTATTTCTCCAATTTTGTGGCATTAATTGTGAATATGGTAAAGAAGAATATCTCCAAGAAGCGTTCTGGTGATAGAATTCCAAGTGAGATCTAGAAAAAAGGATATAACACTTGAGAAGCTCGATGTTATCAACCTCAAAATCACCTTTCTCCCCATCAAGTTACATATTCATATTTTTTTCAAGGTAAAGTGTTACATTTACTATATGATTTCATTATTAGATATGAATGTAACATTTATTTAGACTCTGCTATCCTTTGTAAGTAAGCTAACTATTAAATTTTTTTCGATTTCGAGAATCTGCACCTAACCCTATTTTTCTCCATGCCCTGTTATTTCTATTACGGAAAAAAACAACGGAGCAATATATATATATATATATATATATATATATATATATATATATATATATATATATATATATATATATATATATGGGTGAGCATAAAGTCTTTCCCTGATTACAAACATTTATTACACAAAACATATGCTAGGTACAAACATACAGTTTTTTGCAGCTTATAATATGCATGAAAAAAATTTCTATGAATTCGTCTACACAATGCTACAACATTCATATTTCTATCTAGAATGGTCTTCGAGATATGATTTTTCAGAATCAGGGAAAGACTTTATGCTCGCCCTGTATATATATATATATATATATATATATATATATATATATATATATATATATATATATATATATATATATATATATATATATATATATATATATATATATATATATATATATATATATATTGTATACTTTTGATTACTCAGTAAAATAATAGATGGTTTATCCTTTGTCCGTAGAGTTTTATGTGTGACCTTTGTGTTTTGCTCTCAGGTACAGTCTCAGCAGCACTTGACAAGCCCCCGGGTGATCTACCCAAATGAGTTGGTGAATAGCGGGAAGATATTTGAATTTAAATCTGACTAATAACAAAATTAATTAACCACAATATAAGGAAAACAATTTGAATCGCCTCTCGCGGATAATACCATTACGTTGCTAGGATGAGGTAATGATTATCTGGTAGGTAGAGTTTTTACAGGAACGATGACCAGAAATAGTCACTGGGTAAAGAGAGCGCAAAAAATAATAAGTTTTGGTTCTTGTGCTGTCATACACTGAGGTACTAGTGACAATAAGGGCATCACTGGGATGAGCTGCGACAACACAAAATCAGTAACTAATATGGAATTCTTACAGATTCATTAAAAAAAGATACACGTCAAAAGAGAAACAAATCCGTGGTGTGGAAGGGTTTGGATTATACTGGCATCTACAGTAGGCGAGGCCTGAGAGTGTCCTGGATTTGAGACACATTAACATTTCCCAAATCTTTCACAGGTAAGCTTAGTGACAATCACCATATCATATAATAAAACATATAAGGGACTTACTGATGCTTTTCTCCTCATATAAAGAAACGCAAGACTATACAGTCAGGGCCTTGAGTGTCTTACACCTGTCATAATCTCTCACAATAATCATTTACAAAATATGAAATATGAAGGATTCGGATCAGTAGGTGGACGTGGTAATTCACTAGCTGTTGAAATTGTTTTGGCCAATGATGTTTTCCTTACCAGAATTCTTATGTTTCTTTGAATTCTTGTGGTAAGACTTTGATAATTCGTTCCTAGTGATTATGTTGTATTTTTGTAATCTTTAATGTCTGCCATGGTGTTTACCTAGTATAGGTTAAGGCCAGTGATGTATCATGAGCGGCGTTTGGTTCCTATAACTTCTCGAGTCTGTGGCGAGTATTAGGGTGTTTTATGTCTGCTGGAGAACGCCGTTGACTGTGCTTTCTTTAATGATGTATACTATATAACACGCTTGTATCACACCATTATGATCCGGGTTCGACTCCCGTTTGGGTCGGAGTGTTGTCCAATGCGACCCAGGTGAGCATCACATGTCATCACTGGATGCTCCAGAGCTTTCCTGTAAAAACGCTGGACTCCGCCCGACTAGTAAGCTGATAGATGGAGAGGAGTAGGAAAAGATAACTTGGCGTGTAATAATAATTTTTTTGTACATGATAAATATTTAGACCAACTTCATGAGGGTCGCTACCATCACGAAGTTCTGGGCCCTTTGAAAAGAAGGCTGACTTTGACGAATGGAACACTGAAGAAACAACTTGAAAATAATATATGGGGATGTATCACAATTCCTTTCCATTTACCGAACCCTGACACTTGTTATAATTATCACAATTATTGTATTACAAAAACTCGAAATAAATAAGCACTTGTGTATTTTTTTTCACTTTGCGTGTGAATGTGATGGTGTGTGTGCCAAGGCATGAACACCAACACTCAGGTGTGTCCAGGAATATTTCTCCATATTTTTTGTCTTTGAGAACGTGAAGACACTTTGATATCTGGCTTATGGATTTGTTTAAAGATAAAAAAAAATCTACTCCATCAGGAACAATGTCTGAAAAAAAGGTTAAATGTTACTCTGAACAATAAGAAGTCATTGACTGTTTGATTGACATATAAGTAATGATGAACAATTCTTAATTCTGAGCCAGACTAAGAGTGAAGCCTCAATGTACAAATACATATTAGCCTCAACACAAAAACTAACAACATCAGCACACGAGTACAGTATTGGGTTGTTTTTCAATGGTTATTAACTGTTTCCTCTATTATCAACACAAAACATTGGAACTAGAACAGGCTTTCTGTGCCTAGCGACCAACCCTGGCCTGGTTTCGGCTCTGCCACTTCCCTACTATACATCTCCCGACTCACTCACTCACTTCCATACGTATCTAAGCACAATTATAACTCCCTTTACATGGCTAAGATGCCAAACTATTGGAATAATTCTTATGCTGTCGTATCTCATTTGGTTTTGGTGCAGTTACGAACAGATGAGTTAAAGAACCTTTCCCAATAAATGAGATATGCCAATACTCACATGTACACGAAAACTCCAATGTTGGCTACACATAAATACATATTCACTAACAAACTTGCCCTGTCGTACCACAAGCCGTAAAATATAAAATATTTCTCCTGCTCTCTTAGCTTTCAGTATACCCCAGAATTACTAACCCCCTTAGAATCAAGGCTTTACCTCTCTTACCATCTTCTCCAATTACTTTTTATCCTTTTCCTTGGGTTTCTCCTCCTTTTGGTCTTTCTGTTCCTTCTCCTTAGACTGTTGTTTGAACCGGTCTTGGCTGGGCTTCTTGTCCGCCATACTGCCTTTGGCTGTGAGGGAGAAAGGGAAGGAGGTAGTCAGCGATACTGACATCACAGTGTAGGTTAAGTTATCATGCATAGGCACATATGTTCTTTGGGGAATTATGGGAAGATCTACTGCACACACACACACACACACACAAGCAAGATTAACAGTATAGCACCAGAGTAAGCTGCAACACTTGGTAAACACAGTAAACTTCGACATTTGGTTAACATAGTAAGCTGCAACACTTACTGAACACTAAGCTTCAACAGTTCGTTAACACATTAAACTTTAACACTTGGTTAACACAATAAGTTACAACACGTAGTTATCACATTAAGCTTCAACACTTGGTTAACACAGTAAGCGTCAACGCTTAGTTAAAACAGTAACCTGTAAAATTTGGATAATACAATAAGCTGCGACATTTCATTAGCATAATAAGCTGTTAAACTTAATAATACATCAAACTGAGACACCTGGTTGATATAGAATTGTAACATGGAAGAGTCACACTTCCATGTAAATAGCCTACACTGCAGAAACACTGCTTACTCCACACGACCCCAAACCACTAGTTAACCAGTAGGCAACTACTAAGAACACGAGTCATGAGATGGCTCCTGATTGGTGGAAAACCATCCCCGGCTATTGGGGGAGCAATCTATGACAGGTGATGTCTTCTCTGACTGAGGTGGCAACGCCAGTTTCACTCTCACCATTATCGGCTCCTGTTCGCCCCTATCTACTGTCGTGGAATGACCCACTGTTACCTTACACGTCCAGCACACAGAAGAAAGTTGCACCTAGGATAGCTGGGTTTACAGCATACAATAGTGGAGCAGGAAGTGGCCTGCTCACTTATGTAAAGAATGGTCTGGTCTGTAAATGGATCAAAACTCACAATGATGAAAGTATTCACTATCAACAATTTACAGACGTGGTGTAGATTAATACAGCATAACCTTTTTTTCTATAATTACAATTTTTTTCCATTTTTTTTTCTTTCGCCCCCCAGGCTCCGTTGTGGGTCGTTTGACCTGTGCCCGTGTAAGGGCGGAAACGATCTTCCTGCTAGTCTTAGTTACCACTCCTGGGTTTCCCTTCTCCATATCCTGGTTGTTGCGTCACCTCCTCTAAGTCTTCCTCATCAGCTCCAGTTCGAGGAGAGTTCAGTTCACTCTGGGAAGTGACCACACTAGGATCACCTATCCTGGAAACCTACGGCACAGTGACTACCTACCATCTTCAATACTCAGCCTTACTCGTCAGCCATCTCAGCACTGCACTTGAGTATTTTGTAATCTTATATTGCCTCCCCACCTCCACCTTGCTTCAGATTGTTGTATGTTGTGTAACTATATATATACTGTTAAGCCAATGTTGCGTATGTTTAGGTTAAGTATGGTTAAGGGTAAATTATAGAAAGCTGAATGTTTTGTTAAGGAATTTATGGTACTTTATTATACACAACAAAAACTCGCATCCTTCGTCTACCCTTTTATAGTCCGACTGTCTTTGTTTTTTATTGTTGTTGCCTTTTGGGATCTGGGTAGACTTTTAACTATATTCTAAATCCCCAACTTGTAACAATATATATATATATATATATATATTTTTTTTTTATATTTATTTATTTATTTATTTATTTCAAAAAGGAATCTTGGTATTCCTTGCAGGGCTGCACACAGCAGAGTGGACACTAGGATGGCACAATAACTCCAGTTTCTGTGTACAACACCAGGGAACATAATACTGTCCAGCCACCTTGCCTCCAGCCTGAGGAAGGTTCTATCGATTTTGCCGTTACTCAGGACGTCTTACAGCAAGAGCCGCGAGCCGTTGTGAAACGTATATGTATGCTTTCTTGGGTTGTTTTACTGTCATGTATAATACACTCTGTCACTCAGAATGAGGAAATGGTTTTTCAAGTTAACATGTAAATCACTAACTAAAAATCATCAAGTTTACTTCTGTCTCGCCGTTTATTTAATGATTAGGCAAACGAACTTAAACATACCGCAATCAGCGATGAAATATGTCACAGTATAGCCTAATAATTGTCCTAACCGGTAAATAATACATCACCACTGATGACCAAATATCACTTAAGATTATAAAGTAATATTATACTGGGAGTCCTCTGTCTCTTTTGACTTGATCACTCGATCGCGATATACTGAATTGAATTGAAACGGTTTATTTAGCCAGATAAACACAGATACAGAGTGGATATTAATAACAATACTAACATGGCTGAGCCAGTTGAGAACCTGAGCTCACTTTTAGGCACCTGATATACACTATAAATTTATCTCCAGGAAGTATTATGTAACATTTAGCATCATCTGGAATAGTACAATAGCATGGTGGTAATAAGAACATCTCATAATGTTACCACAGTTATCACTTCAATATTAATTAATTTAATTTATTTATTATTTTTTTTAGTTTATTTTTTTATTTAAATTATAAGTATATACATAAATTACAGTGGAGTTGAAAAACATAAGTATAATGGTGGAGCAGTACAACATGGGTTGTACAGTATTAAGGTTGAACAAGAGGACAGAGCTGGCAGGATTATGTCTAGTTGGCAAATATGTTTATTGCAATGGTAATTTCTTATCTATTTACATGATAATTTCCGATAAAACGGTTTTGATGGTACAATAAAAGTAGGTACTGTAAATATCGTAGGCATTACAAGAAATATTAATACTTAGACAATAGATATTTTTTAAGAGATGATTCAAAGGAAGGGAGCCTCCGTTGTTTTTGCTCGGATGGGTGGGGGTAAGTTGTTCCACACCTTCACTGTGTGTAAATATAAAATGTAAAAGTTTCTTTATACTAAGTATAAGTTGAGCATAACATTATTTTCCTAGTTTTTCGGACAAGATAACAAAGTAAGTGTCTAAATATGCCGCCCTAAATGACTAGAGAGAAAGGAAACTTATTTGGCGGGAGGTGAAATTCTTATCTAAACTACAAATTGTTTAATTTTCAGATTTAATAGGAAATTACTTCATAAGAAAATCATAAATTTACCAAAATATACACAATTATAATTTATAGTTTAGGAGATACGTCATTTTTAGGCCTGAGACATTTTCCCGCGAATACATGCGCGGGGACGTGAGGGGATAGCGTGAACTAGGGTCTCTGATGAAAACAACCCACACACAACGCTTCCGTGACGCCTGCTGGACCACCACTCCACGACCCCCTGACGGAGACACGATGATCCTCCCCATACTGGCCAGATATTTTGTAAATAATATTAACTATGTGTTAAAGGAACATCCTTCCTTCCTTAGGCTTTAGTAAGCCCCTTTATAATATTTATACTGTATATACTTTTCACACTTGCCAGATGATTCTGGTGTCATTGTACAGGGGTACCTAGTGACAGCACTAGGATCCCGCTTCCTCTATCAAGGAATAAACAATTGAAATTGAATTGAATTGATGAAAACAACTTTCTGTGTAAGTTTATATTACTTGTATTAATACTCTACAAAAAATATATATTTCCGGAGAGGTTCGATGAATTTCGAACTGAACAATCCACACGCAGAGCTATTAATATGAGGTATGCCTCCTGGACCTTTATTAGAAACCTTCATTCGTGAAGTTATTTTGTTTCATACAAGAATTGTAAAGATATTTTTTTTTACATATCAAGACTTAATAGAAGCATAGGAGGCATTAGAACCCCTTGAGCCGTCTCCAAAATGTTCTATTGTCAAACTAAGAAACCCATATATTTGTTGTACTTCAGAGTAGAATTCTAGACTATCTAAACCTGGCTGTATTGTCACTGGTACAACAGTTGGGACATGTTTTGGCCAATCATCTTACGGTGGTGTAAAAGATCATTCGAGTTATAGCATGTATTATTGAGACGGCAGACATCAGTCGTCATTAACGGTTAGTAACACGGTTTAAACCTTTGTTATTCACTTATACCAAGATATGCTGTTGAATTAGTGCATAGGCTGCTCCTTTTATAATTATGAGACAGCAATCATAAGCAACCTTTCAATTTTAATAGTGTAGCCGGGGTAAAAAAAAAATAACTGTAGGGTCTTGTATATTTACTTTGAGTATTACCACGGGATCTGCAGTTTTACCACAAATTTGTATGCGTAAACCACTATTTCGAAATTCCTGACGCATCCTATCCATTTAATCATACATCAAAGAACATTAACTTCAGTTGATTAGATCACAGTCATGTGAGGTTAAAACGGTCATTCACACTGCCAGACACAAGCGCAGGTGTCTCAGCTTGACATGATATAACCCCATATTCCTGCTATGTCCACTTCCAGGTGCATGAAGCAGGTCTATTGTATACAGTATATGAGTGTGTGTGGTGCTGTATCCTCTTTGGTCACGCGTTTACTATGACATTTGGACATAAGAACATAAGGATACAGGAAACTTAGTACGATTATTGGCCCATGTAAAGTAATTTCTGCTTACAGCTTACCTAACCACCATCTGTCCTAGTTATATTTGAAACACTTTTAATAATTAAGACACATTGTGGTGGGAATTAATGAAGGTGTTTGACAGTCATCTGTGTTGTTCCGGTCAGACGTCCACGTGAAGAATGTCCTCTAATGAGTCAGTGGCTTCTTTGATAAATGGTCACGTTCGTTTTTGAAGCCACAGTACATTGTTATTCTTTTTTGGGCCATCGTTTATATGAATTGCTTACACGTCACGTCTCTTCTTTCTTATATAATTACCAATTGGCTTCTTATTCAAGGCTAAACGTTGCTTTCCTTTAGCAACAGAAGGTGTCCTGACCAATACTCTCCGTGGATCCACTAATGGTAATGGGTCGGAAAAATACGAATTTTCAATTTTGAGGTTTTCTTCTAATACCTATACAAAAAACGTATACTTTTCACGACTGTCACAACTCCATGATGTTAATTTTTTTCTCACTTGAAAATAGCAGATACAGTAAGTTGAAAATTTTTGAAGTGAAAACGCGAGAGCAATGTAATACAGTAAATATTCAACATTTTCTTTGTTGCTTCTTGTAATGGTATCGTCTTTATTCCTGATGTGTTTTCAGACCGAGTATCTCCTGCAGTGTCTGAGGACTTTCTCAACACTCATTAGTGTTGTGTTTATCTTCCTGGTGACATTCAACACCGACTTGTACATGGAACATATGTGTGGTCAGTCATATTACGCAGACGCTAAGCTTGGAATATAAGTAGAGAAATAAGGAAGAAAAACAAAAGTGAAGGTGGTGCTGTGCTTTTTTTTTATTTTTTTATTGGGCACTCCCCTACATCCTTGTGTAAGGTGAAGCGCAGAAGCGTTTACAGCGCCCAACAGGGAAGCATGGTAATTTCATGCTTGCCTTTATGTCTCATGAGTTAAGGGCATAGAAGCCTGAAGAGTCAAGGGCATAGAAGCCTGAAGAGTCAATGGTTTACGTCATCAAGTTATTGGACGCTCCAACAACTTGTCCCTGAATACGAATTCGCAACTTTCGATTTACACCAGGTACCTACTTTACTGCTAGGTGAACAGGGACTAATGGGGGCTAGGAAGTATGTCCAAACAACTTCCACCGGCCCGGGAATCGAACCCGTGACATCTCGCTTGCGAAGGCAAGAGCGGTACCACTCTACCACCAGCACCCCCTGGTGCTGTGCTGATTTTTGGTGATGAAGATGCGTGGAGGTACTGGGGAGAGGAACAGAAAGAGAACACTTGGTGGCAATCAAAAGACGACAGCTTTTGTTTTGTTTTTTGAGGGGGGGTGGAGGCATATTTTGAGAAGAGATAGATTGTAAAATATAAGCTTACCAGAGAAAGTCGAGGGATTAAAGGAAGAGGGAGGCAACGTGGGGAGTTCCTTGAAAATCTCGGAGATGGATGGACGGCAGAAAAACTGATCCAGACAACAAGAGACAGACCTGAGTGGCAAACCGTGATCTCCAGCGTCAAAGGTACAATATAGTACGGCGCACCGATGATGATGATGATGATAATGATGATGAGTACTTATCGCTGTAGCATGATACAGATCACCAACGGTGGGACATTAGTGATAAAACGACAGGTACAACATCAAACACCTGACTTGCCGCAATGTTGCTTCACTCTCTCTCTTTTACAGGTACTTTAACGGGCAATGTTCAGTGGATTTGGCATCCTGTGTACCGCCGGCAAGGCCGTGGGCTCGTAACACAAGTCTTGCCCGCGGTGCCCACCATTTCTCTGTGGATGTCGGTCACAATAGAATAACACATTATACACTGGAGTACCTCCTTCTTTCTTCACACAGCTAAACTGTGGAATGCTCTGCCTTCTTCTGTGTTTCCACACTCATACAATCTGTCTCACTTTAAAAAGCTGGTTTTGTGGCATCTTCGTGGCGTAGATTAATACAGGTATAAGCTTTTCGTTTTCTATGTTAAATTTCTTTCAACTCATATTTTTTGTTGTGGGTCGATAACCTGGGCCCGGGTGGGCTATTCCCCATAAAAAAAAAAAATTACAACCCTAAGTGAATCACAGGTGCTCCTGTCACCAGGTGACTTAAAAACATCAGCTGATTTGCAGGTGTTTGTAATGAAGACAAATAACTCCCCTGTGCTTATTTTGAATCAGATGAACTACTGAGGCTCATAATGACACGAGGTGCTTATAATAACCCAGGTCAACAGTTTCCAGCACACGAGGGATTACCCGTTTAAACATTCTTGTTCTACTTTGATTTAGGGGTTTTGTATTTGTTTAATAATAATAACATAGGAGCGTCCTACCTCCATCGTGTTGGTCTTAATAGCGGTAAAACAAAAAATGCCATGACAATGAGGATCAGAAAAGTGTATTTCATATGATGGAAGGACTTACCACACGCCAATTGCAAAGTGGTGTGCGTCTTACAGCGTTTAAGAATGTTAAATGTGAAGATAAACCTGAACGGAAATTTAAATTAATTTATAAAACTGAATTCACTTATTATTTTTATGGTTTCGGTCACTTTTAACTGTATGTGGCAACAACGAGTATAGTTTTCCACTACAAAGGGAAACACTAACGCTGTAATGAACAACGTCTCCTTAGCGTCAACAGCGTTGATAAGAGCACCAAACAGAGGAAAGTATCACGTGATTACAAAATATAAATATTGGCAATAATGACTTAAGACAAAGCACTAACTTCAATACTATTATAAGGCGTAAACTAACAATAATTATATCTTAACTTTACATAAATACAGTTTGATAAAATTTGGTTATACAATATATAAGAACAAGTTATCATAACTGTTGCTATTATAATCCAGAACACTTACTCTCTGATGTGGGCTACGTAACTAAGTGTTATAACAATATATAAGTGACAGTGTTACAACAATATACAGTATAGCTGACAGAGTTACAACAATATATAGCTGCCAGTGTTATAACAATACATAACTAACAGAGTTACAACATTATATAACTTGCAGCGTTATAACCATAGAGGTATAAGAGGTGGAGGCGGCATGCCGCGCGCTCCCTGAAGCCAATTCTCCCCTGCTTCTGCCATCTTTGTGTTGGCTGGTCGCGCGCCAGGAGGCTGAGTGACCCTCATTGACACTGGTGTGCACTGTTTGCACTCGTCCATAGCATCCCTGTGTGATTAAGTGAAGCTATTATTTTATTTTCAACCATTTATTATATACTATAGTATAATAAAACTACATTTCAATGAACAAGACAAATCATTAGCATCAATTATCCTTATCATAGCACGAACCTGGTACCCTGAGCACAGTGGGATTTCTGTGCATTTTTACCTTGCAAACTGATCATTAAAATCCGCTAAACAACATTAACTAATTCATGCTATTTCTACCTTTGACAGCTTTGAGAGATACATTTCGTGCTGTGAACTGTTTGCCTGCTTACTCTACTGTATGTGTAGCTCACCTGTAGATAGGTCTCAGCTACTGCTTTGATTAGCAATACAAGATGATTGTTGAGAGGATCACTTCTGACGTGTGTATTGCCAAGCCTGGGAATATAATTTTGTTCAGGAACTCTGACACTACATAATTTGCAATTTGTGCCAATCATATGTTGACAGTTTTGCGTAGGGGTGTATTTTACTGGCAAGCAATATTTTTTCTCTGAATATCTTTTCGCATAAGCAACGTATAGTAATGGCATCTTTAGTTGGAAATGATAGATCCCCTTGGTTTTGGTAGTGATTAATGCAGGAGTTTCATCAACATTTTGGGTAAATAGTACACTACAACATGCTTCACACTTCAAAGATTTCTTAAGTTTCACGGATACAAAACCAGCTATATATGCAACTATCTTCACAGTACAAGGAAAGACCACACTAGTATTTCCCTCTTCTGAGAGCACACCAGGCTGCTCATTTGATAAATGTTATCGTGCTCAAAGACCCTGTATGCTTTTATCAAGAGAAGAGTTAATTAAATTGCTCAATGGAGCATTGGTATTAAGATCCTTTAGATAATTACTAGAGGTAGTTAGAATTGGGGTAGATTCTAAAACTAAGCAATTTCCACGAGTCACTTCTTCAATGTCATTGTGAGTTAACACCTTGAAAGTTGCTGAGAAATGCCGAGCTGTGGGATTGTTGTTGCACCCTCCCATACTACTAATTTTGCCCCAAAATAGTTTTACATGATCCTGACTCATCTTGTAAGTTAAGAAGTAATCCAAAAGTGGTGTTGAAGTAACAATTAGCATTTCGCAAATTTTTTGCAAACTTTTGCAACAAACAAGGAATCCAATAAATCCTGTTTTTCTTCTAGATTGAACAATAGGCAACTTACCAGGCAGTAATGTTAAGGAAACCAGATACTGTTGCACACTTTCAATGAACTTCATTACCTCTGAATTATTATCTGCCTACAAAGGGCGCTTCCAGCCCTAACTACACAAATTCCGAGAATTCATGATGTCAAACACTGCTATGAGTGTACGTATGAATTTTATTGTTCCTTGGCAACTATGAAATCCGGGTATCTTCTCATCCAAACAAAACTGGAGGTTGTTAGCAACAGAGTCACTAAGTAACTGCACCGCCAATTTTACATTAATTCTTTTCTTTACGTATTTAATATGTGAAGCTCTTAAATTGTTTCCGAGATGCAGACCTTCTTTTTCCTGTAACTGGTGGAGACTGACAATGAATCGTCACTCAATTGTATGACCTTCTGCATCGAAAAATTTACCTAGATCGCCAAGAGAATTTCTTAACAACTTGGCCATATGACATGGATCAAGAAAAATGCACACTGGCTCTCCTGTAGCAGGATGATCAAAATATGACTTTATATTTTCAGGATTCAAGCTGCAACCAAGATTTTTCATCATAGTTAAATTAGGAGCTGCATCATCAAAAGTGAGAGACACAATATTCACTCCAACTGAATGAAGTTTGTTCAAAGCCTGCAAAACTAAATTACTGCCTTCATTACTGCAAAGTCCATTAAAAAAAAATATTCACTTGGTAACTTAAAAGTAGGCTTGTGTGACACTACCATAAAAGTGAGAGCTTCTTTAGCTACAGGCAAGCAATCATCATCTAGTTCAGTCCCCAATCCTAACTACCTCTAGTAATTATCTAAGGGATCTTAATGCCAATGCTCCATCGAGCAATTTAATTAACTCTTCTCTTGATAAAAGCATACAGGGTCTTTGAGCACGATAACATTTATCAAATGAGCAGCCTGGTGTGCTCTCAGAAGAGGGAAATGCTAGTGTGGTCTTTCCTTGTACTGTGAAGATAGTTGCATATATAGCTGGTTTTGTATCCGTGAAACTTAAGAAATCTTTGAAGTGTGAAGCATGTTGTAGTGTACTATTTACCCAAAATGTTGATGAAACTCATGCATTAATCACTACCAAAACTAAAGGGAATCTTTCATTTCCAACTAAAGATGCCATTACTATACGTTGCTTATGCGAAAAGATATTCAGAGAAAAAAATATTGCTTGCCAGTAAAATAAACCCCTACGCAAAACTGTCAACACATGATTGCCAGAAAATTTTAATTTATGTATTGTCAGAGTTCCTGAACAAAACTATATTCCCAGGCTTGGCAATACACATGTCTGAAGTGATCCTCTCAACAATCATCTTGTATTGCTAATCAAAGCAGTAGCTGAGACCTATCTACAGGTGAGCTACACATATAGTATACAGGCAAACAGTTCACAGCACGAAATGTATCTCTCAAAGCTGCAAAAGTAGAAATAGCATGAATAAGTTAATGCTGTTCAGCGGAATCTAATGATCAGTCTGCAAGGTAAAAATGCACAGAAATTCCCATGGGCTCAGGGTACCAGGTTCGTGTCCTCAAAAGGATACCTAATGCTAATGATTAGTGTTGTTCAATGAAATGTAGTTTTATTATACTGTAGTATATAATAAATGATTGAAAATAAAATAATAGCTTCACTTAATCACACAGAGATGTTATGGACGAGTGCAAACAGTGCACACCAGTGTCAATGAGGGTCACTCAGCCTCCTGGCGCGCGACTAGCCAACACAAAGATGGCCGACGCGGGGGATATATATATATATATATATATATATATATATATATATATATATATATATGAGAAAGCCGAGAATATGGAGAAACATTACATTTATAGCTTACGTTTTGGAAATGCTCGTATTCCATCATCAGTGCCTAAAATAGAAATAAAAGTAACAATAAAAGAACAAAAAAATAATATATATACACACACACACACACACACACACACACATATATATATATATATATATATATATATATA
This sequence comes from Homarus americanus, assembly GCF_018991925.1. Lineage (NCBI taxonomy): Eukaryota > Metazoa > Arthropoda > Malacostraca > Decapoda > Nephropidae > Homarus > Homarus americanus. The sequence goes on from NW_024719604.1 coordinate 2,798,536, forward strand.
TATATATATATATATATATATATATATATATATATATATATATATATATATATATAAGAAAGCCGAGAATATGAAGAAACATTATATTATATAGCTTACGTTTCGGAAAAGTTCGTATTCCATGATCAGTGCCTAAAATAAATAAAAGGTAACAATACAAGAACAACAAAATAAAAAAATACACACACATATATATATATATATATATATATATATATATATATATATATATATATATATATATATATATATATATATATATATATATATATATATATATATATATATGCTGATAACCACAAGAAAGAAGAAAACATGAAGTTCCCAAGCGCTTTCGTTTAATTCACATCTTCAGGGGTGAGTACAGACTAAGGAGAAGTGGTTATCAGCATATACCTGGATCATGCGCTACTACAGTGATTTACTTATTTATATATATATATATATATATATATATATATATATATATATATATATATATATATATATATATATATATATATATATATATATATATTGATAAAATTACATCTGAAGATGTTTTGAATAAAGACGAAAGCTCAGGTGCTCAATTGTCTCCCCTTTTCCTGTGTGGTTTTATCAGGCTTTATCTTTTCCACGTTTCCATTGTGGATGTTAATAATAATAAATAATAATAATAATTAACGGTTTATTGAAAGAGCTTGGCAGCCAGAAGGCTGAAAATATACAGTTACATATTTGGGGAATGGGTTACGAATTACAAATAATATACAAGTAACATAAGTGACACAAATAAGACATATAATAACTAGATGGGGAAAAGCTCAAACTACAGTTCATTTCAACATAGTGACAGTGTAAGGAGCAGTGTTTACTGGGAGTGAATACACTGATTTATTACAAGTTATTGATAATCTTTACAATGGTTGGGACTGGGCTGTTCTTATAGCGATCAGTTCGTGCATGTATGGGCTGGATGCGGTTGTGGTGTCGAACAGCAATTCTCGGACAAGGGATCTCAGGTGGTAGTAGGAGCCGGTGTCGGGGATGGTGTAGAAGCTTCTTACCAAATTTGCAGATGAGGTCGTGGTGATGGTCAGTGAGAGTCGAAAGGGTCAGTGTGTTGAGCGCTTCTTGATATGTGGAGTAGGAAGGGGAGAGAATAATCTTGCATGCCCTCTTTTGCACTTTTTCTAGGCGTTTACGTTGTGTGGCATTTAGGGAGGAAGACCAGGTGGGGGAGGCATAGGTGAGCTTGGGAAGTATGAATGTTGTGTAAACACTGAGGAGCTCGTGTGCAGGAACTCCGAGGGACTTGAGTCGGCGGAGGAGGTGGAGACGGAAACTGGAGGATTTGACAACTTCACTGACGTGTGGTTTCCAATTTAGTTTGTTGTCTATGGTGACGCCGAGGAGCTTCGTGGAATCTACAACCTGGAGTGTGTTCGGACCTAGAGTAATGGAAGGAGGTGGGACAATGTCGGAGGAGAGGTTGATGTGCATAACCATGGTCTTGGTATGGTTGATGGTGACATGGTTGTTGGTGGCCCAGTTTTGGAGACTGTTCAATAAATCCTGAAGGGCGGTATAGTTGGGAGCAGAATTGTTGACGCTGATCCCAATGGTGGAGTCGTCGACATATTTCCAGCGAGCAGGGGTTTCTCTTAGGGCATCATTGATGAGCATAAGGAAGCAGAGTGGTCCCATCTTGGTGCCTTGGGGGACGCCACAGGTGAGTGACTGAAAGGTGGAGACAGCCCCTCGGAAGCGTACAGCTTGGCGTCGGTCACTGAGGAAGTCTGTTAGCCATGGTATAAGACTTCTCCGAAGCCCGAGGTCAATAGCTTTGTTGATGATTATATTGTGGTCGACTAGGTCGAACGCTTTAGTGAAATCAATGAAGGCGACAGCTACAGACGTTTTTCGTTTCTCGAGATGGCGGTATATGTAATCGAGAAAGCTGACAAGACAGTGAGTGGTGGAGGAAGTTTTCATGTTGCCAAATTGCTGAGGGTCTACGACTCCTGCAATATCAGCATAAGCCCAGTCGAACACAAAACTTTCACAGATTAGGCTGGGTATTGGGGTGATTGCAATAGGTCGTAGCTGATTTAAGGATTGTGGGCTGGTTGACTTGGGCACTGGTGATACATAAGAGGTCTTCCAGTCAGCTGGGCATCTGGCTTGACTGAGAGAAGCATTGATGATGGAGCAGAGGGGTTTAGCAAGCTCCGGGGAGAACTCCTTGAAGAGTTTCATTGGTAAGTCAATGGGGGTGGTAGAGCGTTTTAATTTTAGTTTGTCCAGGCGTTTTGCTACGTCAAATTCTTCTACTAAGTCAGTGGGAAGGGGGGCTGGTAGGTAAGCAGGGAGAGTGGTTGTGTCAAGCCGTGGGAGCGTCTGGCATATAGTAGCGAAATGGTTATTTGTTTGCTCAGCTGCGTCAACATTAGTGAGATGGCTAAGGAAGGGGAGGGGGTGTGTCTTATTGTTTAGTCCACAGAGTTCTTTAAGCTTACCATACCATTGACTGATGTTGGTCTGCTTCAGGTGTTGTAATTTGGTTGGGTAGTGGGACTTCTTTGCAGTGCGTATTTCGCGGATGACTCGGTTGCGAAGGGACCTGTAGCGGATGTGGTCATTGAGATGAAAGGCTCTGTCTCTCTGTTGCATAAGTCTTTTGATCCGAGGTGTGATCCAGGGCAAGTCAGCTGGGTGAGATCTGACGGACTTCTCGGGGAAGAAGTGGTGGTGAGCTTCCGTGGTGGTGTTGGTATAATTTATCCATTTGGTTTCCACGTCATCCACGCTAAGTACTTCAGTCCAGGGATGGTGAACTATCCACTGCCCGAAGAGGCGCACTGCAGAGTCAGTAATCGGCCTGTAGGTCTTGATGTAGGGTCTCTGTACTTGAGTGGGAGTGGCAGCTGGGGACCAGAGCACTGATAAGTGTGTGCTACACCCGATAGGAGGCATTGGTTGAGGTGGTTGGTACTGGTCCGCTAAGTCAGTTAAGATAAGGTCAAGGGTATTTTGACCGTGTGTGGGGAAGGTCACAACTTGTGATAGTGATAGCTGGTCCTGGATATCAGTGGTGTCAATTTCATTTAAATCCCCACATAATACTAACTTGGCACATGGGTACCTAACTCTGAGGTGGTCTGAGGTGGTGATGAGGTGATTGATAAGAGTGTCTCTGGTGGGTGATCGAGGCGGATGGTATGCCACACAGATTATAATGGAAGCAGTGTTGCGTGGGTGGGCCCGTAGCACGACACGTACCCATAATGCTTCCACATCTGCTGGGACTTGAACATCCAGGCGTGACGGGCGTAGGTCATCTTGACAGAAGAGGGCAACGCCCCCTCCGCGTCTTTGTAAACGAAGGTGATGAAAGAGTTGATATCCCTCAATATGACACGTTTCAGGCACAATTTGCCAAGCCTCACATATGGCAACGACGCTCGCAGCGGTTGACCTGACTGTAGTTGCCAGCTCGTCGAACTTGTTAGCTAGGGAAGTGACGTTGGATAGCAGTAAAGACGGGAGATCATACCATATCCGTGGAACTTCAGTGTGGTGGTATGGTCTGTCAGGGGTGGGTTTCTCCGGTTTCCTAGTGGAGGTTACAGTTCTAATGGGCTCATGTGTATGACGGCCTTGTCTACGGCTCCGCGCGTGGAATATTTTCAGTGACTTGAGTCGCGCGATAACACTGCCATCAGGATAACCGTTCCCACGCTTTAGATGGTACAGACTGCGTCGGGAGTAAGTGATTGGTGGCCATCTGTTGAGATCTGTTGTGGGCGGACGGAAGTGTTTGTCACTGGCGGCACTTTGAGGGACACTGACACTGGTAGACATCTGTTAATATTTGTCAGTCGTAAAGACCCTGGGTCCCCGTTCCTTGGTGCTTGGGGTTGCCGACACAGTTTTCACGATATATGTAAACACCGCGGTGGTCCTTGTCACTGGCACTTTAAAGGTGACCGATAAAGTGCCCACTGTCTGACTTTTCCTTGGGGTGCACTATCGAGCACTGTATGATAATCACTTATTGCACTGATGACTAGAATGCTTTGCCGAGAAAGTTCCTTAAGTGCGCTATAGGAACACTGCTCCGTAATCAATCGTTCAGCTAATCACTGGAATGTTTTGCTGAATCGATCCTGGTGTAGTAAGGCTGGTAGGGGTATAGCAGGGGGAGTGGGCAGGGCCAAACAGGCTCGGCCTGGCTGCTAAAACCTGGAGCGCCTTCCGGGCACGTCCTGTCTCACTGAGGGTTGACAAGTGTTAACGCTCATAGGAGCGTTATTGGTTTGTTGCTGGAGAAATAAACCCTCAACATTGACGCGTACCATATAATTCGGTCAAAACCTGTTAAAAACATTTCTCATATAACAAATGCTGTTATCTCAGGACACATCATATGAATAATACAATCAATATACAGTACATAGCCTGTTAACATCTTAAATATAACTCACATGTTATAACTACTGATACAGGAGACAATTGGTATAATATGATCAAACTGCAGTACACAAATATACTTATTAAAGTTATTTAGAGTTTCTTAGCAGATTCTAATACTTCACGATCACTCACGTTTTAGGGTCTAGTGGTCTGAACCAACGTGTTGTCTGTCCTGTAGAAATCAGTAGACTACCCTGAGGGCAATCTCAGCCCGTAGGCGAGGGCCATATGTTTTCGTATTGAAACACCTCAGCAGATTGGTCAGCAAATTCGTTGTCAACACTATATCTCTTATCTCACCCCCTCTCTCTCTCTCGCCTAGTTTATCTTATTATGGTTATCCCTCTCTTTCTCTCTCTTCTAGCTTATCTTACTGTGGCGGTAACACTCCCCCTGTCGGGCTTCGCACGAAATCACGGCATATTATTAGATTCACTCTCCCAACCCTTCCAACAGGCAGAGTTTCGTCACTGGGCGTATTAACACTGAGTCCTTTGTCTTCACTTTAACACTTCGCACCAGGCCATCTTTGCTCGGTAGAGCTTCCAGTACTCTCCCTAGCATCCACTGACTTCTGGGAAGGGGTTGTCCAGAGATGATCACGATATCCCCAGCGTGGAGATTACGGCGAGTTTTGAAGAACCTTTGTCGCTGACATAATGTTGGGAGATATTCTTTTACCCACCTTTTCCAAAATTGGTCCGCAATGAATTGGGCATGCTTCCATCTTCGTCGGTACACCTTCTGTCATGGACCGATCGCCTCCGGTGGACAGTGTCTCCGGGTTCATCCGTAGTATGTGGAGCGGCGTTAGTGCTTCTAGATCTTTTGGGTCGTCAGACACTGGGGTGATGGGCCTTCCGTTGATGATCTCTTCTACGGCACAGAACACAGTGCTGAGGTTTTCATCGTCTAGTGTCTGGGTGCCCACCACTCCCTGGAGGACCTTCCTTACAGTGCAGATTTGTCGCTCACACACTCCTCCCATGTGAGAGGCTGTCGGGGGGTTGAACTGCCATTCTATCTGTTTCTGTAGAAGGGCATTCCCAACCTTGTCACTGTTGTTCCAGCCGTTCACCGCCTCTCGTAACTCTCGGTTAGCTCCAATCATGTTGGTTCCCCTGTCAGACCGAACACGCTTGGGAGGTCCCCTGCGGCAGGTGAATTTTGTTAGGGCATTGAGGAACGAGTCGGTGTCTAGTGAGGTGAGGACTTCTAGGTGTATGGCTCTGGTGGTCAGGCAGGTGAATAAGCATCCCCATCTCTTCGCCCGGGCTCGTCGTTGTTTAACCAAAAAAGGGCCGAAGCAATCATTTCCAGTGTAGGTGAACGGCCGGCCTCCTGGGCGCACTCGATTTCTGGCAGGTCGGCTTGGCGTTGATGGGTAGGCCTCCAGTTGCTTCTTCGACAAGTCACACACGTCCGTATTGTGCAGTCGAGTAATTTTCGGCACTTAGGTATCCAGTACGTCTCACGTATTATGGCAAGAGTGTGTTCTCGTCCTGAGTGTCCAGCTCTAGTTGAGTGTACCTCTCTCACGATGAGCCCCGTGATCCTGTTGTCCCTTGGTAATAGTATGGGATTCTCCTGGTCTGGGTGGAGAGCAGCGTGCTTCAGTCGGCCACCTACTCTGATCAGACTGTCTGTGTCTAGATGAGGTTTCAGCCGCCTTATGTCGCTACCTCTCACGGGTTGTCCCTGTATTAACATTCCTAGTTCTCGAGGGAATCCTTTCCTTTGCATAAATCTTAAGACAGCTAATTTCGCCTCTTCCAATTCGCTGACCTGGAGCCGATTTTTTCGGTGATGTTTGTTCTTTCGCTTCCCAAGCCGCCATTCTATAAACCTTCTAATCCATGCTACGCTCTTCAGAAGTCGATGCCACAATGAGTACCTGGCCCATAGCTTATCGAGGATACCCTCCCCCTGGTCAACGTTCGCTGTCAGCACCGTGGTTTCCTTCTTCACCTCTGGGTCTCCGTCTGTGAGGTCTGGAATCCTCAATGGACTCTTTGGCCAACTGTCTTCTTCCAAAAAGAGGAAAGCAGGTCCCCGAATCCACCTGCCCTCCTCGTTGAGCTCTGCTCCATGTAATCCACCACTAGCGTCGTCGGCCGGGTTCAGTGCCGACGTCACGTGGCGCCATTGTTCTACATTGGAGTCCTCGTGTATCGTTGCCACTCGATTGGCCACGAAGGACTGGAAGCGTCTTTCGGTGTTTCGTATGTATTGAAGGACTGCCGTACTGTCTGTCCAGAACACTGATCTGTCTATATGTAATTCAAGCTCTTGCCGTAGTTGTTTGTCTGCCTGAGCAGCCAGCACTGCCGCGCAAAGCTCTAGTCGAAGTATGGTCTGCTGTTTCAGAGGGGCTAGCTTGGCTTTGCCACACACGAAGGAGATATGGTGAGTTCCATCTTCACACGTGGTTCTCAGATACGATATAGCTCCATACGCTCGTTGGGAGGCGTCGCAGAGGTGATGTAGTTGCACGGTAGTCACTGGATTCATATCGTCTGGTCGGTAGCACCATGGAACGTGAACTCGTGATAGGTGAGGTAGTTCATCCAGCCATCTTTGCCATGCGACCCTGTTTTGTTCAGTGATTTGTTCATCCCATCCAACACCTCGTCTACACTCATCTTGGAATATGATTTTGGCTCTTATGACACTCGGAGCGATGAGTCCCAGTGGGTCATATATGGAGCTGACCATACTCAGAAGGCCTCTTTTCGTTTCCGGTTTCTTAGGGATCTGGACCCGGACCGCTAGTTCGTCCTTTTCCAGGTCCCACAAGATTCCCCACGCTCGTTCAGTGGGAGCCTGTCATCTTTCAAAATTACTTCCTTTACTCCCACAGCTTTCTCTGTCTGTGGAATTGCCTTGAGGACCTCCTTGTGATTACAGACCCACTTCGTAAGTCTGAATCCGCCCCTTTTCATCAGCTGTCTCAGCCGATGGGTAATTATCGTTGCCTTTCCACGCGAATCTACTGAGAGAAGCAAATCGTCGACGTAGAAGTTATGATTCGCTTTCTTGATGTCGTCATGGAGACTTTCCCCGTAGTCTTGGAATGTTCGTTGTAGCGCATACCCGGCGCATGAAGGACTCCACACTCCTCCAAAGAGATTTACTGTCGTTCGGTAAGTGGTGGGGGCCCCTGACAGCTGGTCGTCCGTCCACCATAAGAATCGTAAGACATTTCGATGTTCGGGTACTACTCGCACTTGGTGGAACATTGCCTCGATATCAGCCATGAGTGCCGCCTTTCCTTGTCTGAATCTGATGAGGACTCCCATCAATTTGTTGTTAAGGTCTGGCCCTTGCATCACCTGGCTGTTCAACGACATCGACTCATATTCGGCTGCACAATCAAACACTATTCTCACCTTTTCTGGCTTGTTGGGATTCAACACAGGGTGGTGTGGGAGATACCAGGTCTTCCCGGGTGCAACACTGAGTTCTTGACGTGGGACTCGCTCAGCATGTCCCTCGTCGATTAGGCGTCTCATCTCTTCTTTATACTTCTGAGAGAGCCCTGGGTTCTTCAGGAGGCGTTTTCTCAATCCTGCCAATCGCTGCTCGGCAAGTTTCTTATTGTCTGGGAGTCCCGGTTCTTCATGGCGAAACGGGATGGGCAGTTGGTAGTGTCCGTCCACTTGAGTAATTGACGTTGACCACTGCGTCAGGACTCTCTTGTCTTCAGCAGAGACGGGATCATCGTTACTGTAGGCTGAGTCGCATTCCCAGAAGCGCCTGACTTGTTTTTCCAGATTTGTCTCCAAATTTAGTGTTGCCATTCTGACAAAGTGGTTGATCACGGCATAATCACGGCTCGCCACTCCAAGTGGTCCATATATAGTCCAACCTAGCAAGGTGCGTATTGCAAACGGCTCTCCGTTTTTCCCAGTTCTTACTTCTAATGGTGCTAGTGCTTGTGGTACGTCTAGACCTATCAGGAGATCCACTCTTTTCGGTGCTTGGCATAGCGCAGTACCTCGTAGGTGTTCGCACATGGTGACATCTTGGGTGTCTGCGACCGACGATTTCAGGGAAGACGGTAGATTCTCAACAATGATGACCTTGGGGATAATGATGGATCGGCTCTTTCTGACTCCTACGCTAGCCACTCTCACACTGATTTCTTCGGTGTTTACACTATTACTTTCTTTCATGATTGTGCCAATGGAGAGGGAAACTGGCCTTCCCTCTGCCTGCAGCTGGTAAGCTAGACTACACGTGCAATATGATCAGTTGCTGCCTGAATCCAAGAGAGCTCCGGTGACTACTGCTTCTTTCGCCTCTAGGTTCTTTTCTTCCACCCTGACTTTCACTATTGGAAGTGCGACTGCTGGAACTTTGTAGTCACAACTCGCAATCGTTGGGTTCTTCACGCCGATCATCAATTCCATTGTTGGTTATGGTTTTCCCTGACCCATTTATGCGGATTTCTTTTCCCCATGGCGCTTGTACCGGCTTCGACCTTCCATGATTTAGCTCTACTAAATGCCGATTCCGGTGGTGGCATAATAGCCTTACGTTGACTCATTCTAGGTCGCTTGTGGTCAGGTGCTATGTCTATTTGGTAGGCGCCCCCTGTGGTAGCTCTCTTCACCCTTTGGAGGCTAGTCTGGTGTTCTCCCTTCTCAACTTCACCCCGTTGCACCTTGTCATTGCTCGTCAGAGCTCCCGTGAAGTGCAGGAGCCTCGAGTGTACTCCAGAGCAGCCATCTATACCACATACCATCTTCTGGCTGCACTCTGTTATCCAGTGATTATGACCCAGGCAGGCATAGCAGCGACGTTGTTCCTTACAAGGGAAGTTCGCTTTCCTGTGGACATGCTGAGGAATGTCTGGCACATCTGAAGAAGGTTATCTCCACGGCATAGCGAGCAGCGTTCATCGTCCATTTCTCTGGTTGTCTTTATTCCTGATGTCACATATTCTACAGACACACTAAGCGGAATAAAAACAACATACATTTTGAATTTAATAACATTATTAGTAAATGATCTTATAATATGCTTACTCTCTCCCTCATTATCTTAAAAACCTATTGTATATAAGACGGCAGAGGATGAACACAGAAGGATACTGTATTATTTCTTCATTCAAAATTGAAAGTTTAATATAGCATAAAAGCACTCACATAATTCTTACTTACTACCATAAGTAAGACATACATTCATACTACCATAAGTAACACATGCATTCATACTACCATAAGTAGGACATACATTCATACTACCATAAGTAACACATGCATTCATACTACCATAAGTAGGACATACATTCATAGTACCATAAGAAAAAATGCATACAGTACATACTACCATAAGTAAAACACATATATACTACCATAAGTAAGAAATACATGCATACTACCATAAGTAAAACACATATATACTACCATAAGTAAGAAATACATGCATACTACCATAAGTAAAATATACATACCTTCTACCATAAGCAAGACATACATTCATACTACCATAAATAACACAAACATACATACTACCATAAGTAAGACATACATACATGCTACCATAAGCAAGACATACATACATACTACCATAAGTAAGGAAGACATAATACTACCATAAGTAAGACATACATACATGCTACCATAAGTAAGACATACATACATACTACCATAAGTAAGACATACATACATACATACTACCATAAGTAAGGAAGACATAATACTACCATAAGTAAGACATCCATACATACTACCATAAGTAAGACATCCATACATACTACCATAAGGAAGACATCCATACATACTACCATAAGTAAGGAAGACATACATACTACCATAAGTAAGAAATACATGCGTGTTTATGTAGAACTTAAGACATTTGGAGTGGCTTATATATGAAGTGTAGAGTAGGATCACACACACACACACACACACGCACACAGACACAGACTACACATCCCCAATATCATGCACACATGTGCACATACATAATTTCATGTACTCATGTGTACTCACATAAATCACACATGAATACAACGCAGCATACACGCACGATGATATACACACATGTGCACACGAACAATTACACATATATGCACTCTCAGCCTCCCTTGGTGAGCATCGCTACACATACACTAGTACACACCCATATAAACCCCTTGGTATACATCACACTCCCAGCCTCCCTTGGCCAGCGTCGCCACACACACACCCTAGCTAGATAAAGCCTCACTACCACAGAGAAACACAACAACAGAATGCTCTACTTACGTCTCTTGTTATTTCCCTTGTTAGGCATGGCCTTAGGGGAACACGAGGCACACACAGAAAACACTTTGGTGGTTGTGGGGGGCGATATAAGAGCACAGGTTGTGAAGCGCACCAGTAACACAGTCACCGCCACACTCGCCAAGACCTGATGCGCGCGCCACCCACCCACCTTCCCCGGACGCGGGAGAGAGAGAGAGGGAGTGACGAGGTTCATCTGTTGAGAGTAAAATGAAGAGTATAGAGAGATGGGGAGGGAGGAGAGAGGAGGGGGGACAGGCACGAAGAGAGGAGATGAGGAGGACGGGAGGAGTGGAGCCATAATAGTGGCATTGTGTGAAGAAGAAGAGGCCAGCCAGGTGCCTCACTCCTTCACTGATGGTACACTTATATTCCTGTCTTTAGGCGCTACTCAGCAATATACAGTGTGTGTGTGTGTAATAATAATGATAATAATAATAATAATAATAATAATAATAATAATAATAATAATTACCGGTTTATTGAAAGAGCATGGCAGCCGGAAGGCTGAAAATATACAATTACATAATTGGGGAATAGGTCACTTGATTGACAAATGATATACAAGTAACATATGTTATACAAATATGATATTTAATAACAAGGTGAGGAGAAGGTCATACTACAGGGCATTTCAACATAATGACAGTGCAAAAAGGTAAGATTGGGTGGGAGTGAATACATTGGTTGATTACAAGTTATTAAGTTATTGATAATTTTTACAATGGTTGGGTCTAGGCTGTTCTTCTAGCGATCAGTACGTGCTCGTATTGGCTGGATGTGGTTGTGGTGTCGAACAGCAATTCGCAGACGAGGGATCACGGGTGGTAGTACGAGCCGGTGTCGAGGATGGTGCAGAAGCTTTTCACCAATTTGCAGATGAGGTCGTGGTGATGGTCAGAGAGAGCCGAGAGGGTCAGTGTGTTGAACCCTTCTTGATATGTAGGGCAGGAAGGGGAGAGAATAACCTTGCATGCCCCCCCTTTTTTTTTCTTTTTTTTCTTTCTGTTTTTTTGTGTGTGTGTATGAGAACGATGGCGATGTAGATGGTATTTTTAGTAAACATGGAATGCCAGAAATCAATATCAGTGAGGAGAAACTAAAATGGTGAGTTGAGAGAGAAATAATAATGAGGAATATATGGTCTGAAAGGAAAGTTATCTCTTAGTACGCGATGGAGAAGATTCAACTTTGTTATGAAACTAAATATTGGTGAATACAACGCTGAATGCGAACTCCATGGTGTATTATATATTAAAAGTGATTTTAACATTATAAAATGAAGATAAGGTTTCTAAAAGTATATAACAATGTAGAGGGAGGAGGTGGTGGAGGAGAGGGAGAGCATCTGAAGAGTGAATATAGCTGAGGTGTCTGGTTACAACGTACAGTACTAAGAAATAAAAACAGGATACTTAGACATGATTGAAGAAGGCAGGAAAGTAAACACTGGAATTAACAAACGGGTAATACGAATGTTGAAAGAATGTAAAAGGCGAAAGAATTAAATTTAAGGATAAAAGTTGATGCAAGATTTTAAATGAAACAGAAGTTGAAGTGAAGACAACAGAATACAACGAGAAAGCTGGAAGAGCGAAGGTATATAGTGCAGTTAGAGAGAGTACTGGGAGCAACTGTAGCAGATGAAATGAGAAAGAAGCAGAGTGTGGGACGGCAAGCAGTAAACACTAAGGAAGTTTCAAGAGTAAAAATAATAAATAAGGAGGAGGTGCTTAGGTGGGCTCTGAATAAATGGATAGACTGGCCATGCAAGTTTACCCTGATTCAGCATGTAAATAGGTAATACAAGTATACATAAAAGTACAGGTATACAAACAATATACAAAGATAGCATGGGTATAAAACAATCTACATAGACAGTGCGGGTATACAAACAATGTATGTAGACATTCCAAGAATACAAAAAATGTACACCCTCCCACACTTCCACTTGCTACAGTCAGCGTTGTCAGACCTAATCTCCGAGAGTCGTGAACCACGAGAGTATGAACCAGCATCGGAAGCATTCACTCCTCCAGTTTATAGGGTGTTTTACCCAGATATGGACTTTCAAATATGTATAATATAGTTTCTTTACATTACTGTTATTAAGTATATGTCCTGAATGTGGTAGATTCGCGAACCAAATGTCAATGTTTCCAGTTGTCAATCCTCATCTCCGAGAGTTGTGAAACGCGGGAGTATGAATCCACGTCTGAAGCATTCTCTCGTGCCATGAGAGGAGGGTGACGGGTTAGTGGGCTAGTGGGGGATGAAGGTAGGAGTGGAAGGTGGCAACAGATAAGTCCACCAAGTGGATACTAACAGACAATACTGTGTACAAACACAATATCAGAGCCCATAAAATAATAGAAATTAAAGATGGCTTCATCCTGATCATGCATGATGACCATGACCTGGATCGCCTGTTTTCCCAGAGATGAGTAAACAATCTAAGGGAAGAGCATTTAGACCCACTTTTGCCTCTTGCCTTGAAGGCTCAAAGGACTGTCCTCTGCTTCCAGATGGATGAACAGGTGTATGAAAACTGTGAAGAGGAAATGGTGGACTCCGCAAAAAAATCGCTTGTAAAAAGACAAATGCATCATCAAAATCCACTTCAAAAACACCGAGGCGGCTGTAAAAGTAACCAACGTGGGTCTCCTCGCATTCAGACTAAGCACACCGTGTAATGGCTACGGTCATACACGTCAGTTAACGTAAAATCAGACGATTCATATTACGCTCAATACCCCACAAAACATGTAGCTATGCCTTCTTTACTGAGTCTCCCATCTAAGGCGTCCGTTTCCTCATCGCTCCCAAGCGTGGGTGCCGCCCATTTTCTTTGACTTCCTGAAACCAACCTCTCTATAAAGTGAATTTGAATATGAGAGAGGACACCATTGTTTTGAGTCAACTTAGAGATGTTTGATTACAGTTAAAGCATACAAGATCCTTTGTGAGTGAAGTTGAAAGCTTTAACTGTCTTTATTGTTAGTAACACTTGTTAAGTAAGTGAGTGTTGAGTGCCAGTACGAATGGCATCCCATTATATTGTCCCTGGGGATATCCATGAATTTCCAATTGTTACTGAAGTTAGATTATTTTGTTGCCCAAACATCAGAGAATCTGATGTTTGCAGTTTAGTTAGTGCCAGTTATCTATTTAAGAAAGTCATTAATCTCCTGAACTATTCTGTCAACCTGTATAATCTTCAAAATCTAAAGTGTCCCTGTGAATAGTTCTGTAGTGGATTCCTCCCTTACAAGCGCCGTTTGTCGCTGAGTAGCCGAACCTTCTCGAATTCCCTAGCCTACGCCCCCAGCGCCGCCTGACGGAGCAGGGGTCAACTATCAACCCACGCCTACCCCCGCCTTATAAGACCTCACACTGCTGTGACCATCCTCTTTCTACCCACGGCAACCAACAAGCAACACCTCCTCCGCTTCAGCCTGGCGGCTCCTGCTCCCGCCGGCGATCTTGGCGTCCCTCAAGCTGCATGCCCTCCTCTGGGCACCCTCACCAACCAGCTCTCTCTAATCAACGCTTGTAACCATGCTGCCTACCCAGCAACAAGCTGCATTGTACTGTGGGGTACGAGTTGTTTAGTTCACACTCAGGATGGGATGGAGAAAGGAAACTCACAATGTGCTCTCTGTATACATATTGTATTGGATGTACAATGCAGCTTGGTGCTGGGAAGGCAGCATGGTTACAAGCATTGAGTAGAGAGAGCTGGTTGGTGAGGGTGCTCAGAGGAGGACAGCTTGTGGGTCGCCATGCTCGCCGGCGGGAGCGAGGGCCGCCAGGCAGTGGCGGAGGAGGTGGTGTTGCTTGCTGCGGCTGTAGCTAGAAGAAGAGAGAGGTCACCACGAGGTCAGGTCTTATATAGCGGAGGTAGGCGTGGCTTAGTAGTTGACCTCCGTCATGTAAGGCGGCACTGGTTGACCTAGACCACGAGGCATACACTGGGGAATTCGCGGGGTCGGCTACTCAGCGACAAACAGCGTTTGTAGGGGAGAAATCCACTACAATACTCCCTCCTTCCCTCCAGGCGGTGTAGGAGACCTGTTGTCTGCAGGGTTGCATGGCACATGTGAGGCAGAACGGGCGGTGCATGCCACATGTGAGCCAAAACGGCGAGGGCGTTGATGAGCCGGCCGCTAGAGGAGACAACTGTCTAGATACACACTATCTGTGGGAGAAGAGAGGGAGAAAAAGGGTGTGTGGAGGCGATGAATGTTATGCTTCCCTCACGGCAGGTACAGAGTCGTCAGATGCGCCTGCTGGGGTGTGTGGGCCTGGGTCAGGAGCAGGGGCTGCGTCAGCAGAAGCGGATGAGGGCTCGTAACAGCAGCTGGGTCCACGACAGCAGCAGGGTGCAGGACAGTAGCAGGGAGTACCTGAGGGAGAAAAGGGGGGTGTGTGGGTCTGCACTCAGGCGCATGGGCCGCGTCAGGAGGAGAGGCAGGGGGTACTGCTGGGCCGGGGGCGGCGTCTGAGGCAGGACGGGTGTGCTGGGGTCGGTAGGACGTGGTGCTTGGGGCAGGAAGAGGAGCTGGTGTCTGCTTAGAAAAGCAGTGCTGCTCTAGGGTGTCTAACCTGCGGTGTAGAGACAGCAGCTGTAGAGCCGATGAGAGCTGCTTCTGGGTGGATAAGCCAGTCTTCCATGTTGCTTGAAGACTGGGAGCGTGATCTGTTTCTCTTCCAACCTGTGTGAGTGCGAATCTCCGGGGGTCACCATTTGTGGGGTACGTGATGTTTGTGTTCACACTCAGGATGGGATGGAGAAAGGAAACTCACAATGTGCTCTCTGTATACATGTTGTATTGGATGTACAATGCAGCTTGGTGCTGGGAAGTGGCAGCGTGGTTACAAGCGTGATGTAGAGAGAGCTGGTTGGTGAGGGTGCTCAGAGGAGGACAGCTTATGGGTCACCATGCTCGCCGGCGGGAGCGAGGGCCGCCAGGCAGCGGCGAAGGAGGTGGTGTAGCTTGCTGCGGCTGTAGCTAGAAGAAGAGAGTGGTCACCACGAGGTCAGGTCTTAAATAGCGGAGGTAGGCGTGGCTTAATAGTTGACCTCCGTGATGTATGGCGGCGCTGGTTGACCTAGCATACACTGGGGAATTCGCGGGGTCGGCTACTCAGCGACAAACAGCGTTTGTAGGGGAGAAATCCACTACAGTACATCCAATACAATATGTATACAGAGAACACATTGTGAGTTTCCTTTCTCCATCCCATCCTGAGTGTGAACCAATATTGCATAACACCACAGTTCCTTGTGTGCAGTCGCCCTGAGCTTGTAAAAATAGTGTTAACAGAGTGTGTAATTCCACTTTTTCCTGGCAAGCTCAATCTCTGATTAGATTATAAAAATAGAAAGAACAAATTCACCTGACCTATGGCATTGATTTTCATATAGGCTATATATATATATATATATATATATATATATATATATATATATATATATATATATATATATATATATATATATATATATATATATATATATATTCTTTTTTCTTTTCTTTTTCTCTTGTATTTCTCTAAAATGTTTGTAGACGTTGTGTTGTGATGTAAGGTTAACATAGTTGTGGTAGTGGTGGCGGCTGTTGTATGGTAGGGGTGAAACAGCTGGTGGACGTCACGGTGGTGCGCTTGCCCGTGTTGCCGACCTGTCACTGATATGCTTTGCTGTGCTGTTCTGTGCAAATACCTAAGTGCACCGGAAAAAAGCCTGATTTTATTTACTGTGTTGACAGTTTTAAATTTTACCCTAGTGTCAGATATGTTATAAAGTAGACAATGTTTGCAGAAGGAGTGATAGAGGAGAAGAGGGACTATGTGACCCTGTCTCTACCAGCACTACAACAAACTACTACCACACCTTCTCGTTCATGGCGCCGAGTAAGTAACTAAGTATTGTATTCCCTCACTAAACAATAGTCTTGTGCACATTCTCAGAATCTGGCCATTTAGGAATCGTTCAAACGTAAGTAAATAGTTCCTCTAAATGTTTGTTTTAGGGCACTTCATATCTAAGGGTTTATTTGGGGGGAGAATTTGAAAAAATAAAAGTTAGAGGATGGCAATGCGGTGGTGTAACAAAGAAAAAAAAAAGATTAAATTACATGAAAACTGACAGGTAGAATGAGGCTGTGACAATTTCAAACAAAACAAAACATTGAGCTGTGTCTGAATTAAGTAGACACAAACACCAACTACATCATCAGGAGGTCAAGATACACATGACTTATATATACACTGTATTAGCCAGGTTATCATCATATTCAAAATGTAGTGGATATTTTGCCAATACCGGTTAAGATCCTACTAACGCTGTTTTACCGTGAGTGCTCTCTGATTGGCTAAGTATTTTCTGTTTAATATGACTGGGGCCCGGCCCCTAGTTAGGTAAAGTCAGGTAGGTTTCTTTGGTTGGTTACATCAGGTTCTAGTAATTTATAATGATAAGAACATCTGTGGAAAAATGAACAAAATCCAAACAACTGCTGGTGGTAGTGGTGTGCTCAGACATTACCTAATTTTTAACCTGTTTACTAGTTAGGTAAGGTAAGGTTTTCAAAGGCTTGTTTGTTGTTCTTTTTAGTATTTTAACCAACATTTTCCGTTAAATTTTTACTTTAGGACAGGAGTCCCCAGAGATTAACCAATATGTTTTCCCAGTGTATTTTGGTGTGTTTCAAACGAATTTGACCTTTATTTTTGGCGGAAATTGCTCGTTCCCCCACCAAACAACAATGGGGGAGAGCCTGGGAAATATGTTTTTTTGGATGGGGGAGAAAATGAAAACGAGTCATCTAACCTAACCTAACCCCTAGCCGGGGTCTCTGCCCTCGGACCCTTTTGTAGGCCTAGCTTAAACTAACCTAAATGTTCCAGTACAGTAATTGAAAATTAACTTTGTGGTGCACCATGTCCGAAAGTACAATACCTTAGTTAGAGGTGGAAGGGCCAGTGATACGTAAGAATTGGATAGAATGGTCGTCTTTCTCGTAAAACTCGGCAATAAACTTAAAATAATTGTAGGAGCACAAGTGATAACCAACATCCAGAATGGCCATTGTGAGAATGGTCAATGAAATTACCCAGGCTGCTTCCTTTGAAAAAAATTAAATGTGATCGGTAAAAAAAATTTTGCGTGATAATGTCGATACATCATTGGTCACGACTGGATGACGTCAGTCATTATTGCGCATACGTGATGCACCGATAACATCTCAGGAGACGAAGACTGAAAACTACGTAAAATCAATTAAATTCAATTGTATCGCTATTATCCATTTCCGCCATGTATATATGGGGTTCAAAATACTCAGAATAGTGAGATTTAAATGTTTCAGTAGTTTATAGCTTTTGGGCGCGCCATGTCCTAAAGTAAAATAACACCCATTTACCCTCCACTGCTCACTGTCAACAACCCAATATTGTTGGAAATTGGGTAGATCTTATCGGTTAAAATGCTTGAAAAATGTAAGCACTGGAAACATAATAGAATACAGCTACTCCTCGACTTACGACCTACTCAACTTACTACCTACTCGACTTACGACCACCCGGACATACGACCGCCCCAGTCGTA
Source organism: Homarus americanus (assembly GCF_018991925.1). Lineage (NCBI taxonomy): Eukaryota > Metazoa > Arthropoda > Malacostraca > Decapoda > Nephropidae > Homarus > Homarus americanus. Next base: position 2,816,878 of record NW_024719604.1, read on the forward strand.
CCCAAAATTTTTCAAATTTCGTATTTTCATGTCCCAACGTTAGTGAATGCGCTGTGTACTAACAAAATTTTCGTTTGTAATTCCCTTTAAAATGGCTGGCATGCTTAAAAGTGAGAGTTTTGTGGTGCCGAGAAGAAAAAGAGACACCCATTTTAGATTTTCTATGTATTATATTCGCATTTTCGATTTATGACCTGGATTTGGGTCCCTAACCCCGTCGTAAGTCGAGGAGTGGCTGTACCTGTAGTTGGTTAATATTGATGGGTGACCTGACAACCAGTAACTTGTTTTGGTGTTTATTTCCTTTTTCTATTTTCATCAGTGAGTACAGTGCTGATATGATGATAATTTCGGTAATTACTGACGACTAACCCGGTGCCGATTTTTTATAGAAAACGATTACAGGGTATAAATGCCGCAATTTTACTGTGTTTAATAGTGAACACTGTCATAGTTTCTGCAAATGTGTTAAAGGTGGTTACTTCTAAATTAAATCTAACCTAACCTTAGTTGATATGAAAAACAAGCAGCAGAAGCATTGTTAGAAGACCTCACCAACATAACCAAACAAACCTACTAAACCTTACCTTACCAGACCCCCTGGTATATTAAACAGAAAGAACTTATTATGATATGGTGTAATTTTATATTTTTTGTGCACGTGAGAGCAGCCGCCCATACCTGACGGTTCATAAACATACACTGAGCATCGGCGTTGATCCAGCCCGGATGACAGAGTGTCTTGGTAATACTTCAACATATTGCTGTTTACATCCCGGGATGAGACGTCACTGGCGCATTACTGCCAAGAAAACAAAGTAGTGCGCGGTTAGGCACCTAAATAACTACCAAACAAAACAATTGCACAAGAAATGATTATCATCTCAGAACTCAATGATGAAAATAAACACCAAAACAGATAACTCACTTGCTGGTCAGTCGTCAATATTACCTAACCTAATATATTTTTTTTTCTGCTTTCTCCATACAGTATATAAATAGAAATGTAAACTTACATGTTCGATCCAAAATGAATGTTTACCTTTCTCTTTGTTAGTTGTTTCCATGTACAAAAGAAATATGGTTAGGTATGTTTATAGATACACAATACTGTAATCGACATGGCGAAATTAATGTCGTCAGTCACGGTCAAATATAGTTAATGCGCTCTTTGCCTGTGATGGACGATTAGCCAATCAGAGCGCACTCACGGTAAAAATAGCATTAGTAGGAACTTGACAGTCGTGGCAAAATATCCACCGCCAATAGAAAAACAGTTGTTCCGTATGACCGGTTAACAGTATTGGGAGAATCTTTGGCTAATTTTGATGACTACACCGGTGGCGCATTATTTGTTTTGATGTTTATATTCATACTATATTTTCAGGTATTAATATCTTTTCGGTCATCCAGCGAATTTTAGGATTTTAAGTTTCCACCGTCTGAGAGAGGTTAGTTCAGGATCAGTGGAAGTTGCCTGATGACACCCCCTAAACAGTTTCTTCATGTACAACTTCTTGAGGTTGCTGATCACATTCTGGTCCATTGGCTGTATGATTGATGTAGTGTTGGGAGACAAAAACAACACTTTGACAAAATCAAATTGAGACTCCAAAGTTCTGGCAAGTTCAGGGTCATGACCAGGGGCATTATCCATGAGGAGAAGAGCCTTTAAAGGGAGTTAGAGGTAGTGCGTCGAGAGAGGGTGATGCACTGTAAAAAGTAGTTTGTGATGACGTAAAAATGACGTTATATTGAGTTGTCGGGACATTAAACGAATTTTTGGTATCTAAAGATTTGTGACGTAGTACTGAAACAACGTTAAGCGGGCCGATGTTATGCGAGGACATACAGTATACATGCGACCCTGGTCCCTTAATGCCCCGGGTAGTGAGGAGTACAGTACTGTATGTTGAGAAACATGTAGTGAAAGTTGCTGATTTGGAGCGCATCCCCCCATATTTACGTATATAGATTCTTATGGGGAAAATTGCCCCGATTTTTGCAAATTGTTATTCACAATGACATTTAGGTATGATCCCTTGCAGTAACCAGGGTATTCCTGTATCATACAATGTTCAGGATATTGATTGAGTGTGTCTGTGTAATTAATTTAGTTTAGCATAATTAGTAACATTAGTCAGGTTTCTAATAAAGTGTAAAGCATATCCAGTTATTTGTATTTTTCGAAAAGAATTTATTACGTTGACTAACACGGACTTTGTTTCAGCGGTGGAATCAGCTGCCTCGTCTGCAGCGAGTTGTATTTTTGATGCTGGGTGTGGCAGCTGTGGTGGCCCTCACTTATGGCATTGCCAGTCATGCTGAACCTTCTACAACTCCTGCTGCTTCTCACTCAAATGATCAGCATGTGAGTAATGCAGATCATAAAATGTTAAGACAATTTATGTGTGCACTGACTACAGAAAGCATCTGCAAGATTGGGTCCAGTGGATGTCAAAATGAACATTGCGATTCCTGTTGTATCGGTACAGTTGTCAAAATTCTTGGTCCGTTGTGTCATGTTGTCTAGCAAAAAAATTAGATACTTTTTGTAGTGAGTGTACAAGCAGGGAGATATATGATTTATAGTTACATCATCCATAGTCCTTATAGAGACTAGTGACCATTGTACTGTACTTTTAGGGTATCATGCATGAAATTATTTTTGAATGCCTCTTGTGGGATCTCAGAAGGTCCTTTACTGGATGAGCAGAAGATCATTCTCTGGTTCTACTACAGTAGTTTATTGTTACACAGGAATTAGAGAGTAACATCTGTAAATTACTGTACCATGTCTGTGTACATTTCTAAAATATTTTACAGCTCTCTGTTGGTGTATGAACTGAAAGTGAGCAAAAATTAATAATTTATAGAAGGATAATGTGATTGATAGTGTGACCTGTACAGTACAGTACTGTAATACGAAATGGTATACTGTACATTATAGGATTATTAACAAGAATACTGTATTCAGAAGGTCAAAATAATAGGCGTTAAATGTGAAGAAATACAAACTGAAAATAATCAAGAACACAAGTGGCTTATTTAATATGTTTTGTGTAATCTGTGTAGAGCAAGTGTATAACTCCATATTCTAGCTATCTATTTAGTTCACTTTATTTGATCATCCTGAAGTGCCACACCTGTTGTCTCTACGACTGATGCAGTTGCACACACTTTTACAAACTGACAGTACAATACAGTATTGTTCAGTCACTTGTAATCCATTACCTCGGCCCATCCATTGTTTAACCTGGGCAAGTAACCAAGTCTACAGGCTGAAAACCCAGTTGTAACCATCAACACGGGTGGCTGAAAACAATTCATTCAGTTATTTATTCCTTTTGGCCATACAGATTGACAATCCCTTATCCAAAATCCTTGGGGCCAGATGTGTTTGGGAATTTGGAATTTTTCGGATTTCAGAACGGTAGTACGGTACATATACTGTATAAATGAAATCGTGGGCCCTTCGTGCTCAGTGGCGAGTCCGGTGGTACAGTTTAACCGAGGCGTGAAAGTTCGAACGCTCATGCTTGGCTAGAGCGCAACCTCCGTCCCGTTGACAGCATACAGCAACATCGTTTTCCAGACGTTCGTGGTTGTTATAATCATGGTCGTGGTTGTTATAATCATAGTCGTGATTGTTATAATCATAGTCGTGGTTGTTATAATCATGTTCGTGGTTGTTATAATCATGGTCGTGGTTGTTATAATCATGTTCGTGGTTGTTATAATCATGGTCGTGGTTGTTATAATCATAGTCGTGGTTGTTATAATCATAGTCGTGGTTGTTATTGGGTTGTTATAACTGTTATAATCATGGTCGTGGTTGTTATAATCATAGTCGGGTGTTATAATCATGTTCGTGGTTGTTATAATCATGGTTGTCGTGGGTGTTATAATCATGGTCGTGGGTTGTTATAATCATGTTCGTGGGTTGTGGTCGTGGTTGTTATAATCATGGTCGTGGTTGTGGTGGTTGTTATAATCATAGTCGTGGTTGTTATAATCATGGTCGGGTTGTTATAATCATAGTCGTGGGTTGTTATAATCATGTTCGTCGGGTTGTTATAAGTCGGGTTGTTATAATCATAGTCGTGGGTTATAATCATGTTCGTGGTTGTTATAATCATGGTCGTGGTTGTTATAATCATAGTGGTTGTTATAATCATGTTCGGGTTGTTATAATCATGGTCGTGGGTTGTTATAAATGGTCATTTGTTAATATGCGTGGTTGTTATAATGCGGGTTGTTATAATCATGGTCGTGGCTGTTATAATTGTTGTTATAATCATGGTCGTGGCTGTTATAATCATGTTCGGTTGTTATAATCTGCATCGGTGGGTTGTTATAATCATGGTCATGGCTGTTATAATCATAGTCGTGGTTGTTATAATCATAGTCGTGGTTGTTATAATCATGGTGTTGTTATAATCATGTTCGTGGTTGTTATAATCATGGTCGTGGTTGTTATAACCATGGTAGTGGCTGTTATAATCATGTTCGTATTAGTTTGTTATAATCATAGTCGTGGTTGTTATAATCATGGTTCGTGGTTGTTATAATCATCAGTGGCTGTTATAATCATGGTCGTGGTTGTTATAATCATATAATCATGGTGGTTGTTATAATTCGTGGGTTATAATCATGGTCGTGTTGTTATAATCATGGTCGTGGGTTGTTATAATCATCATGGTCGTGGTTATAATCATGGTCGTGTTATAATCATGGTCGTGGTTATAATCATGGTCGGGTTGTTATAATCATGGTGTGGTTATAAGTTGTTATAATCATAGTTGTGGTTGTTATAATCATGTTAGTGGTTGTTTATAATCATGGTCGGTTGTTATAATCATGGTCGTGGTTGTTATAATCATGGTCGTGGTTGTTATAATCATAGTCGGTTGCTATAATCATAGTCGGGTTGTTATAATCATATGTTATAATCGTCGTGGGTTGTTATAATCATGGTCGTGGTTGTTTAATCATGGTCGGTTGTTATAATCAGTGGTTTGGTTATTATAATCTGGTCGGTTGTTATAACCGGTCGGGTTGTTATAATCATGGTCGGGTTGTTATAATCATGGTCGTGGTTGTTATAATCATGTCGTGGTTGTTATAATCATGGTCGTGGTTGTTATAATCATAGTCTGGTCGTGGTTGTTATAATCATAGTCGTGTTGTTGTAATCGGTCGTGGCTGTTATAGTCATGGTCGTGGCTGTTATAATCATGGTCGTGGCTGTTATAATCATGGTCGTGGCTGTTATAATCATGGTCGTGGTTGTTATAATCATGGTCGTGGCTGTTATAATCATGGTCGTGGTTGTTATAATCATGGTCGTGGTTTTCCCCCAAAACAATACAATTAATGAAAAATGCAAACTATGTAAAGCCTCGGATAACAACGATTCGTCCAACAACTTTTCATATTTGAAGCCCTAGATAATTTAGGACCCAATTCAGTTTACATCCTTATTTCATTCGTATTTACGACCAAAATATAATAAAAATAAAATAAAATTACATTTTCATATAAATAATAACTAAATCTCGATATGTATTATAAAAAAAAATACTGTAAAAAAATGAATGGCGCCTTGCACAAAGAAGCTGCATTACTAGTGAGTGATAAACAACAGTCGGAGCTTGACAGGCCTTTTTTTTCACGCATCTGGAACAAGAACTGGAGAAAACTTTCTCAGGTTTCTTACAGCATTTTTGCATCCCCATTCAACATGGGCAAGAGAGCAAGTGATGGTAGTGTTGTTTCAAAAGCCAATAGAAAGTGTCTAAGCTCAGCCGAGAAACTAGATGTGTTAAAACGATATGAAAAAGATGAGAGGTCTGTGGGTATTATATGGAGCAAGCAATGAATATATTTACTGAAGTGGATCCATTTACAGAACAAAGCATTAAAATTTAAATAAATGCAAATGACCTCTACAGAAAAATGTATAATGAGAAAAGAAAGCAGCTGTGCAAGGTTCTTTCGAGACTTTTATTATTTGAAGGCCTAAACCATCAACTTCAGCATCATAAGCAGCTTCAACATCAACTTCAGGTTCAGTAACAGTTTCAGCAATAGCTTTATGGAAAGCTACAGCTTCAGCCAGAGTTGAACCTACAGCTTCAGCCAGAGTTGAACCTACAGCTTCAGCCAGAGTTGAACCGGACGACTTCGTCATCTGAGTAAAAACTCGCACAATATTCATTGGCTGTCCTTATATTTTAGACTTTACCGCCATTGATGAATAGAATTTTTGTTTTACATTCGTAAATATTATTCAAAACATATATGAACAGTAAATAAATGTTGCTTTCACATTCATATGTAGAGAAATGACGATATGTTTTCACATGCAGGGCCGGGTTAAGACTTACGTAGCCCTTAGGCACCTCTAAGATATGGGGCCCCATTTGACAGCATATTCACTAATAACACAAGCTAGTACCTAATTATAAAATGTGATGTCGAAAGAATAAGATTCAGTGATGTTTGCCATGAATTGAGTAAAAGAAAATGGGTTAGATCAGCTGTTCTTGTACAGTACAGAAATAGTTTTGTTTACAAGAAGCACAGCTAGCTGGTGGACACTGGGAGACGACCGGTAATTGTTTCTTTTTTTTTCTCTTATGCTTAGTGCATTTTTATAAATGTTGTTAGTTGTTTGTGATGAATATCTATAGACACTATGGACATGGTACTGACTGGTGACAACTGTCTTTGTTCTTCTTGTAGAAATTTATATACTCATATTATCGTATAGGCAGACGGTAGTGATCTACCAGAGAGTGAATGTGAATTATGGTCCTCTGTGACAGTATATTTACCCGAATAGCTTTGATTTCTGGCTTTAAACCCAGAGTTGTGAGTTTTTGTGACTACCTAGCTAATAGCTATGATTAGCTTCACCTTTGTCCCGTAGGCTACTTGTAGAGTTTCTGATTAATTGCTCTGTTTCAGATTTTGTGCAGTAGGATTTATCTTTGATTCATTAATGACATAGACGCCTTTTATGCTAGGTTACAATTTTTGAGAAACAGGAAATAGACTGATAGTTACTTTAGATATGCGAGCTTCACTATAGCTCATGAATTATTATGACACTATGATCACATATATTTATTTAATTAATGTCGCCCAATTACATTTATCTGTAGTTCCTTGATATATATATATATATATATATATATATATATATATATATATATATATATATATATATATATATATATATATATATATATATATATATATATATATATATATATATATATATATATATATATATATATATATATATATATATATATATATATATATATATATATATATATATATATATATATATATATAATCCCTTCTTCTTGTAGGTAAATATGTCAGATGGTTACCGAAGGAAACATGAATCTGGGCATGTTAAAAGAAAGAAAAGGGAACACATAGAAGAAGATATGCGAAAACAACAAGGGTCAATGTTGAAATTCATAAAAAGGAATGATGCAATGACTGGTAGTTATTTTGGTAATAGTGGTCCTTGTACTGAAGTACTGTCAAGAAGTGGAGAGGACATTTCTGTCTGTGGTGTAGCAGCATCTTCTGGTTTTGAACAGGAATCTGGTGTTCAAGAAGAGGTTCCTCGACAGGAATCTGGTGTTCAAGAAGAGATTCCTCGACCTGAACAGGAATCTGGAGTTCAAGAAGAGGTTCCTCGACCTGAACAGGAATATGCTGTTCAAAGAGATTGCTCGACCTGAACTCCCAAAGTGTGAGATACAGCAATGCAGAAGTAGTGACCCTGCTGAATGGGAAGTGAATGCAGATATACTCAACTATTATGCTGATCATATTCCATCACAAAACTTGGATGCAGGATTCTCCAAAAGGGGTCGACAGTTCGGTGACAAAAAGGGGTGTGTTCGAAAAAATTACTTTCAGAGATATCTAACAAATGGTGTAACGTGACTGGTTGATCTTTTCACCTTCAACTGGAAAAGTGTTTTGTTATGTGTGCAAAGATTACTATAATGACCAAAGTCCTACTCAATTTAAGACAGGATTTGATGATTGGAAGAATGCCACTGCCAGAATATCCTCCCATGAGCAATCAAAAGATCACTTATGTGCACTCTCTAACAGGTTGCAGCATCAGAAACATACTAGTATAGATGCTGAGCTGGAAAAAGTCAAGCAAGAAGCATATTGATACTGGTTTAAAGTTCTAAAAAGAATTGTAGCTGTTGTGAGATTTCTTTCGGAGAGAGGCTTAGCCTTTCGAGGTGACAATGAGGTTGTTGGTAGCCCAAACAATGGGAATTTCCTTGGGTGTTTAGAGCTATTGGCTGAATTCGATCCTTTTCTTCATGACCATGTTGAAAAATTCAAAAATCCTGGAAAAGGACACGTGTCTTACCTCTCTTCGACAGTATGTGAAGAATTTATAGGCCTGATGAAAGTGAAAGTTAAGGAACATATAATTACCGAAATCAAAGATTCAAAGTACTATGGTGTCAGCATTGATTCTACCCCGGATATTAGCCACACTGATCAACTTGCTGTAATACTCCGATATGTGCTCTCTGATGGAATGGTTGTGGAAAGATTTGTGCAGTTCATCCCAATTGAAAGACATGATGGCAGGTACCTCTTTGATATACTGACCAACATTTTTCAACAAAATGGAATAGATATTGTGTGGTGCAGATCACAATGTTATGACAATGTAAGCAACATGAGTGGGATATAGTCCAGTCTGCAATCAAGATTCAAAGAAGTCAATAACTTGGCAGAGTGGGTACCATGTGCAGCCCATAGCCTGAATTTGGTAGGCTCTGTTGCTGTGGAAACTTGCACAGCGGCTGTCAATTTTTTTGGTGTTGTACAGTGCATATACAATTTCTTTTCAGCTTCACCACAAAGATGGAGTATACTTACTGAAAGTCTCAAAATCCCCAAAAATGCTTATGCAGTTCACAGTATGTCAGAAACTAGATGGTCTGCAAGAAGTGATGCAGTGTCAGCCCTATTCTTGAACTACTCAGAGATTAGACAGAGTCTGATCAATGTTGCAGAATTTACCGGGCAACCTCCTTCAGCTGCTCATGAAGCTAAATCCCTTGTCAAGAAACTTGATGCATTTGAGACTGCACTAATTTGTACTATTTGGAATGATTTGCTTAAAAAAATTAACATAGTCAATAAAGCTATTCAAGAGCCTGGAATTGAATTGGGCACAGTTGTAAAGATGTATGACAGTCTTCTGGCATATTTTTCTGAAATCCGTGATAAATTTGAGAGTTTTGAAAAAACGGCAAGGGAATTCTCTAAAAGTGACTACAAAGAGGAGATGCAGGCTGAATGCAAACGTATGAGGAAACAGTTTTTTAATGAAGGAGCCAGGGATGACACGGTCTCAACCATGACTGCAAGTGACAGATTTCGAACACAGACATTTTATCCTATTGTAGACAAGCTCATTGTTCAGATGGGTAGACGCCAAGAAGCATATTCAGTGTTGTGTGACAGATTTGGTTTCCTGGTTGACAAATCACTGTCCCAGGATAAAGTGATCCTGAAAGCTTACCCAACATGGTGGGATGGCGGGAGAGATGGCGGGAGGTTTGAAACCAAAAATGGCGCGGCGCGAGATGACCGCCAGCCACTCTCAGCGTAAAAGAGTACACGCACCGCGTAAAGTGAGCATTCCAGGTCTGGCAGGGTACCTCGTAAACGTGGAAACACTTAAAAAAAAAAAAACGCACAAAGCGGGGTAATACTGTACAGTACAATTATTGTGACAAGAATTGGAAAATAGTGGCGTGCATTTTGACACTTGAACCATGAAAATCAAGCGATAAATTGAGTTTTTGAAGTAGGTGCTGATACTGTATGTTCATCATTGGAAGGTTAGAAAGAGTTCTTTGGATGACAAAATATTTGTCATCGGCCAGTCAAAATAGTACGTAATGAATTGACCCCGGCTACCAGTGTTCCTGGAGTGCGGTGGATTTCATCTGTATAGAGTTGGTGAGATATTAGAGGAGTTACTTAAGAAGGATGTAAGTTATAAAATATCTGTTCAGCCAGTCTTATTGAGAACTTGAGAAGAGGTTTTTTGAGTACAGTTATTGATACATGAGTCAAGGTACAGGTATTTACTGATCTAATTTGTGTACCATGATTATCAAAGAGCATGTATAAATTTTCCTTCATAATCTTTTTCTTCAGTATTGTTTATGTGTTGTAGAGAAACATATATAGCCCTGCTATTAATATTATAATTTTTTCTTTTTTTTAGGAAAATAACTTGACACCACCTCCACTGATGCCACATCCACCTGATGACCCACAAGAGAAGTGAGTTAATTTTCTTATACCACATAGATGAAGCTCAACTTTTGGCTTAATTTGAAACTAACTTTTGTTATAGGATTTTTTAAAATTCATTTTGTAATCCTCATACAGAATAAGAGTACCCAAGTAAGTTTGAAACTGTGACACATAACACATTGTGTTAATATTCTTAGTCGTGCTAATACCTAAGAGTGTCTCATTAAAATAAATGAAAATTAGTGAATCATAAGCTTGATAGAATTGTTATTGGATAAAATATCCAAGTTATATGTTTATTTAGGAGCAGGCTAAATTGTCCAGAAGGACAATGTGCTGCAGGCGCATGGTTGAATACAGACAGTTCCTGGGTTATGTAAGAGTTCCATTCCTATGGATGTTCTTAAGTAAAAAATGTACTAAAGTCGAAACACACATATAACCCTATATGCTTACCGTACTTACAGAACAATGCTTAAAATACATATATATACATCTAAAGTCACTTAATTTAAGACTAAAGAAGAAATGGAATGACAAAATACAGTAAATAAAAGTAAAAAAATCAGTCACTAGATAAAGGTAGTAGGCAGTTATCAAACAGGTGGTACACTCGGAACCATATTCTCTAGCCCACCTGGGTCGGTGCTGGAGGTTAGTACAGTGTCCTTTCTGGACGGGGGCCCACTCTAACTATCACGAGGCAACACACGCACGAACACACACAGTCATAGTACGGCTGTATAGATGACATTATGTATAAATATTGTATAATCATTTTATACTCTGCATTATCTTCATTATATATGAACACAAAGAAAAATTACCATAGGTTGTAGTTACGAAAGTATGAATGGAAATAAACACTTCAAACCACCCAGTGAGTCCACACAACGTTAACAGCGCTTGTGTGTGTGTGTGCCAAACCACGATGCTTCCACCACACCCCATCATTCGCGTAACTATATGAAAAATCGTGTTTAATTTATTTACATATTTCAAAAACCTTAAATTACATGTGGATCAGTCACTCCTCATTTGACACACTTATAGTGTAATACTTTGACCATCCCACCTGGGCACATGGAGGCCCACGGTAACTCTCACGGGGCAACATACGCACGAACACACAAGTTATGATATGAACCCTTCCAGGCTTCACTATCATTATCATGTTATGTTCATCGTGCTCTGTATCTTGGTAACTAGTCATAGTATCAATACATGACAGTGTTATTAGTATAATATTGTAACTTGTACCCTACAGTTATTGTTGTAAATCATGGACAGGAAGGATACATAAATTGTAATATCAAGTGTATGGTTCGCTCAAAGCCACCCCAAGTCAGACAACGCGTCACACAAAGTTACACTCTGTGTGTGTGTGTGTGTGTCATTAAGCTTCATCTTTAGTAGGTAAGATGTTTCATAAGAGGTTTCTCCCCTGTGCTGTACTGTATATGAAGGGTACAGGTATTAATAGGCACTGATTATTACAGTACTGTATCTGTACTAATTAATGAAAAGCAAATAAACAATATTTACTTCGATGATTTCCTTCGCACAATAATGGCTTGGTCCAGGTAATTCAAGGTTTTTCTCGGGTGGTGGGGGTCCAGCGGAAGCCATTGTGAGGGGAATAGCGGGCACAAGAGAGAATTGTATACGCGGACTGAGAACAATGAGACTGGCCCGGCTAGGTCAGCAACTTCTACCCTCTGGTGGCAGGGCACGTCATGTTACATTAGACCAATCACAGCTAGTGGTGGAGGGAATGCGTGGGTGGTAAGGATGCGTGGCCCAATCACAGTCCGATATGTCATATGACGTCAGCGATAACGTAAGAGCGGCCTAATGTGCACCCCTCACCGCGTCGCTTCCCGCGTATGGTCAAGAATGGACCGCGTTAGTAAAAAATGGCGCAGCGCACCTGGACCTCGCCGCGTAATTAAAACATTCATTCTGGCAAGGCACCGCGTAAATGACCATACGTGTAAACAAAAACCGCGTAAATCCAGACTATACTGTATGGTATACTTGGTGGAATAATGCATACCCGGTAAGTTGCTGAGTCCATGTTGTCATAAAATGGGATTTCCAGGATCGGTGTACAGTAATACCCCGCTTTACGCGGTTCTCATTTACGCTTTTCTACATTTATGCGGTGCCCTGCCAGAACCGGAATTCCCACTTTACGCGGTGCATCTACTCATATACGAGGGTGAAGTATAATATTTTTTATTTAGCTCATAAAATTCATACAAATTACCCGGCCAGAATATAATTTACATTGCTGGAATTCTTACAATATGATGATCATTTTGAATATAAACATCATAGATTTTGCATTAGACATACAAATTTTAGATCTAATGAAAGAATTTTGTTTACTCAGAGCAAATATGTTATCTTTTGTGCAAAATATATGACGTATATTCAAAATATTCCTGGTCTTGCAAGGAATCCAGCATTGTCAATTATATTATCCTAACTTTAGTTTGAGGTATTATTTGTAACTATACCTTAAAATCTGGTGTTTTCACCCAAACATTTTTCAGAGAGGGACGAGCCAGTGAGCATGGGAAGGGAGGGGGGGGGAGTTGAGTCCATTATTTGAATGGACATTAACCTGGCGACTGTATTTCTCTTAAATATTAATTGTGTGTGCATACCATCATAAAATTAAGATGTTATTTTTACTAGAACATAGGTATTGTGTCGGAAAAAGTGGAGTTTGGGAGTCGGCCCAGTCTCTATTTCAATTAATCCCATATGTTCTGTTATTCCATTTACCTGTACGCGTTTCTCGTTTTACGCGGACCTCTGCGGGTTCAATTGACCGTGTAAATCGGGGTATTACTGTACTGTACTGTAACTTGTGAACATAAATATACTGTACAGTATATGATACAGTACAGTACTGTATATGGGTATTTGTGTGCATTTATGACTGTCATGATATTAAACTTCATACAACCTTCTTAATGTTAAATTTTATCCATTCTGAACCTTGAGACTGAAGTCTTTGAATAGTGTTGGGGATGTTTTCTGCTTTATATGACCTTCATGTTTTCAGGAATAATTTAATTAAGTTTGTCTTGACCAGACCAAGTATCATCTGGTACAAGTGAAGTCGTCCATGTTGGAGAGTAGTGCGGTAGGTATCATCTTATTTTACTTGTGAATATCTTATTTTGATACGTGAGATTTAGTTTATCTTGTCTTACAGGAGAATAGAAAGAGAAGCTGAAAATGAAGATATACCCAAAAAGGATGAAGAAATGAGAGATGGAAGAGATCAGATTGTTCCTCCCCCAGGACTACCACAAAAAAGTATGTGTTTATGATCTGTGGATCAATTGACTGTTGAGATTATTCCACCTGAATACCTCTGCTAAGCCTGTCTTGCATAGAGGGTATCTCGGTTATTGAAGCAGGGACACTCTCCTGTTGAATCAGTGTAAATGTTGCATAAACGGCTACTCACCCAATCAAACCAGGCTTATGAAGCAAGCTTTAACCAGGCTTATGAAGCAAGCTTTAACCTTGGTTCAGTAGTTACTATGAGTCAGTGAGCCAACAGGTATACTGGGATTAACCCTCAACTATTGTAGTTCACTTGACTTAGCTCTTTGAGCATAAACTGAGGCCATGGTCAATCTTTACATATTACTTGCTTCTGTTCCACTGTCAGTATATTTCTTTTATTTTTCTGTTCTTGTTTAATTTCCAAAAATTGATTTTGTGGCCCACATTTTTTGGTGAGTGATTGATGACACCCCATAATGCTGAACACCCCATGGTAGAGTTCATCTTTGTTGTGGGTCACAGTATTTTACTAGCAGGATGTGTTTCTCAAGTGATAAATGCATTTGCTACTATGGCAGTTCCTTGCTGACTCACATTCTGAGTATTTTGAGGTATTCAGAGATATGGTGGTTATTTATATGGTCCATGAAGATATTCAATCAATAGTGGGATTGTCAATGATTATTACATCTCCCAAAAACCCTTAGCTTCACTATATTGCTACAATGCTCTAGCCTTCCTGTACACCCTCACTACAGAACCCAACTTTCTTGGTAACATTTTCTCTCCTGCATTTAGATGGATAATATGAGGCAATAAGTATCTTTTCACAGTTTTATATACAATTTGTATGTGTGAATAGTTTGATCCCTGATTTTCTTGTAAAAAAGTAAGGGTTTTTCATATACCTCTTGTGTAATTTGACCCTAACTTTTGAAAGACAACATGTATAATACTAGACATATTTTGTTGCAAGAAACCAGATTCTTACCCAACGCATCTTGGCCGTGACCATCCACCACAACCGCTAATGATGTGAATACAGTAGAACGTGGATATAACACAGGACATGTTCCAAGAGAGGTTCGCTTTAAACCGAATTTGCACTAAATCAAAGTGTTGTTTCAATGGAATAATTTAGTTTGGTACTTGAGAGAAACACAAAATACTAAAAAGACTGAGAGTCTACCCAGATGCACCTCAGCCCATCTCCTAGAATAAACAAAACATTGTTTTTTGTAGTACAGTATTATGTTAAAAAAACACTCATAATTCAACACAGTTAAAATTATGGGACGTGAAATTGTCTGTTTACTAGCAAGCAGCTGATGGGGTAGGGGTAGGGCGGGGGGTTAGGGAGGTGAGGTGATATGTTTGACAGTTGATGCCAAGGTCTAGTGCTTATTTATTTATCAGTCCTTAAGAGTAACTTTAAGTTTTCTCTTATAAAATGTCACTGAACTGACATGGGAGAATATAATTAACATTGCTGGAATTATTATAAGATACTGATTGGTTTGAATATAAACATGCTATAGCTCGCATTAGACATACAAATTTTGAGTTTTAATTAATAATTTTATTGCAAAGGGCTAAAATTTTTACCTCTTGTGCAAAATATATGACATTAATAGTCAAATTATTCGCTGTCTTACAAGGATTCCAGCTATGCAAATTATATTCTCCTAACTTTAGTCTGTGATATTATATAAGATAAAAACTGTAAGCCTATAACCACCAAACCCAGGCTGGGAAGATGGGGGTGGGGGGGGTAACAGTGACACTTTTGACAGTTGGGGCTGAAGGTCTAGTGAAGTATTTATTTGTTTATTCATGTCCTTTAGATTTAGTTTTTGTTTTTCTCTTATAAAATGTCACAGAAGTGACCGGGGAGAATATAATTTACATTGCTGGAATTCTTATAAGATAGTGATTAATTTGAGTATAATCTTGCTATAATTTGCACTAGACAAAAATTTTAGTAATCAATTAGTACAATATTTTGAGTAATGTACATGTACAGTACAGCTTTGCCCTTAGGACAGTGTAGCGTGCCTAGAGAAACATTTGGGGCAAAATTTAAAATATGGTGCGGCAGATTGACTCGCGCAAAATAGGAAAGGTTCGCTTCATGTCAAAGCATTGCCCTTAATTGTGGGTGTCGCTTTAAGTCAATAATCGTAAATTTAATTGCTTTAAATCGACGTTCTACTGTATAACGATTTTTTTATATCGCGGTTACCAAAATTTTTGACATTTTCCTCTATATAACGATAATTTTTTTATTTCATGAGGGAAATCAGGCAGGAAATATTTCAAATGTTCTGCCATGACAAACAAATGGGTTATTTTCTCACCAGAGGCTCCACCGTGGCTGCTCACTCACACATTCATTCTCGCTCGCTCAGTCTTTCTGAGTGAGTGACGAGAAAGCAGTCGACTGCTGCAGATTACGACTTCTAAAGCGAGTGTAAATGGGTTGATAGTGACGTGAAAATTGAAGATAATGGAAAGCTTAATGGAAAAGATTTAATACTGTAACTTATATTTTTGGTGTTCGTTTATGTAGGTGTGGGATTGTCAAGTGAGGGTGGCAGTGTGGCGTCTGGTGTTCCTTGATATTGATATTGAAATAGCCTGTTGTTCCCGAGTCTAGTGCTCTTTGGTGCTTTAATTCGTAAGAAAATGAACGTGTTAAGTTAAGTTTAGTCACTTTTTTGGGCCCCCCGAACCTAACCCTATTTTCCCCATTGATTACATGTACGTAATTATATATCACGATTTAGTATACAGGCATCCCCCGGGTTACGGAAATTTGCTCCTACAGATTTTGTAAATTATGACCAGTAAATTCGGGATATATAGACAAATTCGCCCTTATGGAAATTGGGTAAATTTTTAAGTTATTTTTTTTTCAATACTATTAGAAAAAAAATTCACAGAAATTATAAAACATATTTTGAGTGGATTTCTTGGTGGTTGCTACAATACTGTACAGTACAGGGCGAGGCAGTAGTGCCCCTCCGTCTCCTTCTCAGTAACTCCTGATTGCACCACCTCCCCTAACTCAGCACTCAACATTGTTTGTGATAAGTTAAATTCAAGTGTTTTGTGTATTTATTATCATATTATATCATAAAATAATCAATTATTCTCATTCATAAATGTGCTTGTATTACGTCTTGTTGCCGAAAATATTTCCTTGGGAATTCATCTCAAATTATATAATGGAAGTCAATGGAAAAATTCGTTTCGTGTTACGGACAAATTTTCAAGGACAGAAACCTTCTGTGACCCGGGGGATGCCTGTATAGTGAACATCGTTGAACCCTATCTCGCGATATATCCTGACCCTACTGTATCTCCGTTAGCCGGAATCCCTCAAACCTGAAACTCTCCGATAGCCAGAAGTGAAATTTTCTCGGAAAATCGTTATCAAAGCTGGAATTTCCGGAAAATTCCTGCTTTGGGAAAGATTTTCCGAGGGCCACATTTTCCGAAAAATTCTGAGAAAAATTTTCCGATACCCGGAAATTTCCATGGATGGGGGAGTTTTTCCGGCTTTGAGAGAGTCGTCTCGTTAGCCGGAAATCTCTCATTCCCGGAAGTGCTCTGCACCAATTGCTGTAGCTAATGAGGATATCACTGTATTGTATATTGAAGTCCAATTTATCGAGGTTTTACTATACTCTTTAGTTTCTAAATATTTAAAGATTAGCAAATCTCCAAAAATTCTGAATGAACTTCCACAATAAACTGGACTATTACCGAGGTAAGTATATCTGGAGTTGCGTGGGTACCTAGAGGGTGAAGCTCAGGGTGGCTAGATACTGCCTCACAACAGACTGCCAACCTTTTTTTCCCCCTTTCCTTTTTTTGGATGGTTGTGCAGGGTTGTTATTGGTTTGGCTTTGATTAACCGATCATCTCTGGCCGACCCAAAGGTCCCAGCCAAACGGCCCAAGGGACTCGTCCAAAGGTCCCAGCCAAAGGACTCAAGGTACTCATCCAAAGGTCCCAGCCAAAGGGCTCAAGGTACTCACCCTAAGGTCCCAGCCAAAGGGCTCAAGGTACTCACCCAAAGGTCCCAGCCAAAGGGCTCAAGGTACTCACCCAAAGGTCCCAGCCAAAGGGCTCAAGGTACTCACCCAAAGGTCCCAGCCAAAGGGCTAAAGGGACACACCCAAAGGGCTCAAGGGACACACCCAAAGGGCTCAAGGGACACACCCAAAGGGCTCAAGGGACACACCCAAAGGGCTCAAGGGACTCACCCAAAGGGCTCAAGGGACACACCCCTCTCAAGGGCACACCCAAAGGGCTCAACACACCCAAGGGAAGGGACACACCCAAAGGCTCAAGGGACACACCCAAGGGCTCAAGGGACACACCCAAAGGGCTCAAGGGACACACCCAAAGGCTCAAGGGACACAACCTCAGGGACACACCCAAGGGCTCAAGGACACACAAGGGCTCAAGGGACACACCCAAAGGGCTCAAGGACACACCCAAAGGGCTCCAAGGACACACCAAAGGGCTCAAGGGACACACCCAAAGGGCTCAAGGGACACACCCAAAGGGCTCAAGGGACACACCCTCAAGGGAGGGCTCATGGGACACACCCAAAAGGACACACCCAAAGGGCTCATGGACACACCCAAAGGGCTCAAGGACACACCCCAAGGGCTCAAGGGACACACCAAAGGGCTCAAGGGACACACCCAAAGGGCTCAAGGGACACACCCAAAGGGCTCAAGGGACACACCCAAAGGGACACACCCAAAGGGCTCAAGGACACACCAAAGGGCTCAAGGGACACACCCAAAGGGCCCACAAAAGGGCTCAAGGGACACACCCAAAGGGCTCAAGGGACACACCCAAAGGGCTCAAGGACACACCAAGGGCTCAAGGGACACACCCTAAGGGCTCAGGGACACACCTAAGGGCTCAAGGGACACACCCAAAGGGCTCAAGGGACACCACTCAAGGGACACACCCAACACACCCAAAGGGCTCAAGGGACACACCCAAAGGGCTCAGGGACACACCCAAAGGGCTCAAGGGACACACCAGGGCTCAAGGGGGCTCAAGGGACACACCCAGGGGCTCAAGGGACACACCCTCAAGGGCTCAAGGGACACACTCAAGGGACAACACCCAAAGGGCTCAAGGGACACACCCAAAGTGCTCAAGGGACACACCCAAAGGGCTCAAGGGACACACCCTAAGGGCTCAAGGGACACACCCTAAGGGCTCAAGGGACACACCCTAAGGGCTCAAGGGACACACCGAAAGTGCTCAAGGGACACACCCAAAGGGCTCAAGGGACACACCCAAAGGGCTCAAGGGACTCTTAATAACATATCTCCAGTTACATTGAGATGGTTAGTGGTGGGCACATCCTCCTTTTATCATTAACCCTTGAACTTCCTCTTCCCGTAAGTTAGTGTTAAAGTCTCTGGGGACCAAATGAAAATTGATGCCTGAAAATATATTGTGTTTGATCCTAACAAAATAGTGGGTTGTATGCTAGCTAATGTGATGCCACATGCTCATTAAGGCCTCCCCTCTCTAGTGTCTATGAGGAAATCATTGCCTTTATTATTCCTTTCAGGGCAACAGTTATTGACCAATTTTAAGACCGGTTCCTACCGCTAATGTCAGGTCTCGTGGATCGTGTTGAAAGGCTCTGTGTTATGCCATTCCTCATGCTGACTGATTCCAGACCATGTCATTAAATGGGATTTTAGGATCAATCCTTAAATTTTTATCTTTTAAAGTTATATGAATTTCTTTTTATTGAATAATAAATCATTAAAAAGGTAATTTTATGAAGTACAAAGTTTTTCTTCACATAGCCACTATACTGTACTATAATATGTATTAAGATGCATTATTATTTTGCTTTATTAACAGGAAATGAAAGACAAGAAGCTGTAGTGGCAGCCATGAAACATGCCTGGAAAGGTTACAAGACCTATGCTTGGGGTCATGATCACCTCAAACCAATGTCAAGAACGCGAAACGATTGGTTAAGGCTCGGTCTCACGCTCATAGATGCTCTTGATACCCTGTGGATCATGGACCTTAAGGAAGGTGAATATCAAATTCAAAAGCAGTTTCAAAACTTATGGTCCACTTATTTATCAGAGGATCAGTAGATTGAGGTTATTATTTGATTATGAATTACAGTATATTCTTTTGGAGGTTCATAGTACAATCTGTATGCTGGAGAATAGATTTTATTGGTGTAGAGATTCTTAATATTGGCACTTACAGGACACTGGTGAATGTAAACACCCCAAAAAAAATCATCTTCTCTATGTCTCATTTCCAATACACATTTTGGGGGGAAATTTTTTGGCCTGTGAAATTGTCATCAATGACCTGTGAGGTCTACCAATACTAAACACAGAGCTTACCTTTATCAGGCAGCTTTTAAAGTTAGAGGCCAGACACTTCATCCATACAGCCAATGTTGTTGCTGCCAGCACTCACATAACCTAATGGATCTGGGTTATGAGCCACTGAATCCATGGGTGCCTTAGTTGGCCACCTGAGTTATCCAGCTCAAAACTCAGACTGATTCATGTATCTTGACCTACCACAAGCCACAGAGGATTTATGTCTCAACTCCCCTCAGTTGGTGTATTATAGAATAAGCCATCAATAAACTGCTATTGGCTTGTGACCTTGAAGAGCTTCATGTGTTAAACCTGGTGACTGTGTACTATTGGTTGTTGCTTCTTTTGTATGTGCTTTTTTAATAATCTCTTTTAAGCTTAAATGTATGTAAGCCTGAGTCACTCATTTTTTTATTTCCAGTTGACTTTGAAAATTGGAAATCCTTACAGCCAGCTTATTTTAGCTGATTAAAGTCGTAAGAAAAAGTTAGTTTGAAACTCGTTGCTTAATCTGTTACCGAAGTGAAAAGTCCACCAGTTCTGGCTGTGCTGTGGAATTATCTCATCCTTTTCAAATAGTTTTCAGTCTTTCATTGCCCCTTTGCATTGGTTCTCACACCAGTAATGGAAATTGCATCATAAAAAAAGAAACTTGAAAATGAAGACTGGGAGTTTCATGGAATTTGAACACAAGTACTTTTTTGTTGAGGATAACTCAGAGAAAATGATATACCAGGGTCTCTACTGGTCTGGAAAACCTGGAATTATATTTGGGGCTGGAAAGGCCAGGGAATTTTACAAATAAATCTGGAGTTTTATGTGAATTCAGTTCAACTTCAAAATATTGTTATTTTGACAGCAATCTTACTATAAATTATAAATTAATTATGTACTATATAATCGATAATTATATAAACATTTAGGAACAAATTGCAGAAAATACTCCACCCCAATAACTGAATTGTTTGGATGCTAGTAAAGCTCATGGACTGGAGGGAATACCCCCTCGTGTTCTGAGGGAGTGTGCTGAAGCTCTGGCCCCTGTGCTTGCTCGCCTCTTTCTCCTTTGCCCCAAACCCAAACTTTTCCTTCTTCTTGGAAGCATGCCTTGGTTCAGCCCATCCCGAAGAAGGGTGACCATTCTAATCCCTCTAACTATTGTCCCATTGCCCTAACTTCATCCTTCTCTAAGATATTCAAAACTATCTTGAACTCCTATTTTCTCCCATCACTTTGAATGCCATTATATTTTGTCGGATCACCAGTATGGCTTTCGCCAGGCGAGATCTACTGGTGATCTGCTCTCCTACTGCACCCATCTTTGGTCATCCTCTCTTAGGGATTGTGGGGAAACATTCGTCGTGGCCCTTGGCTTCTCCAAAGCATTTGACAGGGTATGGCACAAGTCTTTGCTTTCTAAACTTCCAATCCATGGCAGTTGTTGTCGAGGGATCGATCTCACTCTTTCCCTACCAATAGTGATGTTCCACAGGGTTACTTCAAACTAAAACTAATTCTATCCATTCTTGTGCTGATGATTCTGCTCCTCACATTTTTCCCTTGCCCCTAATTCTCAAACTGGATGTTTCTAGAGCTGATATCATTTCACCTATCAGTGCAGATCTGTGCAGCATCTTCGAATTGGGAGGTAGAAACTTGGTTACATTCAATTGTAATTAAGCACAGTATTTTTCAATTAAACTTTACAACTTAGATGATCTCCCACCAATCACGTTTGAGGACACAATAATTCTGCCAAATTCTAAAATAGATATGCTAGGCCTCACCAGGTACACTAATATGTCATGGAAGCCACACATCCACAACTTTGCTAAAGCTGCCTCCTGAAAGTTAGGAATGCTGTACAGATGCCATAGTTACTTCACTCCTGAGCAGTTGCTTCAAGTATATAAGGGATTCAATCGTCCTAACTTGGAGTACTGCTCTCATATCTGGGGTGGCTCTTCTTCTGTCCAATGTTGCTTCATTCTCTCTCTTTTACAGGTACTGTAATGTGCAATATCTGGTGGATTTGGCATCTTGTGTACTGCTGGCAAGGCCGTGGGCTCAATCACACGTCTTGCCCGCGGTGCCCACCGTTTCTCTGTGGATGTCGGTCACACTAGAATAACCTGTTATAGTACATTCTTCTTTTCTCACACAGCCAAACTGTGGAATGCTCTGCCTTCTGTGTTTCCATATTCATACAATTTGTCTCACTTCAAAAAGCTGGTTTTCTGGCATCTTCGTGGTGTAGATTAATATATTGTAATATTTTTCTCTTTTTTTTTGTAATTTCTTTTTACTCTTATTTTTTGCCCCCCAGGCCCCCTTGTGAGTCGATGACCTGTGCCTGGGTGGGCTATTCCCCGTAAAAAGAAAAAAAAAGCTAACAGCTTTGTTTACATTGCATGAATGCTGCCTACAGCTGATGCTGTGCTCATGCTGTCTTTCATTTCTGGCAATATCCACACCTCCAAGCTTCTGTTCTCTTCCAAATTCCAGACTTTCTGTGAAAACTGTACACTTCTTTACTGTGCACAATTTCCATAACAAAATTAAGAATTCAGGCTAATATTTTTTTATCTAATCTGCCACAGGCAGGAGGTCCACATTATTTGTACAATCACTATTTTGTATGTATAGTTAGTTATATCTATATTGTAGCAGTTTTAACTCCTTTTTTTTTATTCATAGGACACACTGTATTCGGTTACAGTTTACAGGGGGTCCCCGGGTTATGAATGGGTTCCGTTCCTGAGGATTTCTGTAAGTCAGATTTGTACGTAAGTGAGAACACAAGCTATGTGTATACCGTACTTACAGAACAATGTTTAAAATCCCACTCTGTCATAGCCTAAGTCCTTATATACTGTACATCTAAAATTACTTGATTTAAGACAAAAGAAGAAATAGAATGACAAAATACAGAAAATGAAAGTAAAAAATAAATCATCAGGTAAATTAAATTCTGTAAATTTCAAGTTTAACCCCGTTCATATCGGCGGGCATTCGTAACTCTAACGTTCGTAAGTCGGGCACCTCCTGTACAGTACTACATTTACAAAGTAAATCCTTATTATGGGAGAAGGGTTGTTCATTAAATCTGGGCATTTACTATGCTGCTTACATACAGTACACTAACTCTGTTTACAACTGATCTTTTTTACGGCAGAGCTGTCGAGTATTTTACTTGCCCTCAAGATTATTTTTACCCAACTTAATAGTGATTTTAAAAATTTGAGCAGTTCTTATAGTGTTCTTCAGGCCTTAGCTAATGTCTCATCGCCACATCCATTAGTTACAGATATTTTACAGTGGCTATTTCTCGTCCAACCTCTGAGCCGGAAAGTTGGTTTTTATTGGGTTCCTGCCCATGTGAGGGAGAAGGGGAATGAATGTGCTGATGCTGTGGCAACAGCAGGTGCTTCTCGCTCTGTGCCTCTGATATGAAACCAGTAATAAGAGCTGCCATCCATTTGAGTTGGCAACGCAGATGGGATGCTGTCGGAGCAAACAAGCTCTGCAACATCCACCCTGCATTGGGTGCCTGGGAATATTAGGGACTGTTGGGTCGCTGGCAGACTGCTTTGGCCCGCCTCCACATTGGCCATACACACACGCGGCTGACTCATGTTTATTTTAATGGAAAGGGCACCCTGCCCATTGTGATAAAATTTGAAATACAGTACAAGTGTCGATTTTTATATGATGAGGTTAGGGACTTCAAAGAGACATTGTAAAGTGGTGAAGCGTAAACGGAGAAATGGTTTCTGTTCTTGAGACCCTGAAGAGCCAGAGTTAGCACTTAGACAGGTTATTTTAACTCGTAATTTGGGTAGACATAGTGGGGTATGCTAACACCAATCTAATTGGTTCTAGAACCTCATTCGTTATAGGGGTAATCTGTTCTAGGCACCCAAATACAACCACTTAACAATGAAAAATATAATATGAAATTGTAAAATTTAAAAAAAAGTGCATAAATGTGCATTTAAACTCCTGAAATAAAGAGTATCATTAATACTTGTAATAAAAAATAATAAATTAGTACAAAAAATAATAGGGGGTATGTAGTTCTTTTATTTTTTATACTCCTTCAGGCAGAATATGCAAAACAAATAAGGAAAATAATTAGTATAAGGTCAAACATTTCTTTGTGGGAGCTGTGAACTATGTTATAGTTATTTTGCAACACATAATTTAGGGCAGGTATATGTAATTTTATGACTATTATTATTATTATTATTATTATTATTATTATTATTATTATTATTTTATTATTATTATTATTATTATTATTATTATTATTATTATTATTATTATTATTATTATTATTACAGTATTACCCCGCTTTACACGTTTTTTTTTTACGCGTTTCCACGTTTACGCGGTACCCTGCCAGACCAGGAATGCTCACTTTACGCAGTGCGTGTACTCTTTTACGCGGAGAGCGGCGCAGGCAGGGTGCGCACAAGGTCGCCCAGTCATTAAAACATTACCGAGTTCTTCACCCGCCACCCACCACAGCCGGCCCAAGTCAGTGATAGTGAGGATATGGACTTATATGGACTTTGAGGGGTTTGACAAAGAGGCCCTGCAAGCCTCTGTGGATAGTGATACAATTGATACAAGTGGTACAGGTGAGGCCAATAATCTGCCCTCTGCCTCGGAACCAACCCCCCCCCCCCTTCCCTGTGTGCCCAACCATCTTTTCTACTAATGTAAGTGTTAAAAAACCTAATATTATTGATATTTCTCTTAATTATTAATTGTGTGTGCATACCATCATAACATTAAGATGTTATGTTTACTACTACGTAGGTATTGTGTCTGAAAAAGTGGAGTTTGGGGGTCTGCCCTGTCTCTAGTTCAATTAATCCCATATGTTCTGTTGTTCCACTTACGCGTTTCCCGTTTTACGCGGGCCTCCGCGGGTTCAATTGACTGCGTAAATCGGGGTATTACTGTACAGGTACTATAATTATTTTGTCATTTTAAGTGCAGAATGAGAATTATTGTTTATCTATTTTCGTTTTAACACAATTACACTGTACAGTAGAACGTGGATATAACACAGGACATGTTCCAAGAGAGGTTCGCTTTAAACTGAATTTGCACTAAATCAAAGAGTTGTTTCAATGGAATAATTTAGTTTGGTACTTGAGAGAAACACAAAATACTAAAAGGACTGAGAGTCTACCCAGATGCACCTCAGCCCATCTCCTAGAATAAACAAAACATTGTTTTTTGTAGTACAGTATTATGTTAAAAAAACACTCATAATTCAACACATTTAACATTATGGGACATGAAATTGTCTGTTTACTAGCAAGCAGCTGATGGGGTAGGGGTAGGGCGGGGGGTTAGGGAGGTGAGGTGATATGTTTGACAGTTGATGCCAAGGTCTAGTGCTTATTTATTTATCAGTCCTTAAGAGTAACTTTAAGTTTTTCTCTTATAAAATGTCACTAAACTGACATGGGAGAACATAATTAACATTGCTAGAATTCTTATAAGATATGATAAATTTGAATATAAACATGCTATAGCTCGCATTAGACATACAAATTTTAGTTTATAGATCCCTCGGTTAACGACCGCCTCGGTTAACGAAATTTCGGTTAATGAATTACCTTCCATAAGATTCTTCACTTCGGTTAACGAGAAAACCCTCGGTTAACGAATTCCTTTCGAATTTTTCTCAACATGTTTTCGCCTGCATTTGGCTGCCAACCAGCTGTAGTATTAGTCTGCCATTACAATAATCGGTTTTAGGGCTTAAATTCCTTACTATTTTAGTAAATATCAAGAAGGTTGTACCTGTACTATTCAATAATTTTTAAAGTTTTATATTAAATTTTTTAGTCATTTTAACAATTATTAAACATTATTGAAGTACAGGAAACTAGTTTTTTGCGCACCAAACTGCCACTCAACACACCAAGCTTGGCATCAGTTTGTTTGCCAGTTCAGAGGAAGGAACATCTTGTTTGAGACTCTTCAAAATAAATGCTTTTTTTCTGTGTTTCCAGTCAAATTATTGGTCATTTTGAAATATATTTTACATATTGATAATATATAGAGCAGTGCAGTGTTGATTTAAAGAAAATAATCTTGAATTACACCAAGCGAACCAAATTTTATGGGTGAAATGGTGGCATGGGGTGACTTCTCTTCCACCCCAATGCCTTCTCTTCTCCCTTCTCCTCCATTCTAATTCCCATCATCATCATCATCATCAACCAGGACCCTTCTACATGCACACCTCAAAGTAAGTGTACTTTACTGCATTTATTTTTAGTTTGTATGTAATTTTCAGTGAGCTGGAACCAATGACCCAAAAACCCATTGAAGCAATGGTTTCGGTTAACGAGCAACCTTTTGGAACGAATTGTGCTCGTTAACCGAGGGACCACTGTAATTTAAGAATTTTATTACAGAGCAAATTTTTGTATCTCGTGCAAAGTATATGACGTTTATATTCAAATTATTCGCTGTCTTGCAAGGATTCCAGCAATACAAATTATATTCTCCTAACTTTAGTCTGTGTAACTACATATACTATACTGTACAGCTACGTATACTGTACAGCTACGTATACTATACTGTACATTTAGTAAGTGGGAAAACTGGAGCACCTTCGCTTTTGGATTTATTCATGAAATTATCAGGTCATAAGACCCACTAATCCCCCTGACATCGCATCAGAAGGTCAGTAATATGAGACCGCTAATTCCCCACCCTACCCCCACCTGACATTGGTCGTTAGGTCAGGTCAGTTACATGAGACCCACTAATTACCCACAGCTCCATGGGAGTGGAAAATACTAGTTTTTGTTGTAACACATCGTCATTCACAAGGCGCATTGCACGTCTGTATTATTTAGATTCTTAGTTTTTTTAATTTATTTAACCAAACCTTTAGATAAACTATTGAGGATTATTCTAGTGAAGAAATTGAGTTTCTTACTTAATTATAACTGCTTTTACAGTCTCTGGAAGTTTAGACTCTTGGAAAACTTTCCCCAGCACCCAGAAACATTCTGGGGATGTGGACCAGTGTCTGTGTGTGCAAGATACGTAGTTCAGACTCAGAAACTTTTCCCAGTAACCAGAAAAAATTCCGGGGATAAATAGGCTTGTTACCTGGAAATCTCTCATTCCCGGAAGTGCTCTGCACCATTATTTCCAGCTAACGGGAATTGAGTGATTGATAGATAGTGATAATTTCATCCCTGGCGACAACCGCTTAGGTCATATGTCGCCGAATTAAAATCAAGGCTTAAAAGACTAAAATAAAATAATGCAAAATAAAAACTCAATGAATAACATAGAACTTTCATAAAACCCAAAGCTTGTGTAGAAGGCTGGCTTCCTCCACAAAGGAGAGGACGTTCCCTCCTATGTTACCCACTCCTCCTCCCAGCACAAAAGAGATGGTAAGACCCATCTCCCCCTCCCCTGACACTGGGAGAGGTGCTTACAATGAAGACCTCTGAGACTGGGGCACTCCACCAGGAGGTATAGAGCATTCAGTGGGACCAGGCAGTCATCTCAATGGTGGGGGGGGGGCATATGTGGAGGCGGGCCAAAGCAGTCTCTCGGCTGCATGATATCCCCAGGCACCCAATGCAGGGTGGATGTCATGGAGCTTGTTTGCTCCAACAGCATTCCACCTGTATTTCCAACTCGAGCGGATGACTTCTTATTACTGGCTTCATATCAGAAGCAGGTAGAGAGGAACGACTTGCAATTGAGCGAGAAGCAGCTGCTTTCACCACAGCATCAGCATGCTCATTCCCCTTCTTCCCCACATGGGCCAGAACCCACCAAAAGCTAACTTTCCGGCCCCAACAGTGAATGAGAAATAGCCACTGTAAAATATCTATAACTAAGAGATGTGCCGATGAGACATTAGCTAAGCCTGAAGAGCACTGTGAGAATCACAAAAACAATTTAAAAAAGTATGAAGTTGGATAAAAATAATCTTGAGGGCAAGTAAAATTTCCAAAAGTTCTGCAGTAAAAATAGATGCCAATGTGGGGAGACTACCGTCCCGACCTGTAATCGGATAAGGCCATCCCAAAACCCACCCCCTGCATCTGACTTAGGGCCATCGGTGCATCCAGGGACAGTCGTTCTGTGAGAGGAGGCATGCTCTAAAAAAAGAGAATGGACCACACAGGGAGGGAGGGGGTACTTTCCTTCGTTAAAATGCTGACAAACTGAACTTCAGGAAGAATCCACTGAGCTGCACTAGGGAACTGCATGGGGCATATCTGAACAGGAGGAAGACAAGGAATTTTCACAACCTCCTTTACCCTGAAGCCAAAAGGTCATGGGAGGCCTGGATGCTGAGTGTAGAGTGGGGACATGGTCTCGTCAACTACACAAGTGTTGGTTACAGACTGTGGAAGACGGTGGAGGCGAAACTAACTCTGGACCTGGAGATAATGATGTCAAAGATAAAGAGGTGGCTCATCAGCATCAACTAGCACCTGGTGACTGGTGTGGTCACCAGGCGCACCCCGGCATGATGAATAGAGTTCAGTGCATTGAGTCTAGTCTCAGTTTGGATATAATTAGCATGTGGTAAAGGTGTAGCAGAGTTCCTCAGATAGCATCCCATGACATGTGTTCCATGACACACGTCATGGGACACCTTTGGATACAGTAAATTATGACAGTAGTGGTCTGCAAGTCTACCTTTGGATACAGTAAAGTATGACAGTAGTGGTCTGCAAGTCTACCTTTGGATACAGTAAAGTATGACAGTAGTGGTCTGCAAGTCTACCTTTGGATACAGTAAAGTATGACAGTAGTGGTCTGCAAGTCTACCTTTGGATACAGTAAAGTATGACAGTAGTGGTCTGCAAGTCTACCTTTGGATACAGTAAACTATGACAGTAGTGGTCTGCAAGTCTACCTTTGGATACAGTAAAGTATGACAGTAGTGGTCTGCAAGTCTACCTTTGGATACAGTAAAGTATGACAGTAGTGGTCTGCAAGTCTACCTTTGGATACAGTATGACAGTAGCAAGTCTACCTTTGGATACAGTAAAGTATGACAGTAGTGGTCTGCAAGTCTACCTTTGGATACAGTAAAGTATGACAGTAGTGGTCTGCAAGTCTACCTTTGGATACAGTAAACTATGACAGTAGTGGTCTGCAAGTCTACCTTTGGATACAGTAAACTATGACAGTAGTGGTCTGCAAGTCTACCTTTGGATACAGTAAACTATGACAGTAGTGGTCTGCAAGTCTACCTTTGGATACAGTAAAGTATGACAGTAGTGGTCTGCAAGTCTACCTTTGGATACAGTAAACTATGACAGTAGTGGTCTGCAAGTCTACCACAGTAAAGTATGACAGTAAAGTCTACCATAGTCTACCTTTGGATACAGTAAAGTATGACAGTAGTGGTCTGCAAGTCTACCTTTGGATACAGTAAGTATGACAGTAGTGGTCTGCAAGTCTACCTTTGATACAGTAAAGTATGACAGTAGTGGTCTGCAAGTCTACCTTTGGATACAGTAAAGTATGACAGTAGTGGTATGCAAGTCTACCTTTGGATACAAAAACAGTAGTGGTCTGCAAGTCTACCTTTGGATACAGTAAACTATGACAGTAGTGGTCTGCAAGTCTACCTTTGGATACAGTAAACTATGACAGTAGTGGTCTGCAAGTCTACCTTTGGATACAGTAAAGTATGACAGTAGTGGTCTGCAAGTCTACCTTTGGATACAGTAAAGTATGACAGTAGTGGTCTGCAAGTCTACCTTTGGATACAGTAAAGTATGACAGTAGTGGTCTGCAAGTCTACCTTTGGATACAGTAAAGTATGACAGTAGTGGTCTGCAAGTCTACCTTTGGATACAAAAAATTATGACAGTAGTGGTCTGGATCTACCTTTGGATACAGTAAGTATGACGGTATGAAGTCTACCTTTGGATACAGTAAACTATGACAGTAGTGGTCTACCAAGTCTACCTTTGGATACAGTAAGAATATGACAGTAGTGGTCTGCAAGTCTACCTTTTGGATACAAAAATTATGACAGTAGTGGTCTGCAAGTCTACCTTTGGATACAGTAAACTATGACAGTAGTGGTCTGCAAGTCTACCTTTGGATACAGTAAAATATGACAGTAGTGGTCTGCCAAAGTCTACCTTTGGATACAGTAAAAGTATGACAGTAGTGGTCTGCAAGTCTACCTTTGGATACAGTAAGTATGACAGTAGTAGTCTAAGTCTACCTTTGGATGCAATGAAATATGAAGGCAGTAGTGGTCTGCAAGTCTGCAACTTTGGATACAGTAAAGTATGACAGTAATGGTCTGCAAGTCTACCTTTGGATACAGTAAGAATGTAACCAGTAGTGGTCTGCAAGTCTGCCTTTGGATGCAAGTAAACCTGACAGTAGTGGTCACCCAAGTCTACCTTTGGATACAGTAAAAAGTATGACAGTGAGTGGTCTGCAAGTCTACCTTTGGATACAAAAGAAATTATGACCTTGATAAATGGTCTGCAAGTCTACCTTTGGATACAAATAAACTATGACAGTAATTGGTCTGCAAAATTCTACCTTTGGATACAGTAAAGTATGACAGTAGTGGTCTGCAAGTCTACCTTTGGATACAGTAAACTATGACATTATTGGTCTGCAAGTCTACCTTTGGATACAGTAAGCTATGATGATAGTGGTCTGCAAGTCTACCTTTGGATACCCAGTAAGAAGTATGACAGTAGTGGTCTGCAAGTCTACCTTTGGATACAAAAATTAACCGACAGTACAGTAGTGGTCTGCAAGTTTGTCTCTTGAGTTTTTGGATATTTTGAATATTAAAAGAACAAAAAAGCACTATTGATGTTGGTGAATCCAAAATTATATGATTACTGCTGGTCAGACAGTGTTTATTAATGGAAGAATGAGGTGTTGTGAATTAGATCTTCATATTGTTAATATTAATGAAGGATATTTTGAAAAAGTGAACAGTAAGTTTTGAATTAATATTAATGAAGAGCTGTACTATTATGGTATGGATTTCTTTGTCCAGAGTTCAGTGAGGCCCAGGGTGGAGTGTCAACTCAACTTCACTTCAACTTGAACCAAGATGTCAACCTGTTTTGAGACCACCATTCGGGTGTTGGGTGGTCTACTCATATCACCTCACCAAGAACAAATTTTCCTAGATAAAGCTGCTTAAGTTACAATGATATATGGATTAGACTTATAGTGTAGATTTTTCAAATCTTGATTCATTTTACTGTGTTTGTACACTACAGTACTCTACTGATGTCAGTATGTAATGGTTCAGACTTGTTCATTACTTCACCACCCATCTTACTCTGGCAGTTTGTCATGCATTTACAATATTGTATTTCATTATTCTGTGGTGGTAGTAACACCCAGGTACTGTATGTAGGTACAATCTGCTGATTTGTTCCACTTCATATTTGGATTCAGCCGTTTTGATATTGGGCTTCCTTTTAGTGTATGCGATGTATGATAAAAGGCAGATTAGTTAACCCTCAAGTTATGAGCTCGAGTAATGGTATTGTATTAACATTATCTGAAAAAGTACTGAATGAGTTTTTGGTCGCGAATATCCACATTATGGAAGGTTTTTGGAAGTTCTAGAGTTAAAGAGTTTTATAAATTTTTGACAGTATCCAATATTTCATTAGACTGAAAATGAAATACTGTACTATATACAGACAGTGCGGTAATAAAAAACATTAACATCATCGTTATCATCAACATTTTTCACGGTCATATTTTCACTTGCATGGGCTGACTATGATTGCCTGCTATCTTACGGCCTCTTTCATTAGGTTCTTATTTTTAAGCCATTTCTCACAACTTCTCTCCATGTCATTCATGGTGTGCCTGGTTCTCCTCCCTCCCATTCAACTCATGCATCTCTTAACCCAATTTTCTATTCTTCTGTGTCTCCACTTGCCCCAAACTATTTGCCTACCTCTACACAAAACCTTACTAATACTCTCAATGCCTGTTGGATGAGATGACTGTGTGCTAAGAGAGACATTGTAAACTTCTGTGTTACATGTAACACCTCCCCCTTACAAGAGGGTGGTGTTGTAGTAGACAGAAAACTCTCAATTTGAATTTAATGTGGTTAAGTCAGAACACTTTTTGGTGTTCTGATATTAATCTGAGTTAGTGAAACGCTTGGCAATTTGATGCACTAGAAGTGTAAATTAAGGTTAACTTCAGCAGCACCTGGACTATTTGGTTCCATCTAATCCCTTCATTCTGGATGGCTTCAGAATTCTTGAGCTGCCTACTGACAGGCAGCTGCCAATTGAAGAATTGATTCTAAAATCTAATATTTGGCTGAGCTCAAAACTAAGTGGCTCAACTCACTGTCCCTCCTCCCATAGGAAAATGTGAAGGCTACTGGGACTGAAAAGATCACTGCTTGGGGAAAACCCAAAATGGCTACCCTGAACTTAACATGCTCCTTCAGCCTCTCTTATCTTAAATGATCAATAGTTGCAATAGAGAATACTAATTGATTAGATTGAATTTGCAGCCACTAATGTTTTAAGTCCTGTTCTGTGTCCTGGGTCGCCTATGGCTTAGCATGTTTCCGTGAGAAAATGAAATGTCTTTCTACCTTTGGCTGATGTATAATGAACAGCTACCCATCAGAGTGAATGGTGTCACTGGCAACCCCTTTCCCAGGTTCCATAGGCCAGCCAACTGTTTATAGACTTCACACAAGCGCCTGCGAATAATCGCCATTCTACGTCTTATTCATCAAAACCCCAGCAAGGTTCTTCATTCTCTCTGTATATTACACTCAGAGTGTTGTTATGTTCTGGCAGCTGGCATAAAATGGATTTTTCAGGATCAGTTCTTCATTAAATGAAATCACATTTATATTTTGTAATTTACATAACTGTCTTTCAGGTAGACCTGGGAGAATCGACTAGTTTACTGGATTCAACAGTGGTTCAGGTGCCTTATCTGATGTTAATCTTTACTCTCGAGGAAACCTCCAAGCAAGTAGAGGCCAGACTCTTCGACTTCCAGAAGTCACAACTATTCAGTTAGAGTTCCGTGATCTGTCTCGTGTCTGGGGAATCCATTGTATGAGGTGAGAATACAATAGATGCCTACCTTGTCCAGATATGCAATATATTTTAGGGAAAAAAGAAAAATATCTACAGTACAATGAAAAACAATTTCTTACCTTATATGCATCCAGTACAAAAAATAAAGCAATCCTCTATTGCTTCATTGACAGCTAAAAGGGAATTACCAAGTGACCTGTAATATCTTTATTATTGCACCCTATGCTGGCCAACTAGTCCTAGCCTAGGTACTTGACATGCTCCTGCAGTAGACTACATTGTCTGGTCAGGTCTGTAGAAGTGCACAAGTAGGAAATCTTCGTTTCCAATCAAAACTACAAAATGGAATTGTTAGCCTCATTTAATTTTGAATAGACTTTTGTCTTGTTTGTCAAAAAATGTATTATTTTTAAAAAACAAGGAAAATATATTCTAAATTTTTGTTCTGAATATTTTTGTATTATTTATATGTTATATGAATAAAGGATACATATAGTACTGTACAATAACCCTTCACCATCCAAGGTTTACCAACTGTAAGGTTTCAGTAGCCACATTTTATATTATGCTGTAATCAGACATATCTAGTTGCCTCAACAATTTACTGGCCCCAGTTGCAATTGGGGTTACAATTTCAAATTCTGTGGCATTACTAAAATAACAAGTCTCTAGTGCACTCTAAGATTAAGAGAAAGCAGCGGAGGACTCTCAGAAGCGTCCTTATGTGAGAAAGCGGACTCGTGTGATGGAGGACAAATAAAAGCATAGCTACATGTTTTGTAAGACTACAGTATTAAGCGTACCCTTTTTCATCACTTTGTAATAAACCTAGCCATGCCTATGTGTGTTTATGATAACCATAACATTATATATATATTTAGTGGTATAAATGGTGCCGTAAAATGGGAAACTTGGGGTTGGGTCTTGGGTGCCTGGAACCAATTTGAATAAATCCCATAGGTTCTGTACTTTAGATTATGTTGGGGGTCCCAATTATGCGTGATAGCAAGGGATGACTGTACTGTGCTGTATATACTTGTGACACTGGCCCAGATTTAGCTTCTGGTGTTGTGGTACAGAGGTACCAAGTGACAGCACTAGGATCCCCTTCCTCTATCAGAATAAACAATTAAAATTTAGAATTGAGAAAAAAAAAATACATTCAAATAATGGAACCTAGCGAACCTAAATGGCCCTAGAGCTGCTTTGATCACGTCATGCATCGTATTCTTATAGATTATTAACACTTGAGCGTCACGTTATCTAGTGAATTTAGTCAATATTGTCTTTCCTTGTGGTTATCATCACATATATATATATATATATATATATATATATATATATATATATATATATATATATATATATATATATATATATATATATATATATATATATATATATATATATATATATATATATATATATATATATATATATATATATATATATATATATATAATATATATATATATATATATATATATATATATATATATATATATATATATACAGTAACCCTCGGTTAACGAACTCAATCCGTTCCAGAAGGTTAGTTAGATTGTAACGAAAAGTTCGTTAACGAAACCATTGTTTCAATGGGTTTTTGAGTAGTGGTTCCAGCTCACCGAAAATTTCTAAATTCAACAAAATGGTGAAAAGTTCACTTACT
Organism: Homarus americanus; assembly: GCF_018991925.1. Taxonomy (NCBI): domain Eukaryota; kingdom Metazoa; phylum Arthropoda; class Malacostraca; order Decapoda; family Nephropidae; genus Homarus; species Homarus americanus. The sequence goes on from NW_024719604.1 coordinate 2,851,701, forward strand.
TTGAGGTGTGTATGTAGAAGGCTCCTGGATGATGATGATGATGATGATGATGGGATTTAGAATGGGGGTGGAGGAGAAGGAAGAAGAGAAGGCATTGGGGTGGAAGAGAAGTCACCCCATGGTATACATTCACCAATAAAATTTTAGCTCTCCCGTGTAATTCAAGATTATTTTCTTTAAATCAACACTGCACTGCATTATATATTGTCAATATGTAAAATATATTTCAAAATGACCAATAATTTGCTTGGAAACACAGAAAAAAAGCATTTAGTTGAAGAGAGTCTCAGCAAGATGTTACCTCCAGTGAAAACAGAGAGACTAACGCCTGTTTGCTGTGTTATGAGGCTGGATGCGCGCATTAAACTAGTCACTTTGCAGCAATTATGTTCAATAATTGTTAAAATCACTAAAAATTGAATATTAAACTTTTAAAATTATTGAATAGTATAAACTTCTTGATATTTACTAAAATAGTAAGGAATTTAAGCCCTAGAACCGATTAATGTGGCGGACTGATACTAAAGCTGGTTGCCCGGTCAGTGCAAGCGAAAACATGTTGGTCGGTTGTTAAGATATTAGTTAACGTTTTGTTAGTTAACGAATTGAAGATCTTATGGAAGGCAGTTCGTTAACGAAATTTAGATTAACCGAGATTCGTTAAACGAGAGGTCACTGTATATATATATATATATATATCCCATTGTTCCAATGGGATTTTGGTAATGTTTCCAGCTCACAGAAAATTACATACAAAGTAAAAATATATGCAGTAAAGTACACTTACTTTGAGGTGTGTATGTAGAGACTCTAGTTGATGATGATGATGGGGTAAGTGGGGGGTGGAAGAGAATCACTCTATGCCATTTCACCCAAAAATTTTAGTTCACTTGGTGTAATTCAAGATTATTTTCTTTAAATCAACACTGCACTGCATTATATATTGTCAATATGTAAATAAACTTCAGAATGACCAATACAGTAATTGTACTGTAAAACGTAAAATAGTATATGTTCAAGGAGTCTCAAGCAGGAGCTTCCTCCACTGAGCAGGGACACACACTGAAGCCATTTGGGTGAGTCAAGTGGCCTGTTGCTACACTAAAACTAGTTCCTTGTACTTCAATTATGTTAAATAATTGTTAAAATGACTAAAAACTTTAATATAAGACTTGGAAAATTATTGAATAGTACAACCTTCTTGATATTTACTCAAAATTGTAGCGAATTTAAGCCCTAAAACCGATTACTGTATTAGGACTAACACTACAGCTGGTGAGCGGCAAAAGCAGGTAAAATCATGTTGGGAAAAATTAAGTAAGTCGTTAACCAAAATTTTTTACGTTAGCGAAGTGAAGAATCTTATGGAAGGTATTTGGTTTACCGAAATTTGTTAACCGATTCGTTAACGAGGATCACTGTCTGATATATTATTTTATGTCAATGTAAACTATTCTGAACTTGGTTAATTTTGTATTTTCAGTAATTGGAGGACCCAGAGGCCCCCCCCCTTTGTTGAATTAACGAGGTATAATATATTTATTATTATTACAGCATTATTATTATTAAAGTAAATTTGTTCTTTCAGGACAAAGTTAATTTTAGAGAGTGAACACATCCACAAACTGCCTAAGACTGAGGGTCTGGTCCAATATTCATCAATGCTCAGACAGGACAGTGGCGCCTCACTCTACCATCACCTTGGGGGCACGAGAGACTCCTACTATGAATACCTGCTACAGTGGATCCAAACTGGCCGAACCAAAGATTAGTAAGTGACTTTTAAGGTGTATGACAAATTAAAGGTAAAGCATAAAATTTAGTTTGTTTAGAGAGATGTGATGTAATGGAAAGGAAAGACAGTGTGAAGATATGAAAATTATGTACTTGTACTGAACTGTTGGAACCAACTTCAGTATCACAGATTTTATCAGGAACAGAATACCTCAGTATAATATGGAGGTACATTATTTATGAGTGTAGGCCCCAGGGATATGGCCTCAAAAATTTTTGCTTACAGAATTCACCTAGAAAGGTTGGCTCTTTGAATAGGAGTCCTGCTGTTTAATTGTAATGAGAGTAGTGATGAAAAACAAAATAATTTCTGCTGCACTTACCAATATGTGTAGGCGAGTGCTGTTCTTTTGTGCATTCATGTGCACATGATTATATACAGTATAGTCTGGGTTTACGCGATATTTTTATACGCGACAATATTTACGCCGTACTTTCCAATTTATAAGCGCGCAAGGTGCTGGGCGCTGACGCCACCGCTAACGCCAGACTCGCGTCGATGACGCCGCGGACTGTGATTGGCCCATATCCTTACCACCCACGCACCTCTCTGCCGCCATGATTGGTCTATTTAACCTTGTGTGCACCTGCCACCAGGGCTGATAACCTTGGCCTATCTGACTTCATTGTCCCCGCGTGATGCCTCACCGTGCCCAGGAACCTGTTTTGTTTTATTGTTTCTACACAATGGCTCCCGCTGGACCCCCACCACCCCTGAGAAACCTTGAACTACCTAGCTCGAGCTGTAATGATTGTTTATTAGACCACAGCTTACAGCCCAGCGACATAACACATAACAGTGAGTACTGTACATGCCTCGGGATAAACCACATACAGTTGACACACCCTGGGTCAGGACCCAGGACCTGACCCCGCCACTAAGTACTTGACCGAGGGCATGACCTACATCCACACCTTGGTAAAGGTCAATCACGGGCTGGTTCTTCCCCATAAAGGCCCTGCAGTCCCGGCCCACAGGCCAGTCTAGCTGTCACAGTCATTCCCAATTCATATTCAGACAACTTTCACAACACTATTCACGGAAGACGGAGTCACGCCATCATTAGTCGAGGTGAGGAAACTCCTCCCCTGCACCCAGAGTCCAACACTGTCTTCAACAGCACTGCTGGGCCTCCCACAGGTCACAAGTGAGTCTTTGTCAGAGCTATGCATAGGGTGAATTATTTACGTTGGAAGAGTATTCATTTCATGTTTGTTTCATGAAGTGTGTCTAGGAACGAAATATGATGTTCGAAAGTAATGTGTCCATGCCAAGTATGTGCTAGTAACTGATATAATTTTCATTAATGTGCCTGTCATATTGAGCGAATAATAAATAGCAGTATTGAAAGAGGTGTTTATACGATGTCCCTTAAGAACGAATATATGTGAATTACTAACCGCCACGCTACCAAACTTCCTGTCTTTACATCCTACAACATTCTATTCTATCTATACTTTCTACTGAAACCCCCCTCTCATTACAAAGCCACCCAAGCGCAGGAAGGTGTGCGACGCTGCCTTAAGCTATGAGGTTAAGTACAAGATCTCCAGGAGTTAGAAAGGCACGGTCAGAGGGATCTGGCCAGACAATATGGAGTGAATGAATCGGGACGATCCGCACGATCAAGAAGGATGCCGCAAGATCAAAGAACACATGAGCATTACAAAGTCTGAAGGTGCCTCGCTGGTGAAATACTGCCACAATAAGGTGCTGCTGAAGATCGAGGGTTTGTTGGTAAGCTACATTATTCGTCAGTCAAGAAGGAACATGGGAGTAACACTGGCAGTGCAGGACTACGCCGAGAACTCTACAAATCAATGGCAATAAAATGGGAGTTGCAGAGCCCGGGTTCTGCTTCCGCTGTGGCTGAAAGGTTTAAAAGACGAAAAGGTCACCAATATTGAGATAGTCGGAGAAGGAGCAAGTGCCGATCGGCTGCCGGCATGAATTTTCCTCCCATTTCCGGAAAATTATGGAGGAAGTACAGTACACCGACGCACAGCTGTTCAATATGGATGAATCAGGGTTGTACTGGAAAAAATTGCCATCCAAGACCTTCTCGAGTTGAGTCTGCGAAGCAAGTGTCGGGGCAAAATGCAGAAGGAGCGATCACCGTGACTGTTCACCACCAATGCCCGGCACTGCTGTTGAAGTTGTCTGTCATCCACAAAGTCTGCAAGCCGCATTCATACAAGAATATGGGCATGAGCAAGTTAAATGTCCACTGGCTAGCCTCAGGGAAGAGTGGATATTCTCTGGTCTGCCCTCTCCTGGTTTGATAACTGTCTTGTTCCTGATGTCAAGAAATTCTGCCGCAAAATAATGCCATTCAACATTTGTTGCTCCTCAGCAACGCACTAGACACTCTCGCCTATTGCTGATCGCTCCCAACGAACGTGGTCTTCCTTCCCTAACACTACGTCGTTAATCCAGCCCATGGTTCAGGAGTTGATTTGCAACGGAAGGCTGCTTTCTCCACCAAGAAGTTTTGGCTCCTGAACGATCACCAACACCAAGGATGAATTGCAGAACTACAGAGTGGCACCGGATAGAGCGAGGACGAGGATCACGAACAAGATTTAGCTGACCATGAAGTGCGAGTCAAGCAGTTATGGAAACTGTTTAACGGAAGAAAGCTGTTGATTTCTTGGTGGAGGCATGGGGCAGCTATCTGTGGCAACGATTCGTCACAGGTGGCGTCAAGTGTTGGAGGTATCCCAGGTGGGAGGCGAGGCAAGTGGTGGCTGGAGAGGCTCAGTCTGTTGCTGTGGCATTGGAGAATGCAGAGGCTGCACAAAGTGTTAGAGCTGCAGGCTTCTCCGAGACCACATGAGGACATCTGGAGGTAATCAGCAACCTGAGGTGACTCTGGACGAGATGTTGGAAGATGATGGCGTCATTGAGCAGCCAGGTGTTACAAGAGAACAAGAGCGAAACTAACACATGCTGATGTGAAGGAAATCATCGAGGCAGCTGAGATTGAGCTCCTCCTTAAGACCCAGTCAAAGCATAGCTACAAGTGTCTAATAACCATCAGTTGCAATCCTGGAGCCCTATGTTAAGCTGTATCCTGACCACATCAATGCTGGCAGTCCAACAAAACATTACAGGTTCTTCACCCCGCCACCTACAGCCAGCCCAAGTCACAGTGATAGTGAGGATGGACTTTGAGGGTTTGACAGAGCCCTGCAAGCCTCTGTGGTGGATAGAGATACAAGTGATACAGTGAGGACCAATAATCTGCCCTCTGCCTCGGAAAACCCCCCCCCATCCCGTGTGCCCAGCCATCTCTTCTACTAATGTAAGTGTTAAAAACCGAATATTATTGATGCAGTCATCGCCAGTTAACGTCCTAGATACATTCTTGAAACATGGCGTTAACGAAATGGATGTTGTCGATCATAACATAAACATTGTATTTATACTTACGTGTTTGTGGAATACTATATCCTTACATATACACTCTTACTCTTAAATCACTTCTGTAATGTGATACAGGTGATTAATTTTATCTCTTGTGCAAAATATGACATTTATATTCAAATTATTAAGCTGTCTTACAAAGTTCAGCAATGCAAATTATATTCTCTAACTTTAGTCTGTGATATTATATACAGGTAGTTCTGCTACTCTTAGCGATAATTGTGTTCTTGTAAAATATACGTGTTATAGAAAATCGCGTAATAGAAATAACAGGGCTTATGGAGAAAATAGGGTTAGGTGCAGATTACTAAAATCGAAAAAATTTAGTAGTTAGCCTAACACAAAGAGATAGCACAGTCTAAATAAATGTTACATTCATATCTAATAATGAAATCATACAGTAAATTTAACACTTTACATCGAAAAAATATGAATGTAACTTGATGGGGGAGAAGGGTGATTTGAGGTTGATAACATCGAGCTTCTCTTCAAGTGTTATATCCTTTCTTTTCGATAATCACGGAATTCTATCATCAGAACGCTTTTGGAATATTCTTCTTTACCATATTCACAGTTAATACCACAAAATTGGAGAAATATTAAGCAAAAATCGCGTTATAGCAAACAAAGCGTTAAGCGTTATACAAATATTGTTCGAATTCATAAATGCGTTAGAGCAAATTGCGTTATCAAAACAGCGTTATAGCAGAACTCACTGTAAGATAAAACTGTAAGCCTAAAACCTGGCTGGGCAGATGGGGAAAGGGAGGGGGCGGCGAGGAGCTTGGGGGAGGGACGGGAGGTGGTGGTACGTTTGACAGTTGGGGCCCAAGGTCTAACGTGTGTTTATTTATCAGTCCTTAAGTGACTAAGCTCTCTTATAAAATGCCAGTGAAATAACCTGGGAGAATATAATTTACATTGCTGGGATTCTTGTAAGATAGTGGTTAATTTGAATATAAACAACCTATAATTTGCACTAGACATAACAATTTTAGTACCGTAATCAATTTAGTACATGTACACTCCAGCTTTGCACTAAGGTCATTTATTTCTTTTTCGTTTCTTTTAGTATGGTGTGTGCCTGTAAATGAATGAAAATAAATGAAGTGGTCCTTGTTAACCGAGGACCACTGTATACAATGTACAATATTGACTAAATTCACTGATAACGTACACAACTAATGAAACACAGAGGTTAGAAAGGCTAATAAAATAACATAATGTCTATGCGATGCTTACTTGATGCTGCGTGACTCGCCTGCTCTAAGGCCACTTCGTTTCGATGTCCCTTATTTGAATGGGTTTTTCAAATATTTTTCATGGGGCGTGGGCGTATATCGTGTTATTTTACTACAACGTCACGTATTGTGTCGGAAGGGTAGTCTGGGGGTTGGCCAGTCTCTATTTCAATTAATCATATGTTCTGTTATTTCGTTTACGTTTCGTTTCAGCGGACTTCCCGGGTTTAATTGACCCACGTAAACTGACTACTTATTATACTGTGTATACAGTATATATATATATATATATATATATATATATATATATATATATATATATATATATATATATATATATATATATATATATATATATATATATATATATATATATATATATATATATATATATATATATATATATATATATATATATATATATATATATATATATATATATATCTTGATAAAATCACAAGGGAAGATAGAAAAAGCAGTGCACTAGCTTTAGTCTTTATTCAAGACATCTTCAAGGGCAACTGATATGGACAGAGGCAATATCAGGACAAAATAACTATCATACATCTGAAGGTTGATAAGAACAAACTAATGTTCAAAACGATAATGAAATATATAAATAAAAACAACCTTATCTAATAAAAAAAAAAAAAAAAAAAAAAAAAAAAAAAAAAAAAAAAAAAACACACCCACACCAACACAAAACAACATATATATATATATATATATATATATATATATATATATATATATATATATATATATATATATATATATATATATATATATATATATATATATATATATATATATATATATATATATATATATATATATATATATATATATAATTTATTTATTTTATTTTCTCAGTTTGAGAGATGACTACAATGAAAGTGTATCTGGGATGGAGCACCACTTAGCAGGAAGGACAGAACCCAGTAATCTGCTTTTCTTTGAGAACTTCATGGCAGTAGCAAAAACTTTGTCAACAAGATGGATGAGCTGACCTGTTACCTGCCAGGAACTCTTGCTTGGTGTTCATTATGGAATGCAAAACACCACATGAAGTTAGCAGAACAACTGATGTACACTTGTACTCTAACATGTATGTACACCAATCTTATCTCCAGAAATTACTTATTTCAACACACAGGTACTGTATCATGCAAGTTTAGAGGTTGTTTATTGTTCCTGATGGAATTGGCATTCTTCAGAAGCAATAGTATACTTAAAATGTGAAATTTAAGTTGACTTTTTCAAAAAAAATTTATCGTGTTAAAGCCTTTGTTGTAAACTGAGTGGGATCCATTCATTCTGTAAAACCATTAAATTAAGCAAAAGAAGTCAAGATTTAGATATACAGTAATAGTATGGAGAACATTGCTCTTGCTCTTAAGGCTCATTTACTTAAAAAGAAAATGCTTATAAGTAAGTTAAATTTTAAGTCTACTTAAAAATGAGTCTTATCAATGACCCTTATTATTGTTGTGGTCAACCCTTTAGGGCAACAGTGCAACTTGGAATGTTATTCAAATTAATGCCCGACAATTTTATTCAGCTGAGAAAACCCTTGCCACTCCTGGACTTATGATGGGGTTGGGACCAAATCCGAGTAAGTGAAGTTGAATTGATTAAGTAAAGTCGAAAATCTGAAGATACAGTGATCCTCGGTTAACTGGCGCCTCGATTAGCAATTACCTTCCATAAGATTCACTTCGGTTAACGAGCAATCCCTCGATTAATGAATCCTTCTACG